>NC_138310.1:1667500-2070000 GCF_965601325.2 Salmo salar
AACATCTGTGGAGGGAGCTGAAGGTTCGAGTTGCCAAACGTCAGCCTCGAAACCTTAATGACTTGGAGAAGATCTGCAAAGAGGAGTGGGACAAAATCCCTCCTGAGATGTGTGCAAACCTGGTGGCCAACTACAAGAAACATCTGACCTCTGTGATTGCCAACAAGGGTTTTGCCACCAAGTACTAAGTCATGTTTTGCAGAGGGGTCAAATACTTATTTCCCTCATTAAAATGCAAATCATTTTATAACATTTTTGACATGCGTTTTTCTGGATTTTTTTGTTGTTATTCTGTCTCTCACTGTTCAAATAAACCTACTATTAAAATTATAGACTGATCATTTCTTTGTAAGTGGGCAAACGTACAAAATCAGCAGGGGATCAAATACTTTTTTCCCCCACTGTATACCTAACATCTATACTGTAGGATTGCATATTTTATTATATTTTGTAAGCTAAATGCACATTTTGTTAGGAACCAGAGTTGATTGTCTAAAGGACTTGTGCGCCAAATAAAACATAAATATTGAGGTCTGTCCATTAGCGCTGTCTTTGGAGTACACACCAAATAACATAGCCTTCCTCTATTCCTGTAGAGACCTACCAATATCATAGCCTTCCTCTATTCCTGTAGAGACCTACCAATATCATAGCCTTCCTCTATTCCTGTAGAGACCTACCAATATCATAGCCTTCCTGTCACAAAAAATGGCGTACTCGTCACGGAAAATGTCGTACTGGAGAGAAGAGGACCAAGGCGCAGCGAGACTGTGAATACTCATGGTTTTAATTTTAAAAAAAGGAGTAAAGTATTCACTGACAAAACAATAAAGGTGACAACAGCAACAGTTTTACAGGCTCTACAAACGCAGTGCAAAAGACCACAAGACCAACACAGAACATTCACACACACAAGACTGCCACGTCCTGACCCCAAAACTACTACAACAGCTCCATCTGCTGGTCAGGACGTGACAGTACCCCCCCTCAAGGTGCAGACCCCGGAATGCACCTAACAGAAAACACCAACAAACAAAATCCCCAACAAAACCCATAAACAATAACCCCTAAACAATAAGGGAGGGAAGGGAGGGTGTCTGCCGTCAACGACGGCACTGTGCTACACCCTCCCTCCCCAACCCACCTATCCTGGAGGTGGCTCAGGTGCAGGACGTGGACCTTGCTCCATCCTCGGCATCGCCCACTTCGGTGGCGCCGATAGCTGCGCCGGGCAGACGGGCCCCTCGGGCTGGACCGGAGAGCAGGAGGGCCACTCGGGCTGGGCCGGAGGGCAGTCGGGCCCCTCGGGCTGGGCCGGAGGGCAGTCGGGCCCCTCGGGCTGGGCCGGAGGGCAGTCGGGCCCCTCGGGCTGGGCCGGAGGGCAGTCGGGCCACTCGGGCTGGGCCGGAGGGCAGTCGGGCCACTCGGGCTGGGCCGGAGGGCAGTCGGGCCACTCGGGCTGGGCCGGAGGGTAGTCGGGCCACTCTGGCAGCTCCGGGCAGTCGGGCCACTCTGGCAGCTCCGGGCAGTCGGGCCACTCTGGCAGCTCCGGGCAGTCGGGCCGCTCTGGCAGCTCCGGGCAGTCGGGCGGCTCTGGCGGCTCCTGACTAGCGGGCGGCTCTGGCGGCTCCTGACTGGCGGGCGGCTCTGGCGACTTACGACTGGCGGGCGGCTCTGGCGACTTACGACTGGCGGGCGGCTCTGGCGACTTACGACTGGCGGGCGGCTCTGGCGACTTACGACTGGCGGGCGGCTCTGGCGACTTACGACTGGCGGGCGGCTCTGGCGACTTACGACTGGCGGGCAGCTCTGGCGACTTACGACTGGCGGGCAGCTCTGGCGACTTACGACTGGCGGGCAGCTCTGGTGACTCTTGACTGGCGGGCAGCTCTGGTGACTCTTGACTGGCGAGGCTGGGCTGACGCACTAGACGCCTGATGCGCGGGGCTGGTACTAGATGTGCCAGCCTGGAGACACGCACCTCAGGGCTAGTGCGGGGAGCTGGCCTGGGGCTCCATCCTTGCCCCGTCAAACAGCCCTTGTGCCCCCCCAATTTTTTTTTATTGGGGCTGCCTCTCGGGTTCCCTTAACTTGTCCTCCCAGGTCCATCCTTCCTCCTCGTTCGTCCGCTGCTTGGTCCTTTTGTGGTGGGTAGTTCTGTCACAGAAAATGTCGTATGGGAGAGAAGAGGACCAAGGCGCAGCGAGACTGTGAATACTCATGGTTTTAATTTTAAAAAAAGGAGTAAAGTATTCACTGACAAAACAATAAAGGTGACAACAGCAACAGTTTTACAGGCTCTACAAACGCAGTGCAAAAACAACTACCCACAAAACCAAGTGACAAACATACTCCTACATATATGACTCCCAATCAGGAACAACGATCCCCAGCTGTTCCTGATCAGGAGTCACAAGACCAACACAGAACATTCACACACACAAGACTGCCACGTCCTGACCCCAAAACTACTACAACAGCTCCATCTGCTGGTCAGGACGTGACACTTCCTCTAATACCGTAGAGACCTACCAATATCATAGCCTTCCTCTAATACTGTAGAGACCTACCAATATCATAGCCTTCCTCTATTCCTGTAGAGACCTACCAATATCATAGCCTTCCTATATTCCTGTAGAGACCTACCAATATCATAGCCTTCCTCAATTACTGTAGACCTACCAAATAACATTGCCTTCTTCTATTCCTGTAGACCGACCTGTAATCTAGGATGAGCGTAGAACTCATTGAGGAAGTCCATGAGCAAGTCTATCTTCAGAGAGCTGACACACAGGACGGCGTGTTTCTCTGTCTGGGCTCGGTGTCTGCTGTAGTTCCCTCCTGACTTCTGTCGCTCCATCCACAGATAGGCCAGCTCCTCAAACTGACACAAACACACACGCACGCGCACGCGCACACGCACACACACACACACACACATATTTGAGGTTATAACAACCTACTGTACACTTTGTAATACACTTACGGCATAACATGTTAGGGTGGTGACAAAGTTAGGAGGGTGACAGAAAGAGAAGGGTGACAGAGTGGGGAGGGTGACAGAAAAAGAAGGGTGACAGAGTGGGGAGTTAAACTGCTGATGCTGCAGGAAGGTTCATCAAATGCATTTCTATGGATTGTATTCATCAGTTAATTTATACTGTGGGGATTTAGTCCACATACTGTATAAAAAGGTTTAATGAGGAGGGCTGCTGCTGGAACTAAGATATAGGAGGATAACTAACAAGGTGTTGTTGTGCCTCACTCTCAGCAGGAACAAAGCTTTGAGTTGTGTTCTCATTACTGACGATGGACGGTGCATATGAGGTCGGAGCATGACAAGCAAATTATGTTAATTCTCAGAAAGTGTTTGCCGTCATACGTTGGCATTGTTTACACAGGACGTCTACGTCTGTTTGTTTGTTCTAGACCATGAAGTTTGTTCAAGCAGTCTTAGCATTGAGGATGTTACTTCATGACTGGTTACTACTACAGGTATACATCTATAATTTCAAAACAGTTCTTATCAGGCCATTCTTTATTTATTTATTTTTTACCTTTATTTAACTAGGCAAGTCAGTTAAGAGCAAATTCTTTTTTTCAATGACGGCCAAGGAAATAGTGGGTTAACTGCCTTGTTCAGGGGCAGAACGACAGATTCTATTCCACATCAGGTAACTGAGGGAAGCAGAAGACTCAGATAAAAAAATATGAAAATACGCCTTATGGAACAGCAGTGACTGTGAAGAGACACACACAGGAACAGACACACGCAGGCACACACACACTCTACACACACGTACATTGTAATATTGTTGTATGGTGGTATTATAACTTTTGTATTGTAGATATGTAGTGGTGGAATAATGTTACATGATTTATCTTGTGTTTTATATGTAATGTAAGTGCCTTAATGCGTTTGGACCCCAGGAAGAGTAGCTGCTGCCTTGGCAGGAACTAATGGAGATCCCTAATATATACAAATACAAATGAAATCTTGTGATAAAGTGTCAGATTCTTTTCAGCCTCAATTATCCTTGGAAAACGGCTGTGGTAATAGGCTATTGTGTAAGCACTGTTATATACAGTGTCATACCTGTAGCGGGAGGACCACGAGAGCCACACAGATGAGAATGACCACCAGCAGCTGAGAGGGCCAGATATGAGGTGTGACATCACCGTAGCCCACCGTAGAGAAGGTGACGATGCAGAAATACAGAGAGTTGAACAGAGTCAGGTTCTGATTGGATGCTCTCTCAAGATGCTGGATACCACATGCCCTGGAAGGAGGAGAGGGATTTCACATTTAGGGGTGTTGCTGAATTGGCGTTATGGAGAACCACTATAATGCCGGAACTCAGAGCTACAGATGTCGGATCTTAACTTGATCAATCCTTTCGTCACAGGGAATTTTCCAGATGCAATTCTAAATGAGCTCCGTGTGTGGCTGAAAATGAACAGTTCTCTTTCTCTCCATGCGGGGGCAGTCGAGTCATTGGGATCAGGGTTTGATATCAAAATTATGTTCTCTCTCGCTCGCTCAAACGCTAACCCTAGGTCCTAATACTGCAACATTCAAATGTATAAAATCTGAAACACAGCCATACACATCAACAACTGTTGTTTCATATACAGTGTCAAGTGTATCTTAAAGTTACGAATGAACTGTCAAAATTGAGTTCAATTGTGGCCTGTGGTGGTCTAGCAGTTAGGGCTGCTGCATTCAGTGCAAACATATAGGCCTACTGTGTCGGCGTGGGTTTGATTCCGGGCCGCGGGCCTTCTAGCACAAATAAGTCAATCCCCAGATAGACTTGATGTAGTTACACATTTCAAATTTGGACAGTCCAGGGTTATGGTACCCCAGATCTTGATAAGAAATGACCATATCAGACAGGATAACTTAAATAGGGAATGAATAGAATGATAAGAGTCAGTAGGCTACACCAACATTAGTTTCCTTTCATACAAAGTGTTAAAATGATTGCCCAGAACCGGGCGTGAACTTTTGATACTCAGCACTGAAGCTTGCTGCTCAGACCACTGCACTATGTCAGGTCACAATGCTCTAGCAAGCCTTGAGAATACTGGATGGAATGAGGTCGGTTGGTTAGCGGAGCCTTCCCCCGAACCATAGCCCCCCTAGGTACGCTACTGCATTGTATAGCCTACAAACACTGCTTCCAGTTGCCCCCTGGCTGTGATTATACTCTTTAAATATTTATTCAAATCCTACTGCAGCAGGATTATTTTCCTCCTGTGAGGAAGATCCGACATCTGTATGCATGAGGAAACAGTAGTGAGCTTATCTGAATAAGGACTGGTTCAATTAAAACATGGACACATTGAATGATCAATGGCTCCCGAGTGGCACAGCGGTCTAAGGCACTGCATCTCAGTGCTTGAGGCATCACTACAGACACCCTGGTTTGAATCCAGGCTGTATCACAAGCCTGTAAGTTGGTGGTTGAAGATATCCCTCTAGTGGTGTGGGGGCTGCGCTTTGGCAAAGTGGGTGGGGTTATATCCTGTCCGGGTGTATCATCGGATGGGGCCACAGTGTCTCCTGACCCCTCCTGTCTCAGCCTCCAGTACTTATGCTGCAGTAGTTTATGTGTCAGGGGGCTAGGGTCAGTCTGTTTTATCTGGAGTATTTCTCCTGTCTTATCCGGTGTCCTGTGTGAATTTAAGTATGCTCTCTCTAATTCTCTCTTTCTCTCTTTCTTTCTCTCTCTCGGAGGACCTGAGCCCTAGGACCATGCCTCAGGACTACCTGGCATGATGACTCCTTGTTGTCCTCAGTCCACCTGGCCGTGCTGCTGCTCCAGTTTCAACTGTTCTGCCTGCAGCTATGCAACCCTGACCTGTTCACTGTGATTACTATTATTTGACCATGCTGGTCATTTATGAACATTTGAACATCTTGGCCATGTTCTGTTATAATCTCCACCCGGCACAGCCAGAAGAGGACTGGCCACCCCTCATAGCCTGGTTCCTCTCTAGGTTTCTTCCTAGGGTTTGGCCTTTCTAGGGAGTTTTTCCTAGCCACCGTGCTTCTACACCTGCATTGCTTGCTGTTTGGGGTTTTAGGCTGGGTTTCTGTACAGCACGTTGATATATCAGCTGATGTAAGAAGGGCTATATAAATACATTTGATTTGATTTGATCACAACCTGCTGTGATTGGGTGTCCCATAGGGCGGCGCACAATTGTCCCAGCATCGTCTGGGTTTGGCCGGTGTAGGCCATCATTGTAAATAAGAATTTGTTCTTAACTTACTTGCCTAGTTAAATAAAGGTGAAATAAAATGTAAAATCTAAACATTTAAGAGAAAGGTGAATTATACATGATGATGATCCAATTTAACCTAACCTAACTTACTGTTACATTTACATTTTTTTTTACATTTTAGTCATTTAGCAGACGCTCTTATCCAGAGTGACTTACAGTAGTGAATGCATACATTTCATACATTTTTTTCTCCGCACTGGTCCCCCGTGGGAACCCTGTTACAACTTGGCCTGAGTCCCACTGATCTCCTCACTTGTGATATTTAAACAGACAGATTGACATACATATACTATCCACATTGAAATTCAGCCTGGCAGATTAAGGATCAAAACCCTACATTCCCAACGATCGATGCACCACAACACTTCTGCTCTGACCTGTTGAATCAGTGAGAATCACACCATTGATTCTGCTGTCTGTTCTTCCTGACTTCCTCAGTTAATTTCCTGTATTGGATAATGAGGAGTCAAGATGTCAGTGGATGGAGGAAAGGAGAAGGTCCCAGGGAGCACCAGGGATGAAGGGGGGAGATCAGGGGCTGTATTTCATTCCAGAAAGTTGTTTCCTCCTAGATGCCCTTGTTCACTCCCCTTACAGATCTGAAACAACTAGGCATGAGAAAAATATCTGTGGGCCAAGCTGGTTGTTGATGTTGTCATTACAACCAAGTCCAACTCCTTTTTTCAATGTTGCTTACCCCTAACCAGATTCTATCAGATCTGTGAGTGGGAATGAAAAAGGGCAGATGGCAGGGAACAGCTTTGTGGAATGACATGCAGCCCATGGGCCCAGATTTAGGGAGCTTCAGGGTAGAGGCTGGGATCAGAGGACACATACCCAGTGAAGACCAGACAGAGTAGGGTGCAGATGAGGATGAGAACCTGGTTGAACATGGCCGAGTGGGTCCTCTGAATGGCACGATGGAGATCATTCTGAGGATAAAGAGGGGGGAGGGATAGAAGCAGAGCGAGGGAAGGAGAGATACAGAGGGTTAGGGTTCATGTTAAATTGGTTGGTCAGTCAGTTGGTCTGCTGTGCTGGTCAGTCTGTCAGTCTGTCAGTCAGTCAGTCTGCTCCATCTACTGCACCATCTATCTGTCTATTTATCTCACTTTAAAACCTATCTGCCTTGCTGGTTACTTTGATACTGATGCAGTCAACCTTTCATACACCATACAAGCAGTGAACATGCGGTCCATGTCACACCTTGTTAATGTTTCTGATTGGCTGAAGCCCCGCTTCAGTCTCTTCAAGCTACCTACCCACCATGTCCCTTCATACCCTGTTAATGTTTCTGTTTGGCTGAAGCCCCGCTTCAGTCTCTTAAAGCTACCTACCCACCATGTCCCTTGTTAATGTTTCTGTTTGGCTGAAGCCCCACTTCAGTCTCTTCAAGCTACCTACCCACCATGTCCCTTGTTAATGTTTCTGTTTGGCTGAAGCCCCACTTCAGTCTCTTAAAGCTACCTACCCACCATGTCCCTTGTTAATGTTTCTGTTTGGCTGAAGCCCCACTTCAGTCTCTTCAAGCTACCTACCCACCATGTCCCTTCATACCCTGTTAATGTTTCTGTTTGGCTGAAGCCCCACTTCAGTCTCTTCAAGCTACCTACCCACCATGTCCCTTCATACCTTGTTAATGTTTCTGTTTGACTGAAGCCCCACTTCAGTCTCTTCAAGCTACCTACCCACCATGTCCCTTCATACCCTGTTAATGGTTCTGTTTGGCTGAAGCCCCGCTTCAGTCTCTTCAAGCTACCTACCCACCATGTCCCTTCATACCCTGTTAATGGTTCTGTTTGGCTGAAGCCTCCCCTTCAACCTCTCCAGGCTGGACCTGTTCTCCCTCTCAGAACTGGTCTCCTTGGCCCTGGACCTGACCATCTGTCCACAGAGATACATGCTGGCTCTGGCTCAAATCTATACTCATTGATGGTCTGCCTTCCTAAAACATTTGTTTTTAAACTGACAGGGAATCTACAGACTATTTATAATCAGGGAATTCTTACCAGTGTTCTTCTACACCCACATAATGCAGAGTTAAGTTATTCTATAGCAACTATTCTGCAAGCAGGCTATATACAGCATAATCTGAGATCTGAAGCATTTTAATAGGAAGAACCCATGTATTCCCTGCCAACAAAACTACATAATTATGACACCATTGCAACCAGTTCTGTCCAGTTTTGCCTGCTGCGTTATGGCTATAGCATATACTCACAATCATATTCTCCAGGGCACACTTGGCTAACCAGCAGTTGAGAAACACCGGGATGAAGATGTTTCTCAATGGAGGCCAGAAGATCTGAAGAGACAATTGGATTAATTCATATGCACAGTGTGCAGTGTACGCTCCCATCATCAAGTTTCGACACTCACAGTCTCACATTGTCATGCTCCCTGGTCTCTAGAGCTATACTCATAATATAAAACATAAACAATGCAAAAGTCATATGTTGTCTTCTACCCCCAAGCCATAAGACTGTTGAACAATTCATCAAATGGCCACCCCCCCCTTTTTGTTTTTACACTGCTGCTACTCGCTGTTTATTATCTATGCATAGTCACTTTACCCCCACCTACATGTACAAATTACCTGGACTAACCTGTACCCCCGCATATTGACTCAGTACCGGTACCCCCTGTTTATAGCCTCGGTATTGTTATTTTATTGTGTTACTATTTGTTTTATTTTTACTTTAGTTTATTTAGTCAATATTTTCTTAGCACTATTTCTTGAACTGCATTGTTGGTTAAGGGCTTGTAAGTAAGCATTTTACGGTAAGGTCTAGACCTGTTATATTCGGTGCAGGTGACAAATACAATTTCATTTGATTTGATGTTCACTAATTGGCCTTGTTTGCTTTGTGGAATATGGTTTGAGCCACTGAAATGAATCTATTTGTCAACACCACATTCCTCATGGTGTATCCTGTCACATTTCTCTGTTGGACGTTGTGGGCCTGCTGCTTGATGACTACAGAATATCAGAGGGATTCCACACACTGTGAATTCACAAAGACCAGAGCCATTCCAATACCAATATACATGTATTATCAGCATGCCTGAAGCCCATTCATAGTAGAAGGTATCTAGACTATTTGAAATAATTGATTATGGCACAGATGGAAAACAAGGTGTGTGTGTGTGTGTGTGTGTGTGCGTGCGTGCGTGTGTGTGAGATCAGGTGGAAGAAGACTCACAGTGATTATAAACGGCACGGTATTGATCATCTCCAGGATGAAGGAGATCTGGAACATCTGCTCCCAGATATTCCCCTGAAAGAGAGAAACACAATCAATGTGTGAGTCAAGGCAATAAGCTACTGGCTTTGTCTGTGGACTAATTACAATGATAGTGATATGATACAAATCCACCAAAAACGAGGTCAATATTGTTGGAATAATCAGACCTCGGTTCTAAGTGTGCCTGGCACAATGGAACCAATTCTGCAAATCCTGCCCATTTGGCGCTCCAGGCAGGTGAGAACATAATGACAGGATTCGTTAAAACAATTGGGGATTGAAGCCATCTGCCAAAATGAAGCAAAACAAAAAACACACTGTACTTTGTCTTCCTAAAGTAAAACAGCCTAATTAATCAAAGGAAAGTAGCACTGCAGCACTAATGAGTTATTTAAGGAAAGAGACGAATTTAAAGAAAAAAGTAGGACGGACACCTCATCTTTTATTCATTTGTAAGGTGTATTAATGACCTGTTCTTCTGGCTCAGGCTAGAGCTGAGGTTCGCGGTTAACACATATGCCAGAAAGTTCGCCAATTAATTGCAATCTCACACAGAGACGCCACACGACTCTGCCTGATAGAATGAATGAAATGACTTCCTTTGTGGCATAGATTTTTTTCTGTGATCAGTGTGAAAGGAGTAGAGCTGAGGTGTCTTACTTTGTAGCTGAGATATGTAAGGAGCATCGCTTCCAGGAAACTGATTAAGGCCACGATCACCTGGAGCAGAACAGAGTGGAGGCACACACATTACCAGGGCTGCAATCTGGCCACATAACCTCTCAGGCAATCTACATATCACTGGGGAAAAGATGTGCTGTAAAGTGTTTTCTGTTGTAAAATAATTGCATATGGGATGCTGTGAGTGTTTAGATGTCTTGTTTTTCTAATGTATTGGCCACAGGGGAAGGGGGAGATTGTCAATGAAATGTTCACTTGTGAGTTTGACCCATAGTGGCTACTGTTGAATGGAAGACTTGAGAAGCCAGTACTGTATTACCAAAGCAGTGTTAGTGAATCTCAGTCTTCTTTTACCTGTATCGCCCATACAGGAACCCTTCTGTTCACCCAGAAAATCAGATCCCTTTCACAAGACAACACAATGGTATTGATTATACTCTATATATTGATTATTTGACAAAGATGATTCCAAATAACACAAGATAGCTATGAGATTAACAACTCCCTTTCAAAAGACAAAACAGTGTTATTGATGATGAATTAGACTCATTTCAAACACCACCTGATCGAAGCCCGGGACAGCAGTCAATGTTAGACCCTCATAACTCACCAGTTGATTTCTGTGCTTTCTGTAGATTCTGCTGTGGTGCTTGTTCGGTTCTGACAGTTCACACTGCAGAGGAAATCCATAGCACAGGGAAGTCGTTCAGACAGGATGTGTGGTGAAATATATACCCTGTGGCTAATAGGCACCTTCACTCACTCTGCATGTTGCCATGGTGACGGACGGGAGGCAGAGGGACAATTTCTTTAAGAGCTGCCGGCGGCAGTGTATGCAATAAAAACCATATGCTGCTTCCATATCACTACACTGAGAGAGAGAATGCCCCTTCACCATCGCCACTGCTCTTTAAAGCCTTTTGTGTCTCAGATAGATACCAAATTAATTCCAACTCTGGATCTATCTTATCTTGACCAAATACAATCTGATTTTCAACTTTGGGTAAAAGTTAGAGGTAGATTCTCTGAATCATACAATACCTGAATAGATACCATCTTTTTAGAATTGATCTGACTACTGAACAAAAATATAAAACGCAACATGTAAAGTGTTGGTCCCATGTTTCATGAGCTGAAATAAAAGAGCCCAGAAATATTCCATAGACACAAAATGTGCACACATTTGTTTATATTCCTGTTAGTGAGCATTTTTCCTTTGTTAAGGTAATCCATCCACAGGTGTGGCACATCAAGAAGCTGATTAAACAGCATGATCATTACACAGGTGCACCTTGTGATGGGGACATTAAAATGTGCAGTTTTGTCATACAACACAATGCCACAGATGTCTCAAGTTTTGAGGGAACGTGCAATTGGAATGCTGACTGCATGACTGTCTAACAGAGCTGTTGCCAGAGAATTTGCCAGAGAATGTTAATTTCTCTACCATAAGCCACCTCTAACATCGTTTTAGAGAATTTGGCAGTACATCCGACTGGTCTCACAACCACACAATTTCCATATTATTGTCCATATTCTAATACGAGATGCTGATGCACTTATTCTGCCCTCAATCTCAAACACCCAAATTAGAAATCACAGTTTAACAAATGCTACGGTCACTAGTAAGAAATGAAATAACAGGACTTTATCAGGAGGTTAAATGATCAGTTACTCACCATACACCAGTGACCTGTTCGGGGTCATCCAGAGACACTCTGAGGACGTATAGGGCACACGTCAACAGCTTCAAGGAGAAGTTAAACAGACGGATCCTCAGGCCTGCATGGAAATAAACGCAATAGAGAATCTTAAAGCCCAGATTTACTAAATAATTACATTGGGAGTAAATCTCAACCTGTTTCCCAGAGGGAATTGAACAATTATAGCTGACAAAGGTCAAATTAAGCTTATGGGAAGGGAAAACATACCAAGGTAAAGTAAAGAGTAACTGAATTTGTGCTGATTTATATTGAAAAACGAATCTGTTTAATCAGGCCCATAGGAGTAAATCTGGCTAATGTTTGCAGTCATGTTTTTGTAATGCAAGACACATTGGTATGGGAATGTCTAGAAAGTGTGTTATTAACTGCCCAGAAACTGAACTTATCGCAGACCAATGAAATGAGCAGGCTAGTGAGTCCGACAGGTAAAGCATCTCTCCTCAGAACTGGTGTCTCTACCCTACACCGGACATCTCTCATCAGAACTGGTGTCTCTACCGTACCGGACATCTCTCCTCAGAACTGGTGTCTCTACCCTACACCGGACATCTCTCCTCAGAACTGGTGTCTCTACCCTACACCGGACATCTCTCCTCAGAACTGGTGTCTCTACCCGACACCGGACATCTCTCCTCAGAACTGGTGTCTCTACCCGACACCGGACATCTCTCCTCAGAACTGGTGTCTCTACCCGACACCGGACATCTCTCCTCAGAACTGGTGTTTCTACCCGACACCGGACATCTCTCCTCAGAACTGGTGTCTCTACCTGACACCGGACATCTCTCCTCAGAACTGGTGTCTCTACCCTACACCGGACATCTCTCCTCAGAACTGGTGTCTCTACCTGACACCGGACATCTCTCCTCAGAACTGGTGTCTCTACCCTACACCGGACATCTCTCCTCAGAACTGGTGTCTCTACCCTACACCGGACATCTCTCTTCAGAACTGGTGTCTCTACCCTACACCGGACATCTCTCCTCAGAACTGGTGTCTCTACCCTACACCGGACATCTCTCATCAGAACTGGTGTCTCTACCCTACACCGGACATCTCTCCTCAGAACTGGTGTCTCTACCGTACCGGACATCTCTCCTCAGAACTGGTGTCTCTACCCGACACCGGACATCTCTCCTCAGAACTGGTGTCTCTACCCTACACCGGACATCTCTCCTCAGAACTGGTGTCTCTACCCTACACCGGACATCTCTCTTCAGAACTGGTGTCTCTACCCTACACCGGACATCTCTCTTCAGAACTGGTGTTTCTACCCGACACCGGACATCTCTCCTCAGAACTGGTGTCTCTACCCGACACCGGACATCTCTCTTCAGAACTGGTGTCTCTACCCTACACCGGACATCTCTCCTCAGAACTGGTGTCTCTACCCTACACCGGACATCTCTCATCAGAACTGGTGTCTCTACCCTACACCGGACATCTCTCCTCAGAACTGGTGTCTCTACCCTACACCGGACATCTCTCCTCAGAACTGGTGTCTCTACCCTACACCGGACATCTCTCCTCAGAACTGGTGTCTCTACCCTACACCGGACATCTCTCCTCAGAACTGGTGTCTCTACCCGACACCGGACATCTCTCCTCAGAACTGGTGTCTCTACCCGACACCGGACATCTCTCCTCAGAACTGGTGTCTCTACCCTACACCGGACATCTCTCCTCAGAACTGGTGTCTCTACCGTACTGGACATCTCTCCTCAGAACTGGTGTCTCTACCCGACACCGGACATCTCTCCTCACCTGAGCCTTCTAGCCGCTGCTTTACCTGTCTCTGGACAGAATAAAGTGACTACTGTATATCTGTCGATGCACAGAACTGGTGTCTCTACCCTACTGAACATCTCTCCTTACCACAACCCTACCTGTTTAAGTGTCATGGTGTTGTCCAGGCTGTGTTGCTGCTCTGCCAGGTCTAAAGTGACTATATCTGGCTATGCACATAGCCGTGACTATCAGGCACAGCTGATGTCTCTGATTCAGAGGGCTTGGGTTAAATACGGAAGACCTATTTTGGTTGAATGCATTCAGTTGTGCAGCTGACCAGGTATCCCCTTCCCCCTTCCCTTTCACATACAGCTCACAGCAACAACATATCACAGGTCTGCTTTGACAGGGTGAACAGCTACGTGTCCGTTCCACAACGATATGACACCCTGTGGGGGGAGATGCTGTATGTTGTGGCAGGCATATAAAGCAGTGGAATAGAGGACGGCTTATTGTGATATATAATGATTAAGACCCAATAACACGGCATGCTGTCAGTAAAGCCATTACAACAACACAGCCCTGCACACAAGGCTCAACACACACACACACACACACACACACACACACACACACACACACACACACACACACACACACACACACACACACACACACACACACACACACACGCACACACACACACACACCACACACACACACACACACACACGCAAATCATCACCCACACAACTTACCTGACTGCAGATACACATGTCAGTCAGAGGGTGGCGCCAGCTGCCTTAAAGACTGTTCACGTTTCAATCAACCAAGCCTCCCATTTCATCTCTTTGCAGTATTAACACAGCAGTGACACAGTTACAAGAAAAACACCCACATCAAACGCTTCACAATGGGTTTGAATTGTACAGGAGCCAAAACAATCTGACTCAGCAGGAAGCTTTATAGAGTTGGGTTGGCCTTTCTATTTGGCCCTAATGTTTTCTCTGTAACTGATGGGAAGTTGTTCAGAGATATTGACAAGCACATAGGAAGCACTAACAACATACTGCAGCCATTACACACGCATGTAAAAACCACACACACACACACACACACACACACACACACACACACACACACACACACACACACACACACACACACACACACACACACACACACACACACACACACACACACACACACACACACACACACACACACACGCACATACACACACACAGGCACACACACACGCATTTACAAACACAAACACACAGAGAGACTGTAGACATGATGCATTGTGGGTGGGAAGTTGGACAGTTCCAATGACTTTTTCAGAATGCAGGAGAAATCCCATCCTGGCTGTATCCATGACTTAAGTCCTAAAAAGAAATGATAATGCCCTATCCGTTAACAAAATACCTAAAGCATTGTTCTCTTCACAGCAACATGATGTGCAGACCTGAGACACAGCACCATGCGTCAAGACAACTAATTAAAGACCCAGACTGGAGCTGAAATTGGATGTGCAATAGACCTTAATGACTTACATTACTGTATTACCCTGCATTAGGAGGACCTTTATGACTTCCTAGTTCTGTTGTGTTACATGAGACAGTAATAAAGTCCAAACTTCTCTGTGCTCTACTTACTTGACCTTTGGTTTTTGATGAAGAACAGCTTGAGCCTCTCCTTGAAGGTGTTTTCATTCACATAGAACTCCACCTGAACCCTGGAGAGAGAGACAGAGACAGTCAGTACATCTACCATAGAACTCCACCTGAACCCTGGAGAGAGAGACAGAGACAGTCAGTACATCTACCATAGAACTCCACCTGAACCCTGGAGAGAGAGACAGAGACAGTCAGTACATCTACCATAGAACTCCACCTGAACCCTGGAGAGAGAGACAGTCAGTACATCTACCATAGAACTCCACCTGAACCCTGGAGAGAGAGACAGAGACAGTCAGTACATCTACCATAGAACACCTGAACCCTGGAGAGAGAGACAGAGACAGTCAGTACATCTACCATAGAACTCCACCTGAACCCTGGAGAGAGAGACAGTCAGTACATCTACCATAGAACTCCACCTGAACCCTGGAGAGAGAGACAGTCAGTACATCTACCATAGAACTCCACCTGAACCCTGGAGAGAGAGACAGTCAGTACATCTACCATAGAACTCCACCTGAACCCTGGAGAGAGAGACAGAGACAGTCAGACATCTACCATAGAACTCCACCTGAACTCTGGAGAGAGAGACAGTCACTACATCTACCATAGAACTCCACCTGAACCCTGGAGAGAGAGACAGTCAGTACATTTACCATAGAACTCCACCTGAACTCTGGAGAGAGAGACAGAGACAATCAGTACATCTACCATAGAACACATGAACCCTGGAGAGAGAGACAGAGACAGTCAGTACATCTACCATAGAACTCCACCTGAACCCTGGAGAGAGAGACAGTCAGTACATCTACCATAGAACTCCACCTGAACTCTGGAGAGAGAGACAGTCAGTACATCTACCATAGAACTCCACCTGAACCCTGGAGAGACAGTCAGTACATTTACCATAGAACTCCACCTGAACCCTGGAGAGAGAAACAGAGACAGTCAGTACATCTACCATAGAACTCCACCTGAACCCTGGAGAGACAGTCAGTACATTTACCATAGAACTCCACCTAAACCCTGGAGAGAGAGACAGAGACAGTCAGTACATCTACCATAGAACTCCACCTGAACCCTGGAGAGAGAGACAGAGACAGTCAGTACATCTACCATAGAACACATGAACCCTGGAGAGAGAGACAGAGACAGTCAGTACATCTACCATAGAACTCCACCTGAACCCTGGAGAGAGAGACAGAGACAGTCAGTACATCTACCATAGAACTCCACCTGAACCCTGGAGAGAGAGACAGTCAGTACATCTACCATAGAACTCCACCTGAACCCTGGAGAGAGAGACAGAGACAGTCAGTACATCTACCATAGAACACATGAACCCTGGAGAGAGAGACAGTCAGTACATCTACCATAGAACTCCACCTGAACCCTGGAGAGAGAGACAGTCAGTACATTTACCATAGAACTCCACCTGAACTCTGGAGAGAGAGACAGTCAGTACATCTACCACAGAAGTACTCCAGCATCCATATATAAGGACCATGGTTATTTGATTGAACTGTTTTGAGATATCAGTAAGTAGACAAGCTTAACCATGATGCATTGTGTTGTTGAATGCTGGAAGGCTCGGGTCTCTTTGTTTATTTGTTACCTCGAAGGCCTTCAGCAGTGAGACACTGAACATAGCATACAAGGTGCTTTTCAAAATGCACCAACAGCCAAAATGAAGAACAGCAACAGAGTGAAGGCAAACACAGTTAAAACAGGATACTTCATCACATGTAACATGAACATGTAACATTCTGCTTTCCTGGAATGGGTTTAATGTAAAAAAGCCATCAATCATAATGACCCCTTCGTAGTCTCCTATATTACCCACAGTGGCCAATTACTGTCATGACAACAAGGAGATGTAGAGTAACCATGGTAATTTGGAACTATCTATTAGAGAGTGAATATTGTGTTGATATGACTCTGAAGATATCCAAGCAATAAATCTGATGTGACACGAGGCACGCAATCTGTTTCAACACCAGTGCCTGTCTGGCTGGAGAAGACTGTTGCCTGACTGTTGAAATGTGCGATGTGCAGCTGAGGTTTAAGCCACACGAACTTCCATTTGAAGCTCTGATAGCTACGTAGCTATGGTGATATCATTACCAGTGATTTTAAAAGACCCTTCAGTTATGTGCGCCTCTAAACTGCGAAGGCTCCTCCAACCAAATTAGTTATTTTACATTGCTGCTTCGAGCATAATTATAGTTTACTTCTTCTCCCATGATGCAATTCACTAAGCACACATCCAACCCCTTAGTAGGCCTACAGTACAATATCCCCCAGAAACGTAGATACTGTACATAGCAGTGTAGCTTTAATCATGTAGGAAGTAGGAATGCTCTTTAATCATTTGAGTCCATATTAGATCATGTTCTCCTCATAATGCTATTGATAAACACATCACAGAGACTGTAGATTCTAGCTATAGAAAGCCCCTCCCTACCCACCACTTCCTGTGTGTGACATCACCACAGACCAGAGGTTCTAAATATTTATATCCTGCACTCTCATTGGTCCCTCAGCTATTCCATGTATTCCTGATTGGACTCTCCTATTCAATCATTTCATGAATAAGTAAAAAGGAACAGTGTAGTGACTGTGACTTATGGATCACCCCTGTGGTGCAATTCATTCATACTTGACAAGCTAGTCACTTGAAAATATATATTTCATTTTATACGGTCCTCCTGTACCCCCAACAAGCACACCTGATTTTACTTGTCTACCAATTATCAAGCCCTTGACAGGTTGAATCAAGTTTTTTTGTCCGGGCTACAACAAAAATGTGTTCTGTTGGGGGTAGCTGAGGGCCGGAGTTGGGAAACACTGTTCTAAGCAATCTAATGAAACACTTTGATGTTAATGTAAAGCAAGTACATTAATAAAGGCCCATAAACTGAATATTGGGGTGTGTCTGGGAGGTTATAAATGAAGGGAGAGCTAACTTCGACTCCTCTATCTAGAATAGATGTAGATTAATCTAAAGTGAGGGTGAAAGAGATCTATTTGATGTGTGGTTGCCTCCCCTAATGACAGCGATAATGGGCTGTAAACTCCTGCAGGGCCCTTGGAGCCTTCTGACAAGATTAATAGGGAGGAGAGGAGAAGAGAGGAAGGAATGAAGAGGAGAGAAAAGGAGGAGGGCAATTACTGGAGCCATATCCTGAGGGAAGCACAGAGAGAGAGAGAGAGAGAGAGAGAGAGAGAGAGAGAGAGAGAGAGAGGAGAGAGAGAGAGAGAGAGAGAGAGAGAGAGAGAGAGGGTCTGCATGTCTGTATAATAACAGATGTGTAGCTTAACCTGCTGTCCAATCCTCCTCTCCTTCTAGCCTTCATCTCCCTGTTCTTCTCTCTCTCTATCCCCTTCGTTTTATCTCCCTCTATTTCTTTACCACATGGAGACAGCCTCCAGGCAGGAAACGTCCACTCCACTCTCATGTGGTGAACCAATAACTGTATAGGTGCTGTAAAGTCCAGGAACCACTCATACACATTACACACACATGCTTACAATAGAAACACCCAGCAAAGAAAGAGGGACCGGGGCCAAGCTTCCTGCCATCCAGGACCTCTATGCTAGGCGGTGTCAGAGGAAGGGCATAAAAATTGACAAAGACTCCAGCCACCCTAGTCATAGACTGTTCTCTCTGCTACCGCACGGCAAGCGGTACCGGAGCGCCAAGCCTAGGTCCAAGAGGTTTCTAAACAGATTCTACCCCCAAGCCATAAGACTCCTGAACACCTAATCAAATGGCTGGTAGCTGGGGCGGCAGGTAGCCTAGTGGTTAGAGAGTTGGGCCAGTAACCAAAAGGTTGCTGGATCAAATCCCTGAGCTGACAAGCTGTGAATCTGTTGTTCTGCCCCTGAACAAGGCAGTTAACCCACTGTCCCCCCGGTAGGCCGTCATTGTAAATAAGAATTTGTTCTTAACTGACTTGCCTAGTTAAATAAAGCTTACACATGGCTACCCAGACTATCTGCATTGCCCCTCCCCCTCTTTTACACCGCTGCTACTCTCTGTTGTTATCATCATTGTATAGTCACATTAAAAACTCTACCTACATGTACATATTACCTCAACTAACTGGTTCCCCCGCACATTGACTCTGTACCGGTACCCCCCTGTATATAGTCTAGATATTGTTATTTTACTGCTGCTCTTTAATTACTTGTTACTTTTATTTGTTATTGTTATCTGTATTTTTTGAAACTGCATTGTTGGTTAGGGGCTCATAGGTAAGCATTTCACTGTAAGGTCTACACCTGTTGTATTCAGCACAAGTGACTCATATAATTTGATTTGATTTGATATGCATGTTGACATAATCAATATCACAGCATGGATACACATGTACACATGTAAATCGAGACACAGAGACACAGGTACATAGAGACACAGGTACATAGAGACACAGAGACACAGGTACATAGAGACACAGAGACACAGAGACACAGGTACATAAAGACACAGAGACACAGGTACATAAAGACACAGAGACACAGGTACATAGAGACACAGAGACACAGAGACACAGGTACATAGAGACACAGAGACACAGGTACATAGAGACACAGGTACATAGAGACACAGAGACACAGGTACATAGAGACACAGAGACACAGGTACATAGAGACACAGGTACATAGAGACACAGAGACACAGGTACATAGAGACACAGGTACATAGAGACACAGAGACACAGGTACATAGAGACACAGGTACATAGAGACACAGAGACACAGGTACATAGAGACACAGAGACACAGGTACATAGAGACACAGGTACACAGAGACACATGTACATAGAGACACAGAGACACAGAGAAACAGGTACATAGAGACACAGAGACACAGAGAAACAGGTACATAGAGACACAGAGACACAGGTACATAGAGACACAGGTACACAGAGACACATGTACATAGAGACACAGAGACACAGAGAAACAGGTACATAGAGACACAGAGACACAGAGAAACAGGTACATAGAGACACAGGTACATAGACACATAGAGACACAGAGACACAGGCATATAGAGACACAGAGACATAGAGACACAGGTACACAGAGACACATGTACATAGAGACACAGAGACACAGGTACACAGAGACACAGGTACACAGAGAAACAGGTACATAGAGACACAGGTACATAGAGACACAGAGAAACAGGTACACAGAGACACATGTAAATAGAGACACAGGTACATAGACACACAGAGACAGAGACACAGAGACACAGGTACATAGAGACACAGGTACATAGAGACACAGGTACACAGAGACACAGGTACATAGAGACACAGAGAAACAGGTACACAGAGACACATGTACATAGAGACACAGAGAAACAGGTACACAGAGACACATGTACATAGAGACACAGGTACATAGACACACAGAGACAGAGACACAGAGACACAGGTACATAGAGACACAGAGACAGAGACACAGAGACACAGGTGCATAGAAACACAGAGACAGAGACACAGAGACACAGGTACATAGAGACAGCGAGACACAGGTACATAGAGACACAGAGACACAGGTACACAGAGATACAGGTACATAGAGACACAGGTACACATAGACACGGAGACACAGGTACATGGAGACACTGAGACACAGGTACACAGGTGCATAGAGACACAGGTATATAGAGAAACAGAAACACAGGTACATAGAGACACAGAGACACGTACAAAGCGACACAGGTACATAGAGACACAGCTGCATAGAGACACAGGTGTATAGAGACACAGGTATATAGAGAAACAGAAACACAGGTACATAGAGCCACAGAGACACTGAGACAAAGGTACATAAAGACAAAGGTACATAAAGATACAGAGACACATGTACACAGGTACATAGATACAGGTGCTTGAGTAGACTCACATAAAAAACATACAAACAAGGCAACACAAGAGCAACATGCATACATCCCTGTTATTATCATACAATACTGTTATTACCATACATCACTGTTATTACCATCCATCCCTGTTATTACCATACGTCCCTGATATTACCATACGTCACTGTTATTACCATCCATCCCTGTTATTACCATACGTCCCCGTTATTACCATCCGTCCCCGTTATTACCATCTATCCCTGTTATTACCATACGTCCCTGATATTACCATACATCACTGTTATTACCATCCATCCCTGTTATTACCATCCGTCCCCGTTATTACCATCCATCCCTGTTACTACCATACGTCCCTGATATTACCATACGTCACTGTTACTACCATACGTCCCTGATATTACCATACGTCACTGTTACTACCATACGTCACTGTTATTACCATACGTCACTGTTACTACCATACGTCACTGTTATTACCATACGTCACTGTTACTACCATACGTCACTGTTATTACCATACGTCACTGTTACTACCATACGTCACTGTTATTACCATACGTCCCCGTTATTACCCTCCATCCCTGATATTACCATACGTCACTGTTATTACCATCCGTCCCTGATATTACCATACGTCACTGTTATTACCATCCGTCCCCGTTATTACCCTCCATCCCTGTTACTACCATACGTCACTGTTATTACCCTCCGTCCCTGATATTACCATACGTCACTGTTATTACCATCCGTCCCCCGTTATTACCCTCCATCCCTGATATTACCATACGTCACTGTTATTACCCTCCGTCCCCGATATTACCATACGTCCCTGATATTACATCCGTCCCCGTTATTACATCCGTCCCTTTTATTACCATACATCCCTGTTATTACCATCCGTCCCTGTTATTACCATCCGGCCCCGTTATTACATCTGTCCCTGTTATTACATCCGTCCCTGTTATTACCATACATCCCTGTTATTACCATCCTTCCCCGTTATTACATCCGTCCCTGTTATTACCATACATCCCCGTTATTACATCCGTCCCTGTTATTACCATACATCTCCGTTATTACCATCCTTCCCCGTTATTACATCCGTCCCTTTTATTACCATCCATCCCCGTTATTACCATACGTCCCCGTTATTACCATCCGTCCCCGTTATTACATCCGTCCCTGTTATTACCATACATCCCTGTTATTACCATACATCCCTGTTATTACCATCCTTCCCCGTTATTACCATATGCCCCCGTTATTACCATCCGTCCCCGTTATTACATCCGTCCCTGTTATTACCATACATCCCTGTTAATACCATCCGGCCCCGTTATTACATCCGTCCCTGTTATTACATCCGTCCCTGTTATTACCATACATCCGTGTTATTACCATCCTTCCCCGTTATTACATCCGTCCCTGTTATTACCATACATCCCCGTTATTACATCCGTCCCTGTTATTACCATACATCCCCGTTATTACCATCCTTCCCCGTTATTACATCCGTCCCTTTTATTACCATACATCCCCGTTATTACCATCCGTCCCCGTTATTACATCCGTCCCTGTTATTACCATACATCCCTGTTATTACCATACATCCCTGTTATTACCAGCCGTCCCTGTTATTACCATACGCCCCCGTTATTACCATCCAGCCCCGTTATTACAGGTACATAGAGACACAGAGACACAGGTACATAGAGACACAGAGACACAAGTACATAGACACACAGAGACACAGGTACATAGAGACACAGAGACACAGAGACACAGGTACATAGAGACACAGAGACACAAGTACATAGACACACAGAGACACAGGTACATAGAGACACAGAGACACAGGTACATAGAGACACAGAGACACATGTACATAGACACACAGAGACACAGGTACATAGAGACACAGAGACACAGGTACATAGAGACACAGGTACATAGACACACAGAGACACAGAGACACAGGTACACAGAGACACAGGTACATAGAGACACAGGTACATAGACACACAGAGACACAGAGACACAGGTACATAGAGACACAGATACACTGAGACAAAGGTACATAAAGACAAAGGTAAATAAAGATACAGAGACAAAGGTACACAGGTACATAGATACAGGTACTTGAGTAGACTCATAAAAAACATACAAACAAGGCAACACAAGGGCAACATGCATACATCCCTGTTATTATCATACAATACTGTTATTACCATACATCACTGTTATTACCATCTGTCCCCGGTATTTGCATCCGTCCCCGTTATTACCATCCGTCCCCGTTATTACCATCCGTCCCCGTTATTACCATATGTCCCCGTTATTACCATACGTCCCCGTTATTACATCCATCCACGTTGTTACATTCATCCCCGTTATTACCGTCCATCCCCGTTATTACCATCCATCCCCGTTATTACCATATGTCCCTGTTATTACCATCCGTCCCTGTTATTACCATCCATCTCTGTTATTACCATACAGTACTGTTATTACCATCCTTCCCCGTTATTACCATCCGTCCCTGTTATTACCATCCGTCCCCGTTATTACCATCCGTCCCTGTTATTACCATCCATCTCTGTTATTACCATACAGTACTGTTATTACCATCCGTCCCTGTTATTACCACCCGTCCGTTATTACCACCCGTCCCTGTTATTACCATACATCCCTGTTATTACCACCCGCCCCTGTTATTACCATACATCCCTGTTATTACCATACATCCCTGTTATTACCATACATCCCTGTTATTACAGTACCAGTCAAAAGTTTGAACACACCTACTTATTTTTTGTACTTTTTTCTTCATTGTTGTCACGTCCTGACCAGCAGATGGAGCTAGTGTTTTAGTTTTGGGGTCAGGACGTGGCATGTTTGTATTGGTTAAATGTTGGGTGGATGATTGGGACTTCCAATTGAAGGCAGGTGTGTATAGTTGCCTTTGATTGGAAGTCCTATATAGGTGTGTGTGTTTTTCTTTGGGGTTGTGGGTGGTTGTTTTTGCACTGCGTTTCTAGCCTGCAGAACTGTAGCTGTTGTTACTTTGTTTGCATTGTTAAGTGGATGCTTTACTTCTTTATTTTAATTAAAGATGAGTATTCACATACCTGCTGCGCCTTGGTCCATTTCTACAGAAGACAGCCGTTACAATTGTAGAATAATAGTGGACATCAAAACTATCAAATAACACCTACGGAATCATGTAGTAACCAAAATAGTGTTAACCTGTTGGGTCTAGGGGGCAGCATTTGCACGTCTGGATAAAAAAAATGTACCCGATTTAATCTGGTTACTAATCCTACCCAGTAACTAGAATATGCATATACTTATTATATATGGATAGAAAACACTCTAAAGTTTCCAAAACTGTTTGAATGGTGTCTGTGAGTATAACAGAACTCATTTGGCAGGCAAAACCCTGAGACATTTTCTGACAGGAAGTGGATACCTGATGTGTTGTATTGACTTTAAACCTATCCCATTGAAAAACACAGGGGTTTAGGAATATTTTGGCACTTCCTATTGCTTCCACTAGATGTCACCAGCCTTTACAAAGTGTTTTGAGTCTTCTGGAGGGAGATCTGACCGAACAAGAGCCATGGAACGGTGATGTCCCATTAGACACCTGGCGCGCTACTTCATGTTGGGTACCCTCGTTCCAATACGTTATAAAAGAGTATGCATTCGTCCACCTTGAATATTATTCATGTTCTGGTTAAAAAAGGCCCTAATGATTTATGCTATACAACGTTTGACATGTTTGAACGAACGGAAATATATTTTTTCCCCTCGTTCATGACGAGAAGTCCGGCTGGCTTACATCATGTGCTAACGAGACGGAGATTTTTGGACATAAATGATGAGCTTTTTTGAACAAAACTACATTCGTTATGGACCTGTGATACCTGGAAGTGACATCTGATGAAGAGAATCAAAGGTAATGGATTATTTACATAGTATTTTCGATTTTAGATCTCCCCAACATGACGTCTAGTCTGTATCGCAACGCGTATTTTTCCGGGCGCAGTGCTCAGATTATTGCAAAGTGTGATTTCCCAGTAAGGTTATTTTTAAATCTGGCAAGTTGATTGCGTTCAAAAGATGTAAATCTATAATTCTTTAAATGACAATATAATATTTTACCAATGTTTTCTAATTTTAATTATTTAATTTGTGACGCTGACTTGACTGCCGGTTATTGGAGGGAAACGATTTCCTCAACATCAATGCCATAGTAAAACGCTGTTTTTGGATATAAATATCAACTTGATAGAACTAAAAATGCATGCATTGTCTAACATAATGTCCTAGGAGTGTCATCTGATGGAGATTGTAAAAGGTTAGTGCATCATTTTAGCTGGTTTTATGGTTTTGGTGACCCTGTCTTTGACTTGACAAAACATTACACACAACTCTTGTAAATGTACTGTCCTAACATACTCTAAATTTATGCTTTCGCCGTAAAACCTTTTTGAAATCGTAAAACGTGGTTAGATTAAGGAGATGTTTATCTTTCAAATGGTGTAACATAGTTGTATTTTTGAAAAATTTGAATTTTGACATTTATTTGGATTCAAATTTGCCGCTCTTGAAATGCACCTGCTGTTGATGGAGTGCACCACGGGTGGCACGCTAGCGTCCCACCTAGCCCCAAGAGGTTAAACATATCAAAATATAATTAATATTTTAGATTCTTCAAAGTAGCCACCCTTTACCTTGATGATAGCTTTGCAAACTCTTGGCATTCTCTCAACCAGCTTTATAAGCTAGCCCCCTTCGTCACAGACATAATTACACTTATATATGTTGGCAACACACATTATAAAACATGAAAAGACCTGGTTCAAAAGCAATCCATAGTAATAAACTATGTCAGGAAAACATGACCTACATGTACAGGAATAGTGAGGCAGCAGACACACCCCTTCAGAAGAAAGTACTCATTAGAATGGGCCATGTAACCATAGACACAGACACCTCTCTTTCCTTGCACCTGCAGATCACTTTGATTGTCTTTCATCATATGAACATATGGTTTGATAATGTAGAGGTGCACTGTTAGTGTATACATTAACACATATGCTAAAAGGTATCAAGATGCAACATACATGCACACACCATTGCCTACGAGAAGATAGGGAAGACATACTGTATATCTGCACTGTGCACTGTAAATTAACATCTGTTATCTGATTCACTGTTATCTGATGGAAGAAGTTAATGAAACCATGATTATCTGATTCACTGTTATCTGATTCACTGTTATTTGATTCACTGTTATCTATTGGGAGAAGTCAATGAAACCATGATAAATAGAAGAGAGATGCTTCATACCATACAATCTGTCTTGTTTTAATAAAAGACATATCAGTAGCATAAGACACACAGGTCAGTGATTGTAATCATGAGGGAATGACTGAAACACATCCAAACAGTTGTTGCACACTTGGATAATTACTCAAATCACAATCAGATCAGTTATCCCATTGGCTGAAGATTGTTTGATATGAGACACACAGCTGTGTTGATTTCCCATGTTATCTGTTTCAGTTGTCAATAGCCTTGGTTAAATATCTTGCTTAGGGCACGACAGCACTTAGCCCATCTGGACTTGAGACCTACACTGTCAATTGGCCACAATTCCATTTCAATTCTCTGACCATTGCATAAATGCATTGACCTGTCATCTTCCTCTGTGAATTTATTTGCATTTCTTCTGTCTTATATCTTGCTCTATTTTCAAACCATTTGAGATCCAAAAAGTAGTCACTTTTCTCAGACCATTACAGGAATACCATTTGTCCTCTCAGCTCAGCTCTCCTCTTCATACAGTAACATCTGACCTGTCACGTTCATATTCTTCCCCGTGAAACTATTTACATTTCTATGTCTTACATCTCATACTATTTAAACTCAATTTCATCTCGATTCTCAGATCATTACAGAAATATAGTTTCCCTTTCGGTTCTCACGTTCTTGCTATTCTATGAATCCATTTACATGAATTGTCTATATTAGTCCAGGCAATATGTGAGATTTTAAACTTGCTCTCTTTTTATCCTTTTGACATACAAACAGTCCAGTAACAAGCAGCACAAATAATTTTCTCCTGCTGAACTTCAGATACTGTATAAGGGCAGCAGGGACTTCTATAAATATCAAGAACAGACATGAATATTAAAACAGGAACTCTCTCTCTCTCTCTCTCTCTCCCTCATCCATCTCTACAGCTCTCTCTCTCTCCCTCCCTCCATCTCTCCATATCTCGCTCTCTCTCTCTCTCTCCCTCCCCTCCATCCCCCTCTACATATCTCTCTTCATCTCTCCATCGCTCTCGTTCTCTTTATCCCTCTCTCCCCCTCCCTGACCAGCCAACTAGCTCCACTGCTCTCCAGTCAACCTACTTAAAATAGCGGTGCGTCCTCTAAACACGAAGTCTGTTAAGAGACACTGCAAGTAGATGAAAGCAGGGCATGATGGTGTGGATTCTTCAGCTCATCAAACTGGAGGTGTATCACGACACAGAGACACCAGCTCTGAGGAAGAACAAGCCAGCCGCCCCCTGTATGTCTGACACCTTCTACTTGTACTGTAATTAGAATTGCCTTCTAATTAACGACTCCTCCACATGCTCCACATTCAGTCAATAGGAATGTACAGTATACATGACATAATCTATCTTCCCTTGTTCAGACTCCTGCAGTAGACTGTGATGACACATCCTCAAGAAACACTACTGCGATTAGCGGTTAGCTTGTTTTTACCACATCTTTGGTAACACGATCAAGATCGATTAGAATCATGTTTTCCATTCTAGAGTGGTGTTTCTGAGTCAATTCCAAAGCCTGGTCATATATCACATCCTGTGGGATCTCAGATATCCACTTTGGCCACAAGAACAAAACACAATTTTATTACTATATCAGTGAATACAGCTGTTTAGTTTAAATCACATTTTTGTTATGACATAAGATACCATTCCAAAAGTAATTTGAATTTGAACTAGTCGTACATCAAATTAACAGATCTAGTAGCATCTTCCACAGAGAGAAACCGTTTTACTCAAAATCTGAAAAGCATAATATGGAAATACTGTGTTTCCCAAAAATTTCCACACACTGCTTGATTGATTCTCTCTCTATAAATGGCAAAAACACATTTATCCGCTGTCTCTAACAGAAAAGCTCTGTCTAGGAAGCAACAGATTCTGTTTGTTCAAATTGTATAATAAAATAAAGATGATAAAATCTGTGGCTGAACTAGCCGACGCCTGAGAATAAAAAGATGATGAAGACATATAATGAAGACATATGATGAAGACACATGATGAAGACACATTGAAGACATATGATGAAGACATATGATGAAGACACAATGAAGACATATGATGAAGACACATGATGAAGACATATGATGAAGACACATGATGAAGACACATTGAAGACATATGATGAAGACATATAATGAAGACACAATGAAGACATATGATGAAGACATGTGATGAAGACATGTGATGAAGACATATGATGAAGACATGAAGACATGATGAAGACATAATGAAGACATATGATGAAGACACATGATGAAGACACATGATGAAGACATATGATGAAGACATATGATGAAGACACAATGAAGACACATGATGAAGACACATGATGAAGACACATGATGAAGACATATGATGAAGACATATGATGAAGACATGTGATGAAGACGTGATGAAGACATATGATGAAGACATGTGATGAAGACGTGATGAAGACATGAAGACATGATGAAGACATAATGAAGACATAATGAAGACATTTGATGAAGACATGAAGACATAATGAAGACATATAATGAAGACATGATGAAGACATATAATGAAGACATGTGATGAAGACACGAAGACATGATTTAGACATATAATGAAGACATATAATGAAGACATATGATGAAGACATATGATGAAGACATATGATGAAGACATATAAAGAAGACATGATGAAGACATATGATGAAGACACAAAGACATGATGAAGACATAATGAAGACATGATGAAGACATGATGAAGACATGAAGACATGATGAAGACATATAATGAAGACATGATGAAGACATATAAAGAAGACATGATGAAGACACGAAGACATGATGAAGACATGATGAAGAAATATAATGAAGACATGATGAAGACATATAATGAAGACATGATGAAGACATATAAAGAAGACATGATGAAGACACGAAGACATGATGAAGACATGATGAAGACATATAATGAAGACATGGGGTGAAGACATATAATGAAGACATATAATGAAGACATGGTGAAGACATATAATGAAGACATGATGAAGACATGATGAAGACATGATGAAGACATGATGAAGACATATAATGAAGACATGGGGTGAAGACATATAATGAAGATATATAATGAAGACATATAATGAAGACATGATGAAGACATATAATGAAGACATGATGAAGACATGATGAAGACATGATGAAGACATATGATGAAGACATATGATGAAGACACATGATGAAGACACATGATGAAGACATATGATGAAGACATATGATGAAGACATGATGAAGACATAATGAAGACATAATGAAGACATATAATGAAGACATGATGAAGACATATAATGAAGACATGTGATGAAGACACATGATGAAGACACATGATGAAGACACATGATGAAGACATATGATGAAGACGTGATGAAGACATGTGATGAAGACATATGATGAAGACATGATGAAGACATAATGAAGACATAATGAAGACATATAATGAAGACATGATGAAGACATATAATGAAGACATGTGATGAAGACACGAAGACATGATTTAGACATATAATGAAGACATATAATGAAGACATATGATGAAGACATATGATGAAGACATAATGAAGACATGATGAAGACATATAAAGAAGACATGATGAAGACATATGATGAAGACACAAAGACATGATGAAGACATATAATGAAGACATGATGAAGACATGGTGAAGACATATGATGAAGACATGAAGACATGATGAAGACATATAATGAAGACCTGATGACGACATGTAAAGAAGACATGATGAAGACACGAAGACATGATGAAGACATGATGAAGACATAAAATGTAGACATGATGAAGAAATATAATGAAGACATGATGAAGACATGATGAAGACATGGTGAAGACATATAATGAAGACATATAATGAAGACATATAATGAAGACATGATGAAGACATGATGAAGACATGATGAAGACATATAATGAAGACATGATGAAGACATAATGAAGGCATGATGAAGACATTTGATGAAGACATATAATGAAAACATGTGATGAAGACATATGATGAAGACATATACATTCCGATTAGAAGAGCTTGACTAGTGTTTGTGCAGACTGACTGCACTCCGCAGTCACTGACACACCGGGTTCACCCTAAAGGTCATGATAGAGGGCAAGCTGATCGTTAATCAGTGCCTAAGGGCAACTTCTACCCACAGTAGTAGGTTTGCACTTGGCACACACACTTCAGGGACCTCTATGGCCTCGGGTGAGGAAGTCAGGACAGGGATCACACTGCACTCAAAACAGATCCAGCAGGATGACAACCATTATGAACAGATCCCTCCCTCCCTCCCTCCCTCCCTCCCTCCCTCCCTCCCTCCCTCCCTCCCTCCCTCCCTCCCTCCCTCCCTCCCTCCCTCCCTCCCTCCCTCCCTCCCTCCCTCCCTCCCTCCCTCTTCTAGCCACACCTCCATAGGGAGCCACACCTCCACAACACTTGTGCCAACACTTACAGTAGGCCAAGCTGTATGCTTCTGAATCTGAACCACCAACACTTACAGTAGGCCAAGCTGTATGCTTCTGAATCTGAACCACCAACACTTACAGTAGGCCAAGCTGTATGCTTCTGAATCTGAACCACCAGCACTTACAGCATCCCTAAGGAACCCCATGCACCATCCATTTCCCCGACAGAGATAGTACAGAAACCACAGAGATAATAGAGAGCATGTTATCACTTCCAGCCCACCAGGCATAGTAACCCCCAAAGAAATGTACCACACACACATTAAAGACTAATTGCTTTTTGACTTAGAGTTCGCAATTGTTGAGAGGACCGGCACTGTGTTGATCTGATTTGAAATGTAGTCATCATGCTTTAGGCCACCTTGATAATTTAATAAAATGCTGAGGAAGCGCCTATCAAACCGGCTGTCATTGGTTAATAGGCATTCCACAATGAAGACAATCAATCATTCGCACTTCCAGATAGTACAGTACGTACCAAGTACCATTACAATGACTGAGGTGACAACATAATAAACAGGCAAACAGGCAGACAGGCAGAGAGACAGACAGCCAGACAGGCAGAGAGACAGACAGTCAGCAGACAAGCAGCAGACAAGCAGTAGACAGGCAGAAAGCAGACAGGCAGATAGGCAGCAGACAGGCAGTAGACAGGCAGACAGCAGACAGGGAGGCAGCAGACAGGCAGGCAGGCAGACAGACAGACAGACAGACAGACAGACAGACAGACAGACAGACAGACAGACAGACAGACAGACAGACAGACAGACAGACAGCAGACAGGCAAGCAGACAAGCAGACAGGTAGCAGACAGGCAGACAGCAGACAAGCAGACAACAGACATGTAGACAACAGACAGGCAGGCAGGCAGGCAGGCAGACAGGCAACAGACAGTAGACAGGCAGACAGCAGACAGGTAGGCAAACAGACAGGAGACAGACAGGCAAGCAGACTGGCAGATAGGCAGCAGACAGGCAAACAGTCAAAGTACTCCAACCAAGTACTCGGTGTCCAAATCACTAAGACAGTCATCAGACAGGCAGCAGACAGGCAGAAAGCAGACAGTTAGATAGCAGACAGACAGACAGACAGAGACAGACAGACAGGCAGACAAGGGGTCAGCAGACAGACAGACAGACAGACAGACAGACAGACAGACAGACAGACAGACAGACAGACAGACAGACAGACAGACAGACAGACAGACAGACAGACAGCAGACAGGCAGACAAACAAACAGACTGGCAAGCAGACAGGCAGACAGACATCAGACAGGCAGACAGGCAGGCAGGCAGGCAGGCAGGCAGGCAGACAGACATCAGACAGGCAGACAGGCAGGCAGGCAGGCAGGCAGGCAGGCAGACAGTAGGCAGGCAGGCAGACAGTAGACAGGCAGACAGCAAACAGGCAGGCAGACAGACAGACAGACAGGCAGACAGCAGACAGGCAGGCAGGCAGGTAGACAGCAGACAGCAAACAGGCAGGCAGTCAAAGTACTCCAACCAAGTGTCCAAATCACTAAGAACTTAAAATGGTCTACACACACGCCCACAGTTCTGAAGAAGAGGCGCAACAGCACTTCTTCCTCCTTAGGAGGTTGAAACAGTTTGGCATCGGACCTCAAATCCTCAAAAAGGTGTGCAGTTTAACCATTGAGAGCATCTTGACTGGCTGCATCACTGCTGCCCTACAGAGGGTTGTGCGGACAGCCCAGTATATCACTGGGGCCAAGCTCTATATCAGCATGACCTGGAAAATTCACCTAAGCCATAGACTATTCTCTCTGAGCCCGCACAGCAGGTGGTGCCGGTGCATTAAGTCTGACACCAACAGGCTCCTGAACAGCTTCTATCTCCATGCCATACGACTGCTAAATAGCTAACTAAATAGCTAACAAATAGCTAACAATATTTTTACACTGCCTCTATGCACACTCACAAGGCCCTCAACACTACACACACTGATACTACAAAACACACACGAACACTCACTGCATCATCTGCTCACTCACACAAATGTACATACATTTATACTGACTCTCTACACACACTCACATACAACTGCTGCTACTCTGTTTATACACTCACATACAAACTGCTGCTACTCTGTTTACACGCTCACATACAAACTGCTGCTACTCTGTTTATACACTCACATACAAACTGCTGCTACTCTGTTTACACGCTCACATACAAACTGCTGCAACTCTGTTTATACACTCACATACAAACTGCTGCTACTCTGTTTATACACTCACATACAAACCGCTGCTACTCTGTTTATACACTCACATAACAAACCGCTGCAACTCTGTTTACACGCTCACAAACAAACTGCTGCTACTCTGTTTATACACTCACATACAAACCGCTGCTACTCTGTTTATACACTCACATACAAACTGCTGCTACTCTGTTTATACACTCACATACAAACTGCTGCTACTCTGTTTATACACTCACATACAAACTGTTGCTACTCTGTTTATACACTCACATACAAACCGCTGCTACTCTGTTTATACACTCACATACAAACTGCTGCTACTCTGTTTACACACTCACATACAAACTGCTGCTACTCTGTTTATACACTCACATACAAACTGCTGCTACTCTGTTTATACACTCACATACAAACTGCTGCTACTCTGTTTATACACTCACATACAAACTGCTGCTACTCTGTTTATACACTCACATACAAACTGCTGCTACTCTGTTTATACACTCACATACAAACTGCTGCTACTCTGTTTATTCACTCACATACAAACCGCTGCTACTGTTTATACACTCACATACAAACTGCTACTCTGTTTATACACTCACATACAAACTGCTACTCTGTTTATACACTCACATACAAACTGCTACTCTGTTTATACACTCACATACAAACTGCTGCTACTCTGTTTATTCACTCACATACAAACTGCAACTCTGTTTATACACTCACATACAAACTGCTACTCTGTTTATACACTCACATACAAACTGCTACTCTGTTTATACACTCACATACAAACTGCTGCTACTCTGTTTATACACTCGCATACAAACTGCTGCTACTCTGTTTATACACTCACATACAAACTGCTGCTACTGTTTATACACTCACATACAAACTGCTGCTACTCTGTTTATACACTCACATACAAACTGCTGCTACTCTGTTTATACACTCACATACAAACTGCTGCTACTCTGTTTATACACTCACATACAAACTGCTCCTACTCTGTTTATACACACATACAAACTGCTCCTACTCTGTTTATACACACATACAAACTGCTGCTACTCTGTTTATACACTCACATACAAACTGCTGCTACTCTGTTTATACACTCACATACAAACTGTTGCTACTCTGTTTATACACTCCCATGCAAACTGCTGCTACTCTGTTTATACACTCACATACAAACTGCTGCTACTCTGTTTATACACTCACATACAAACTGCTCCTACTCTGTTTATACACACATACAAACTGCTCCTACTCTGTTTATACACACATACAAACTGCTGCTACTCTGTTTATTCACTCACATACAAACTGCAACTCTGTTTATACACTCACATACAAACTCCTACTCTGTTTATACACTCACATACAAACTGCTGCTACTCTGTTTACACACTCACATACAAACCGCTGCTACTCTGTTTATACACTCACATACAAACTGCTGCTACTCTGTTTATACACTCACAGACAAACTGCTGCTACTCTGTTTATACACTCACATACAAACCGCTGCTACTGTTTATACACTCACATACAAACTGCTGCTACTCTGTTTATACACTCACATACAAACTGCTGCTACTCTGTTTATACACTCACATACAAACTGCTGCTACTCTGTTTATACACTCACATACAAACCGCTGCTACTCTGTTTATACACTCACATACAAACTGCTGCTACTCTGTTTATACACTCACATACAAACTGCTGCTACTCTGTTTATTCACTCACATACAAACTGCTGCTTCTGTGTATACACTCACATACAAACTGCTGATACTCTGTTTATACACTCACATACGAACTGCTGCTACTCTGTTTATACACTCACATACAAACTGCTGCTACTCTGTTTATACACTCACATACAAACTGCTGCTACTCTGTTTATACACTCACATACAAACTGCTGTTACTCTGTTTATACACTCACATACAAACTGCTGCTGCTCTGTTTACACACTCACATACAAACTGCTGCTACTCTGTTTACACACTCACATACAATCTGCTGCTACTCTGTTTACACACTCACATACAAACTGCTGCTACTCTGTTTACACACTCACATACAAACTGCTGCTACTCTGTTTATACACTCACATACAAACCGCTGCTACTCTGTTTATACACTCACATACAAACCGCTGCTACTCTGTTTATACACTCACATACAAACTGCTGCTACTCTGTTTATACACTCACATACAAACTGCTGCTACTCTGTTTATACACAAATACAAACTGCTGCTACTCTGTTTATACACTCACATACAAACTGCTCCTACTCTGTTTATACACACATACAAACTGCTCCTACTCTGTTTATACACTCACATACAAACTGCTGCTACTCTGTTTACACGCTCACATACAAACTGCTGCAACTCTGTTTATACACTCACATACAAACTGCTGCTACTCTGTTTATACACTCACATACAAACCGCTGCTACTCTGTTTATACACTCACATACAAACCGCTGCAACTCTGTTTACACGCTCACAAACAAACTGCTGCTACTCTGTTTATACACTCACATACAAACCGCTGCTACTCTGTTTATACACTCACATACAAACTGCTGCTACTCTGTTTATACACTCACATACAAACTGCTGCTACTCTGTTTATACACTCACATACAAACTGTTGCTACTCTGTTTATACACTCACATACAAACCGCTGCTACTCTGTTTATACACTCACATACAAACTGCTGCTACTCTGTTTACACACTCACAAACAAACTGCTGCTACTCTGTTTATACACTCACATACAAACTGCTGCTACTCTGTTTATACACTAACATACAAACTGCTGCTACTCTGTTTATACACTCACATACAAACTGCTGCTAATCTGGTTATACACTCACATACAAACTGCTGCTACTCTGTTTATACACTCACATACAAACTGCTGCTACTCTGTTTATACACTAACATACAAACTGCTGCTACTCTGTTTATACACTCACATACAAACTGCTGCTAATCTGGTTATACACTCACATACAAACTGCTGCTACTCTGTTTATTCACTCACATACAAACCGCTGCTACTGTTTATACACTCACATACAAACTGCTACTCTGTTTATACACTCACATACAAACTGCTACTCTGTTTATACACTCACATACAAACTGCTACTCTGTTTATACACTCACATACAAACTGCTGCTACTCTGTTTATTCACTCACATACAAACTGCAACTCTGTTTATACACTCACATACAAACTGCTACTCTGTTTATACACTCGCATACAAACTGATGCTACTCTGTTTATACACTCACATACAAACTGCTGCTACTCTGTTTATACACTCGCATACAAACTGCTGCTACTCTGTTTATACACTCACATACAAACTGCTGCTACTGTTTATACACTCACATACAAACTGCTGCTACTCTGTTTATACACTCACATACAAACTGCTGCTACTCTGTTTATACACTCACATACAAACTGCTGCTACTCTGTTTATACACTCACATACAAACTGCTGCTACTCTGTTTATACACTCACATACAAACTGCTGCTACTCTGTTTATACACTCACATACAAACTGCTGCTACTCTGTTTATACACTCACATACAAACTGCTGCTACTCTGTTTATTCACTCACATACAAACTGCTGCTACTGTTTATACACTCACATACAAACTGCTACTCTGTTTATACACTCACATACAAACTGCTACTCTGTTTATACACTCACATACAAACTGCTACTCTGTTTATACACTCACATACAAACTGCTGCTACTCTGTTTATTCACTCACATACAAACTGCAACTCTGTTTATACACTCACATACAAACTGCTACTCTGTTTATACACTCGCATACAAACTGATGCTACTCTGTTTATACACTCACATACAAACTGCTGCTACTCTGTTTATACACTCGCATACAAACTGCTGCTACTCTGTTTATACACTCACATACAAACTGCTGCTACTGTTTATACACTCACATACAAACTGCTGCTACTCTGTTTATACACTCACATACAAACTGCTGCTACTCTGTTTATACACTCACATACAAACTGCTGCTACTCTGTTTATACACTCACATACAAACTGCTCCTACTCTGTTTATACACACATACAAACTGCTCCTACTCTGTTTATACACACATACAAACTGCTGCTACTCTGTTTATACACTCACATACAAACTGCTGCTACTCTGTTTATACACTCACATACAAACTGTTGCTACTCTGTTTATACACTCCCATGCAAACTGCTGCTACTCTGTTTAAACACTCACATACAAACTGCTGCTACTCTGTTTATACACTCACATACAAACTGCTGCTACTCTGTTTATACACTCACATACAAACTGCTGCTACTCTGTTTATACACTCACATACAAACTGCTGCTACTCTGTTTATACACTCACATACAAACTGCTGCTACTCTGTTTACACACTCACATACAAACTGCTGCTACTCTGTTTATACACTCACATACAAACTGCTGCTACTCTGTTTATACACACACATACAAACTGCTGCTACTCTGTTTACACACTCACATACAAACCGCTGCTACTCTGTTTATACACTCACATACAAACTGCTGCTACTCTGTTTATACACTCACATACAAACCGCTGCTACTCTGTTTATACACTCATATACAAACTGCTGCTACTCTGTTTATACACTCACATACAAACTGCTGCTACTCTGTTTACACACTCACATACAAACCGCTGCTACTCTGTTTATACACTCACATACAAACTGCTGCTACTCTGTTTATACACTCACAGACAAACTGCTGCTACTCTGTTTATACACTCACATACAAACCGCTGCTACTGTTTATACACTCACATACAAACTGCTGCTACTCTGTTTATACACTCACATACAAACTGCTGCTACTCTGTTTATACACTCACATACAAACTGCTGCTACTCTGTTTATACACTCACATACAAACCGCTGCTACTCTGTTTATACACTCACATACAAACTGCTGCTACTCTGTTTATACACTCACATACAAACTGCTGCTACTCTGTTTATTCACTCACATACAAACTGCTGCTTCTGTGTATACACTCACATACAAACTGCTGATACTCTGTTTATACACTCACATACGAACTGCTGCTACTCTGTTTATACACTCACATACAAACTGCTGCTACTCTGTTTATACACTCACATACAAACTGCTGCTACTCTGTTTATACACTCACATACAAACTGCTGCTACTCTGTTTATACACTCACATACAAACTGCTGCTACTCTGTTTATACACTCACATACAAACTGCTGCTACTCTGTTTATTCACTCACATACAAACTGCTGCTACTGTTTATACACTCACATACAAACTGCTACTCTGTTTATACACTCACATACAAACTGCTACTCTGTTTATACACTCACATACAAACTGCTACTCTGTTTATACACTCACATACAAACTGCTGCTACTCTGTTTATTCACTCACATACAAACTGCAACTCTGTTTATACACTCACATACAAACTGCTACTCTGTTTATACACTCGCATACAAACTGCTACTCTGTTTACACTCACATACAAACTGCTGCTACTCTGTTTATACACTCACATACAAACTGCTGCTACTCTGTTTATACACTCACATACAAACTGCTGCTACTCTGTTTATACACTCACATACAAACTGCTGCTACTCTGTTTATACACTCACATACAAACTGCTGCTACTCTGTTTATACACTCACATACAAACTGCTGCTACTCTGTTTATCACACTCACATACAAACTGCTGCTACTCTGTTTATACACTCACATACAAACTGCTGCTACTCTGTTTATACACTCACATACAAACTGCTGCTACTCTGTTTATACACTCACATACAAACTGCTGCTACTCTGTTTATACACTCACATACAAACTGCTGCTACTCTGTTTACACACTCACATACAAACTGCTGCTACTCTGTTTATACACTCACATACAAACTGCTGCTACTCTGTTTATACACACACATACAAACTGCTGCTACTCTGTTTACACACTCACATACAAACCGCTGCTACTCTGTTTATACACTCACATACAAACTGCTGCTACTCTGTTTATACACTCACATACAAACCGCTGCTACTCTGTTTATACACTCATATACAAACTGCTGCTACTCTGTTTATACACTCACATACAAACTGCTGCTACTCTGTTTACACACTCACATACAAACCGCTGCTACTCTGTTTATACACTCACATACAAACTGCTGCTACTCTGTTTATACGCTCACAGACAAACTGCTGCTACTCTGTTTATACACTCACATACAAACCGCTGCTACTGTTTATACACTCACATACAAACTGCTGCTACTCTGTTTATACACTCACATACAAACTGCTGCTACTCTGTTTATACACTCACATACAAACTGCTGCTACTCTGTTTATACACTCACATACAAACCGCTGCTACTCTGTTTATACACTCACATACAAACTGCTGCTACTCTGTTTATACACTCACATACAAACTGCTGCTACTCTGTTTATTCACTCACATACAAACTGCTGCTTCTGTGTATACACTCACATACAAACTGCTGATACTCTGTTTATACACTCACATACGAACTGCTGCTACTCTGTTTATACACTCACATACAAACTGCTGCTACTCTGTTTATACACTCACATACAAACTGCTGCTACTCTGTTTATACACTCACATACAAACTGCTGCTACTCTGTTTACACACTCAGATACAAACTGCTGCTACTCTGTTTACACACTCACATACAAACTGCTGCTACTCTGTTTATACACTCACATACAAACTGCTGCTACTCTGTTTATACACTCACATACAAACTGCTGCTACTCTGTTTATACACTCACATACAAACTGCTGCTACTCTGTTTATACACTCACATACAAACTGCTGCTACTCTGTTTATACACTCACATACAAACTGCTGCTACTCTGTTTATTCACTCACATACAAACTGCTGCTACTGTTTATACACTCACATACAAACTGCTACTCTGTTTATACACTCACATACAAACTGCTACTCTGTTTATACACTCACATACAAACTGCTACTCTGTTTATACACTCACATACAAACTGCTGCTACTCTGTTTATTCACTCACATACAAACTGCAACTCTGTTTATACACTCACATACAAACTGCTACTCTGTTTATACACTCGCATACAAACTGATGCTACTCTGTTTATACACTCACATACAAACTGCTGCTACTCTGTTTATACACTCGCATACAAACTGCTGCTACTCTGTTTATACACTCACATACAAACTGCTGCTACTGTTTATACACTCACATACAAACTGCTGCTACTCTGTTTATACACTCACATACAAACTGCTGCTACTCTGTTTATACACTCACATACAAACTGCTGCTACTCTGTTTATACACTCACATACAAACTGCTCCTACTCTGTTTATACACACATACAAACTGCTCCTACTCTGTTTATATACACATACAAACTGCTGCTACTCTGTTTATACACTCACATACAAACTGCTGCTTCTCTGTTTATACACTCACATACAAACTGTTGCTATTCTGTTTATACACTCCCATGCAAACTGCTGCTACTCTGTTTAAACACTCACATACAAACTGCTGCTACTCTGTTTATACACTCACATACAAACTGCTGCTACTCTGTTTATACACTCACATACAAACTGCTGCTACTCTGTTTATACACTCACATACAAACTGCTGCTACTCTGTTTATACACTCACATACAAACTGCTGCTACTCTGTTTACACACTCACATACAAACTGCTGCTACTCTGTTTATACACTCACATACAAACTGCTGCTACTCTGTTTATACACACACATACAAACTGCTGCTACTCTGTTTACACACTCACATACAAACCGCTGCTACTCTGTTTATACACTCACATACAAACTGCTGCTACTCTGTTTATACACTCACATACAAACCGCTGCTACTCTGTTTATACACTCATATACAAACTGCTGCTACTCTGTTTATACACTCACATACAAACTGCTGCTACTCTGTTTACACACTCACATACAAACCGCTGCTACTCTGTTTATACACTCACATACAAACTGCTGCTACTCTGTTTATACGCTCACAGACAAACTGCTGCTACTCTGTTTATACACTCACATACAAACCGCTGCTACTGTTTATACACTCACATACAAACTGCTGCTACTCTGTTTATACACTCACATACAAACTGCTGCTACTCTGTTTATACACTCACATACAAACTGCTGCTACTCTGTTTATACACTCACATACAAACCGCTGCTACTCTGTTTATACACTCACATACAAACTGCTGCTACTCTGTTTATACACTCACATACAAACTGCTGCTACTCTGTTTATTCACTCACATACAAACTGCTGCTTCTGTGTATACACTCACATACAAACTGCTGATACTCTGTTTATACACTCACATACGAACTGCTGCTACTCTGTTTATACACTCACATACAAACTGCTGCTACTCTGTTTATACACTCACATACAAACTGCTGCTACTCTGTTTATACACTCACATACAAACTGCTGCTACTCTGTTTATACACTCACATACAAACTGCTGCTACTCTGTTTAGACACTCACATACAAACTGCTGCTACTCTGTTTACACACTCACATACAAACTGCTGCTACTCTGTTTACACACTCAGATACAAACTGCTGCTACTCTGTTTACACACTCACATACAAACTGCTGCTACTCTGTTTATACACTCACATACAAACCGCTGCTACTCTGTTTATACACTCACATACAAACCGCTGCTACTCTGTTTATACACTCACATACAAACTGCTGCTACTCTGTTTATACACTCACATACAAACTGCTGCTACTCTGTTTATACACAAATACAAACTGCTGCTACTCTGTTTACACACTCACATAACTCTGTTTATACACTCACATAAAAACTGCTCCTACTCTGTTTATACACACATACAAACTGCTCCTACTCTGTTTATACACACATACAAACAGCTGCTACTCTGTTTATTCACTCACATACAAACTGCAACTCTGTTTATACACTCACATACAAACTGCTACTCTGTTTATACACTCACATTCAAACTGCTACTCTGTTTATACACTCACATACAAACTGCTGCTACTCTGTTTATACACTCGCATACAAACTGCTGCTACTCTGTTTATACACTCACATACAAACTGCTGCTACTGTTTATACACTCACATACAAACTGCTGCTACTCTGTTTATACACTCACATACAAACTGCTGCTACTCTGTTTATACACTGACATACAAACTGCTGCTACTCTGTTTATACACTCACATACAAACTGCTCCTACTCTGTTTATACACACATACAAACTGCTCCTACTCTGTTTATACACTCACATACAAACTGCTGCTACTCTGTTTACACGCTCACATACAAACTGCTGCAACTCTGTTTATACACTCACATACAAACTGCTGCTACTCTGTTTATACACTCACATACAAACCGCTGCTACTCTGTTTATACACTCACATACAAACCGCTGCAACTCTGTTTACACGCTCACAAACAAACTGCTGCTACTCTGTTTATACACTCACATACAAACCGCTGCTACTCTGTTTATACACTCACATACAAACTGCTGCTACTCTGTTTATACACTCACATACAAACTGCTGCTACTCTGTTTATACACTCACATACAAACTGTTGCTACTCTGTTTATACACTCACATACAAACCGCTGCTACTCTGTTTATACACTCACATACAAACTGCTGCTACTCTGTTTACACACTCACATACAAACTGCTGCTACTCTGTTTATACACTCACATACAAACTGCTGCTACTCTGTTTATACACTCACATACAAACTGCTGCTACTCTGTTTATACACTCACATACAAACTGCTGCTACTCTGTTTATACACTCACATACAAACTGCTGCTAATCTGGTTATACACTCACATACAAACTGCTGCTACTCTGTTTATTCACTCACATACAAACCGCTGCTACTGTTTATACACTCACATACAAACTGCTACTCTGTTTATACACTCACATACAAACTGCTACTCTGTTTATACACTCACATACAAACTGCTACTCTGTTTATACACTCACATACAAACTGCTGCAACTCTGTTTATTCACTCACATACAAACTGCAACTCTGTTTATACACTCACATACAAACTGCTACTCTGTTTATACACTCGCATACAAACTGATGCTACTCTGTTTATACACTCACATACAAACTGCTGCTACTCTGTTTATACACTCGCATACAAACTGCTGCTACTCTGTTTATACACTCACATACAAACTGCTGCTACTGTTTATACACTCACATACAAACTGCTGCTACTCTGTTTATACACTCACATACAAACTGCTGCTACTCTGTTTATACACTCACATACAAACTGCTGCTACTCTGTTTATACACTCACATACAAACTGCTGCTACTCTGTTTATACACTCACATACAAACTGCTGCTACTCTGTTTATACACTCACATACAAACTGCTGCTACTCTGTTTATTCACTCACATACAAACCGCTGCTACTGTTTATACACTCACATACAAACTGCTACTCTGTTTATACACTCACATACAAACTGCTACTCTGTTTATACACTCACATACAAACTGCTACTCTGTTTATACACTCACATACAAACTGCTGCTACTCTGTTTATTCACTCACATACAAACTGCAACTCTGTTTATACACTCACATACAAACTGCTACTCTGTTTATACACTCGCATACAAACTGATGCTACTCTGTTTATACACTCACATACAAACTGCTGCTACTCTGTTTATACACTCGCATACAAACTGCTGCTACTCTGTTTATACACTCACATACAAACTGCTGCTACTGTTTATACACTCACATACAAACTGCTGCTACTCTGTTTATACACTCACATACAAACTGCTGCTACTCTGTTTATACACTCACATACAAACTGCTGCTACTCTGTTCTATACACTCACATACAAACTGCTCGCTACTCTGTTTATACACTCACATACAAACTGCTGCTACTCTGTTTATACACTCACATACAAACTTTTGCTATTCTGTTTATACACTCCCATGCAAACTGCTGCTACTCTGTTTAAACACTCACATACAAACTGCTGCTACTCTGTTTATACACTCACATACAAACTGCTGCTACTCTGTTTATACACTCACATACAAACTGCTGCTACTCTGTTTATACACTCACATACAAACTGCTGCTACTCTGTTTATACACTCACATACAAACTGCTGCTACCCTGTTTACACACTCACATACAAACTGCTGCTACTCTGTTTATACACTCACATACAAACTGCTGCTACTCTGTTTATACACACACATACAAACTGCTGCTACACTGTTTACACACTCACATACAAACCGCTGCTACTCTGTTTATACACTCACATACAAACTGCTGCTACTCTGTTTATACACTCACATACAAACCGCTGCTACTCTGTTTATACACTCATATACAAACTGCTGCTACTCTGTTTATACACTCACATACAAACTGCTGCTACTCTGTTTACACACTCACATACAAACCGCTGCTACTCTGTTTATACACTCACATACAAACTGCTGCTACTCTGTTTATACACTCACAGACAAACTGCTACTACTCTGTTTATACACTCACATACAAACCGCTGCTACTGTTTATACACTCACATACAAACTGCTGCTACTCTGTTTATACACTCACATACAAACTGCTGCTACTCTGTTTATACACTCACATACAAACTGCTGCTACTCTGTTTATACACTCACATACAAACCGCTGCTACTCTGTTTATACACTCACATACAAACTGCTGCTACTCTGTTTATACACTCACATACAAACTGCTGCTACTCTGTTTATTCACTCACATACAAACTGCTGCTTCTGTGTATACACTCACATACAAACTGCTGATACTCTGTTTATACACTCACATACGAACTGCTGCTACTCTGTTTATACACTCACATACAAACTGCTGCTACTCTGTTTATACACTCACATACAAACTGCTGCTACTCTGTTTATACACTCACATACAAACTGCTGCTACTCTGTTTATACACTCACATACAAACTGCTGCTACTCTGTTTATACACTCACATACAAACTGCTGCTACTCTGTTTATACACTCACATACAAACCGCTGCTACTCTGTTTATACACTCACATACAAACTGCTGCTACTCTGTTTATACACTCACATACAAACTGCTGCTACTCTGTTTATTCACTCACATACAAACTGCTGCTTCTGTGTATACACTCACATACAAACTGCTGATACTCTGTTTATACACTCACATACGAACTGCTGCTACTCTGTTTATACACTCACATACAAACTGCTGCTACTCTGTTTATACACTCACATACAAACTGCTGCTACTCTGTTTATACACTCACATACAAACTGCTCCTACTCTGTTTATACACACATAAAAACTGCTGCTACTCTGTTTATACACTCACATACAAACTGCTGCTACTCTGTTTATACACTCACATACAAACCGCTGCTACTCTGTTTATACACTCACATACAAACTGCTGCTACTCTGTTTATACACTCACATACAAACTGCTGCTACTCTGTTTATACACTCACATACAAACTGTTGCTACTCTGTTTATACACTCACATACAAACCGCTGCTACTCTGTTTATACACTCACATACAAACTGCTGCTACTCTGTTTACACACTCACATACAAACTGCTGCTACTCTGTTTATACACTCACATACAAACTGCTGCTACTCTGTTTATACACTCACATACAAACTGCTGCTACTCTGTTTATACACTCACATACAAACTGCTGCTACTCTGTTTATACACTCACATACAAACTGCTGCTAATCTGGTTATACACTCACATACAAACTGCTGCTACTCTGTTTATTCACTCACATACAAACCGCTGCTACTGTTTATACACTCACATACAAACTGCTACTCTGTTTATACACTCACATACAAACTGCTACTCTGTTTATACACTCACATACAAACTGCTACTCTGTTTATACACTCACATACAAACTGCTGCTACTCTGTTTATTCACTCACATACAAACTGCAACTCTGTTTATACACTCACATACAAACTGCTACTCTGTTTATACACTCGCATACAAACTGATGCTACTCTGTTTATACACTCACATACAAACTGATGCTACTCTGTTTATACACTCGCATACAAACTGCTGCTACTCTGTTTATACACTCACATACAAACTGCTGCTACTGTTTATACACTCACATACAAACTGCTGCTACTCTGTTTATACACTCACATACAAACTGCTGCTACTCTGTTTACACGCTCACATACAAACTGCTGCAACTCTGTTTATACACTCACATACAAACTGCTGCTACTCTGTTTATACACTCACATACAAACCGCTGCTACTCTGTTTATACACTCACATACAAACCGCTGCAACTCTGTTTACACGCTCACAAACAAACTGCTGCTACTCTGTTTATACACTCACATACAAACCGCTGCTACTCTGTTTATACACTCACATACAAACTGCTGCTACTCTGTTTATACACTCACATACAAACTGCTGCTACTCTGTTTATACACTCACATACAAACTGTTGCTACTCTGTTTATACACTCACATACAAACCGCTGCTACTCTGTTTATACACTCACATACAAACTGCTGCTACTCTGTTTACACACTCACATACAAACTGCTGCTACTCTGTTTATACACTCACATACAAACTGCTGCTACTCTGTTTATACACTCACATACAAACTGCTGCTACTCTGTTTATACACTCACATACAAACTGCTGCTACTCTGTTTATACACTCACATACAAACTGCTGCTAATCTGGTTATACACTCACATACAAACTGCTGCTACTCTGTTTATTCACTCACATACAAACCGCTGCTACTGTTTATACACTCACATACAAACTGCTACTCTGTTTATACACTCACATACAAACTGCTACTCTGTTTATACACTCACATACAAACTGCTACTCTGTTTATACACTCACATACAAACTGCTGCAACTCTGTTTATTCACTCACATACAAACTGCAACTCTGTTTATACACTCACATACAAACTGCTACTCTGTTTATACACTCGCATACAAACTGATGCTACTCTGTTTATACACTCACATACAAACTGCTGCTACTCTGTTTATACACTCGCATACAAACTGCTGCTACTCTGTTTATACACTCACATACAAACTGCTGCTACTGTTTATACACTCACATACAAACTGCTGCTACTCTGTTTATACACTCACATACAAACTGCTGCTACTCTGTTTATACACTCACATACAAACTGCTGCTACTCTGTTTATACACTCACATACAAACTGCTGCTACTCTGTTTATACACTCACATACAAACTGCTGCTACTCTGTTTATACACTCACATACAAACTGCTGCTACTCTGTTTATTCACTCACATACAAACCGCTGCTACTGTTTATACACTCACATACAAACTGCTACTCTGTTTATACACTCACATACAAACTGCTACTCTGTTTATACACTCACATACAAACTGCTACTCTGTTTATACACTCACATACAAACTGCTGCTACTCTGTTTATTCACTCACATACAAACTGCAACTCTGTTTATACACTCACATACAAACTGCTACTCTGTTTATACACTCGCATACAAACTGATGCTACTCTGTTTATACACTCACATACAAACTGCTGCTACTCTGTTTATACACTCGCATACAAACTGCTGCTACTCTGTTTATACACTCACATACAAACTGCTGCTACTGTTTATACACTCACATACAAACTGCTGCTACTCTGTTTATACACTCACATACAAACTGCTGCTACTCTGTTTATACACTCACATACAAACTGCTGCTACTCTGTTTATACACTCACATACAAACTGCTCCTACTCTGTTTATACACACATACAAACTGCTCCTACTCTGTTTATACACACATACAAACTGCTGCTACTCTGTTTATACACTCACATACAAACTGCTGCTACTCTGTTTATACACTCACATACAAACTTTTGCTATTCTGTTTATACACTCCCATGCAAACTGCTGCTACTCTGTTTAAACACTCACATACAAACTGCTGCTACTCTGTTTATACACTCACATACAAACTGCTGCTACTCTGTTTATACACTCACATACAAACTGCTGCTACTCTGTTTATACACTCACATACAAACTGCTGCTACTCTGTTTATACACTCACATACAAACTGCTGCTACCCTGTTTACACACTCACATACAAACTGCTGCTACTCTGTTTATACACTCACATACAAACTGCTGCTACTCTGTTTATACACACACATACAAACTGCTGCTACACTGTTTACACACTCACATACAAACCGCTGCTACTCTGTTTATACACTCACATACAAACTGCTGCTACTCTGTTTATACACTCACATACAAACCGCTGCTACTCTGTTTATACACTCATATACAAACTGCTGCTACTCTGTTTATACACTCACATACAAACTGCTGCTACTCTGTTTACACACTCACATACAAACCGCTGCTACTCTGTTTATACACTCACATACAAACTGCTGCTACTCTGTTTATACACTCACAGACAAACTGCTACTACTCTGTTTATACACTCACATACAAACCGCTGCTACTGTTTATACACTCACATACAAACTGCTGCTACTCTGTTTATACACTCACATACAAACTGCTGCTACTCTGTTTATACACTCACATACAAACTGCTGCTACTCTGTTTATACACTCACATACAAACCGCTGCTACTCTGTTTATACACTCACATACAAACTGCTGCTACTCTGTTTATACACTCACATACAAACTGCTGCTACTCTGTTTATTCACTCACATACAAACTGCTGCTTCTGTGTATACACTCACATACAAACTGCTGATACTCTGTTTATACACTCACATACGAACTGCTGCTACTCTGTTTATACACTCACATACAAACTGCTGCTACTCTGTTTATACACTCACATACAAACTGCTGCTACTCTGTTTATACACTCACATACAAACTGCTGCTACTCTGTTTATACACTCACATACAAACTGCTGCTACTCTGTTTATACACTCACATACAAACTGCTGCTACTCTGTTTATACACTCACATACAAACCGCTGCTACTCTGTTTATACACTCACATACAAACTGCTGCTACTCTGTTTATACACTCACATACAAACTGCTGCTACTCTGTTTATTCACTCACATACAAACTGCTGCTTCTGTGTATACACTCACATACAAACTGCTGATACTCTGTTTATACACTCACATACGAACTGCTGCTACTCTGTTTATACACTCACATACAAACTGCTGCTACTCTGTTTATACACTCACATACAAACTGCTGCTACTCTGTTTATACACTCACATACAAACTGCTCCTACTCTGTTTATACACACATAAAAACTGCTGCTACTCTGTTTATACACTCACATACAAACTGCTGCTACTCTGTTTATACACTCACATACAAACCGCTGCTACTCTGTTTATACACTCACATACAAACTGCTGCTACTCTGTTTATACACTCACATACAAACTGCTGCTACTCTGTTTATACACTCACATACAAACTGTTGCTACTCTGTTTATACACTCACATACAAACCGCTGCTACTCTGTTTATACACTCACATACAAACTGCTGCTACTCTGTTTACACACTCACATACAAACTGCTGCTACTCTGTTTATACACTCACATACAAACTGCTGCTACTCTGTTTATACACTCACATACAAACTGCTGCTACTCTGTTTATACACTCACATACAAACTGCTGCTACTCTGTTTATACACTCACATACAAACTGCTGCTACTCTGTTTATACACTCACATACAAACTGCTGCTACTCTGTTTATTCACTCACATACAAACCGCTGCTACTGTTTATACACTCACATACAAACTGCTACTCTGTTTATACACTCACATACAAACTGCTACTCTGTTTATACACTCACATACAAACTGCTACTCTGTTTATACACTCACATACAAACTGCTGCTACTCTGTTTATTCACTCACATACAAACTGCAACTCTGTTTATACACTCACATACAAACTGCTACTCTGTTTATACACTCGCATACAAACTGATGCTACTCTGTTTATACACTCACATACAAACTGCTGCTACTCTGTTTATACACTCGCATACAAACTGCTGCTACTCTGTTTATACACTCACATACAAACTGCTGCTACTGTTTATACACTCACATACAAACTGCTGCTACTCTGTTTATACACTCACATACAAACTGCTGCTACTCTGTTTATACACTCACATACAAACTGCTGCTACTCTGTTTATACACTCACATACAAACTGCTCCTACTCTGTTTATACACACATACAAACTGCTCCTACTCTGTTTATACACACATACAAACTGCTGCTACTCTGTTTATACACTCACATACAAACTGCTGCTACTCTGTTTATACACTCACATACAAACTTTTGCTATTCTGTTTATACACTCCCATGCAAACTGCTGCTACTCTGTTTAAACACTCACATACAAACTGCTGCTACTCTGTTTATACACTCACATACAAACTGCTGCTACTCTGTTTATACACTCACATACAAACTGCTGCTACTCTGTTTATACACTCACATACAAACTGCTGCTACTCTGTTTATACACTCACATACAAACTGCTGCTACCCTGTTTACACACTCACATACAAACTGCTGCTACTCTGTTTATACACTCACATACAAACTGCTGCTACTCTGTTTATACACACACATACAAACTGCTGCTACACTGTTTACACACTCACATACAAACCGCTGCTACTCTGTTTATACACTCACATACAAACTGCTGCTACTCTGTTTATACACTCACATACAAACCGCTGCTACTCTGTTTATACACTCATATACAAACTGCTGCTACTCTGTTTATACACTCACATACAAACTGCTGCTACTCTGTTTACACACTCACATACAAACCGCTGCTACTCTGTTTATACACTCACATACAAACTGCTGCTACTCTGTTTATACACTCACAGACAAACTGCTACTACTCTGTTTATACACTCACATACAAACCGCTGCTACTGTTTATACACTCACATACAAACTGCTGCTACTCTGTTTATACACTCACATACAAACTGCTGCTACTCTGTTTATACACTCACATACAAACTGCTGCTACTCTGTTTATACACTCACATACAAACCGCTGCTACTCTGTTTATACACTCACATACAAACTGCTGCTACTCTGTTTATACACTCACATACAAACTGCTGCTACTCTGTTTATTCACTCACATACAAACTGCTGCTTCTGTGTATACACTCACATACAAACTGCTGATACTCTGTTTATACACTCACATACGAACTGCTGCTACTCTGTTTATACACTCACATACAAACTGCTGCTACTCTGTTTATACACTCACATACAAACTGCTGCTACTCTGTTTATACACTCACATACAAACTGCTGCTACTCTGTTTATACACTCACATACAAACTGCTGCTACTCTGTTTATACACTCACATACAAACTGCTGCTACTCTGTTTATACACTCACATACAAACCGCTGCTACTCTGTTTATACACTCACATACAAACTGCTGCTACTCTGTTTATACACTCACATACAAACTGCTGCTACTCTGTTTATTCACTCACATACAAACTGCTGCTTCTGTGTATACACTCACATACAAACTGCTGATACTCTGTTTATACACTCACATACGAACTGCTGCTACTCTGTTTATACACTCACATACAAACTGCTGCTACTCTGTTTATACACTCACATACAAACTGCTGCTACTCTGTTTATACACTCACATACAAACTGCTCCTACTCTGTTTATACACACATAAAAACTGCTGCTACTCTGTTTATACACTCACATACAAACTGCTGCTACTCTGTTTATACACTCACATACAAACCGCTGCTACTCTGTTTATACACTCACATACAAACTGCTGCTACTCTGTTTATACACTCACATACAAACTGCTGCTACTCTGTTTATACACTCACATACAAACTGTTGCTACTCTGTTTATACACTCACATACAAACCGCTGCTACTCTGTTTATACACTCACATACAAACTGCTGCTACTCTGTTTACACACTCACATACAAACTGCTGCTACTCTGTTTATACACTCACATACAAACTGCTGCTACTCTGTTTATACACTCACATACAAACTGCTGCTACTCTGTTTATACACTCACATACAAACTGCTGCTACTCTGTTTATACACTCACATACAAACTGCTGCTAATCTGGTTATACACTCACATACAAACTGCTGCTACTCTGTTTATTCACTCACATACAAACCGCTGCTACTGTTTATACACTCACATACAAACTGCTACTCTGTTTATACACTCACATACAAACTGCTACTCTGTTTATACACTCACATACAAACTGCTACTCTGTTTATACACTCACATACAAACTGCTGCTACTCTGTTTATTCACTCACATACAAACTGCAACTCTGTTTATACACTCACATACAAACTGCTACTCTGTTTATACACTCGCATACAAACTGATGCTACTCTGTTTATACACTCACATACAAACTGATGCTACTCTGTTTATACACTCGCATACAAACTGCTGCTACTCTGTTTATACACTCACATACAAACTGCTGCTACTGTTTATACACTCACATACAAACTGCTGCTACTCTGTTTATACACTGACATACAAACTGCTGCTACTCTGTTTATACACTCACATACAAACTGCTCCTACTCTGTTTATACACACATACAAACTGCTCCTACTCTGTTTATACACTCACATACAAACTGCTGCTACTCTGTTTACACGCTCACATACAAACTGCTGCAACTCTGTTTATACACTCACATACAAACTGCTGCTACTCTGTTTATACACTCACATACAAACCGCTGCTACTCTGTTTATACACTCACATACAAACCGCTGCAACTCTGTTTACACGCTCACAAACAAACTGCTGCTACTCTGTTTATACACTCACATACAAACCGCTGCTACTCTGTTTATACACTCACATACAAACTGCTGCTACTCTGTTTATACACTCACATACAAACTGCTGCTACTCTGTTTATACACTCACATACAAACTGTTGCTACTCTGTTTATACACTCACATACAAACCGCTGCTACTCTGTTTATACACTCACATACAAACTGCTGCTACTCTGTTTACACACTCACATACAAACTGCTGCTACTCTGTTTATACACTCACATACAAACTGCTGCTACTCTGTTTATACACTCACATACAAACTGCTGCTACTCTGTTTATACACTCACATACAAACTGCTGCTACTCTGTTTATACACTCACATACAAACTGCTGCTACTCTGTTTATACACTCACATACAAACTGCTGCTATTTTGTTTATACACTCACATAGAAACTGCTGCTACTCTGTTTATACACTCACATACAAACTGCTGCTACTCTGTTTATTCACTCACATACAAACCGCTGCTACTGTTTATACACTCACATACAAACTGCTACTCTGTTTATACACTCACATACAAACTGCTACTCTGTTTATACACTCACATACAAACTGCTACTCTGTTTATACACTCACATACAAACTGCTGCTACTCTGTTTATTCACTCACATACAAACTGCAACTCTGTTTATACACTCACATACAAACTGCTACTCTGTTTATACACTCGCATACAAACTGATGCTACTCTGTTTATACACTCACATACAAACTGCTGCTACTCTGTTTATACACTCGCATACAAACTGCTGCTACTCTGTTTATACACTCACATACAAACTGCTGCTACTGTTTATACACTCACATACAAACTGCTGCTACTCTGTTTATACACTCACATACAAATTGCTGCTACTCTGTTTATACACTCACATACAAACTGCTGCTACTCTGTTTATACACTCACATACAAACTGCTCCTACTCTGTTTATACACACATACAAACTGCTCCTACTCTGTTTATACACACATACAAACTGCTGCTACTCTGTTTATACACTCACATACAAACTGCTGCTACTCTGTTTATACACTCACATACAAACTGTTGCTATTCTGTTTATACACTCCCATGCAAACTGCTGCTACTCTGTTTAAACACTCACATACAAACTGCTGCTACTCTGTTTATACACTCACATACAAACTGCTGCTACTCTGTTTATACACTCACATACAAACTGCTGCTACTCTGTTTATACACTCACATACAAACTGCTGCTACTCTGTTTATACACTCACATACAAACTGCTGCTACTCTGTTTACACACTCACATACAAACTGCTGCTACTCTGTTTATACACTCACATACAAACTGCTGCTACTCTGTTTATACACACACATACAAACTGCTGCTACACTGTTTACACACTCACATACAAACCGCTGCTACTCTGTTTATACACTCACATACAAACTGCTGCTACTCTGTTTATACACTCACATACAAACCGCTGCTACTCTGTTTATACACTCATATACAAACTGCTGCTACTCTGTTTATACACTCACATACAAACTGCTGCTACTCTGTTTACACACTCACATACAAACCGCTGCTACTCTGTTTATACACTCACATACAAACTGCTGCTACTCTGTTTATACACTCACAGACAAACTGCTACTACTCTGTTTATACACTCACATACAAACCGCTGCTACTGTTTATACACTCACATACAAACTGCTGCTACTCTGTTTATACACTCACATACAAACTGCTGCTACTCTGTTTATACACTCACATACAAACTGCTGCTACTCTGTTTATACACTCACATACAAACCGCTGCTACTCTGTTTATACACTCACATACAAACTGCTGCTACTCTGTTTATACACTCACATACAAACCGCTGCTACTCTGTTTATACACTCACATACAAACTGCTGCTACTCTGTTTACACACTCACATACAAACTGCTGCTACTCTGTTTATACACTCACATACAAACTGCTGCTACTCTGTTTATACACTCACATACAAACTGCTGCTACTCTGTTTATACACTCACATACAAACTGCTGCTACTCTGTTTATACACTCACATACAAACTGCTGCTAATCTGGTTATACACTCACATACAAACTGCTGCTACTCTGTTTATTCACTCACATACAAACCGCTGCTACTGTTTATACACTCACATACAAACTGCTACTCTGTTTATACACTCACATACAAACTGCTACTCTGTTTATACACTCACATACAAACTGCTACTCTGTTTATACACTCACATACAAACTGCTGCTACTCTGTTTATTCACTCACATACAAACTGCAACTCTGTTTATACACTCACATACAAACTGCTACTCTGTTTATACACTCGCATACAAACTGATGCTACTCTGTTTATACACTCACATACAAACTGATGCTACTCTGTTTATACACTCGCATACAAACTGCTGCTACTCTGTTTATACACTCACATACAAACTGCTGCTACTGTTTATACACTCACATACAAACTGCTGCTACTCTGTTTATACACTGACATACAAACTGCTGCTACTCTGTTTATACACTCACATACAAACTGCTCCTACTCTGTTTATACACACATACAAACTGCTCCTACTCTGTTTATACACTCACATACAAACTGCTGCTACTCTGTTTACACGCTCACATACAAACTGCTGCAACTCTGTTTATACACTCACATACAAACTGCTGCTACTCTGTTTATACACTCACATACAAACCGCTGCTACTCTGTTTATACACTCACATACAAACCGCTGCAACTCTGTTTACACGCTCACAAACAAACTGCTGCTACTCTGTTTATACACTCACATACAAACCGCTGCTACTCTGTTTATACACTCACATACAAACTGCTGCTACTCTGTTTATACACTCACATACAAACTGCTGCTACTCTGTTTATACACTCACATACAAACTGTTGCTACTCTGTTTATACACTCACATACAAACCGCTGCTACTCTGTTTATACACTCATATACAAACTGCTGCTACTCTGTTTACACACTCACATACAAACTGCTGCTACTCTGTTTATACACTCACATACAAACTGCTGCTACTCTGTTTATACACTCACATACAAACTGCTGCTACTCTGTTTATACACTCACATACAAACTGCTGCTACTCTGTTTATACACTCATATACAAACTGCTGCTACTCTGTTTATACACTCACATACAAACTGCTGCTACTCTGTTTACACACTCACATACAAACCGCTGCTACTCTGTTTATACACTCACATACAAACTGCTGCTACTCTGTTTATACACTCACATACAAACCGCTGCTACTCTGTTTATACACTCACATACAAACTGCTGCTACTCTGTTTATACACTCACATACAAACTGCTGCTACTCTGTTTATTCACTCACATACAAACTGCTGCTTCTGTGTATACACTCACATACAAACTGCTGATACTCTGTTTATACACTCACATACGAACTGCTGCTACTCTGTTTATACACTCACATACAAACTGCTGCTACTCTGTTTATACACTCACATACAAACTGCTGCTACTCTGTTTATACACTCACATACAAACTGCTGCTACTCTGTTTATACACTCACATACAAACTGCTGCTACTCTGTTTATACACTCACATACAAACTGCTGCTACTCTGTTTATACACTCACATACAAACCGCTGCTACTCTGTTTATACACTCACATACAAACTGCTGCTACTCTGTTTATACACTCACATACAAACTGCTGCTACTCTGTTTATTCACTCACATACAAACTGCTGCTTCTGTGTATACACTCACATACAAACTGCTGATACTCTGTTTATACACTCACATACGAACTGCTGCTACTCTGTTTATACACTCACATACAAACTGCTGCTACTCTGTTTATACACTCACATACAAACTGCTGCTACTCTGTTTATACACTCACATACAAACTGCTCCTACTCTGTTTATACACACATAAAAACTGCTGCTACTCTGTTTATACACTCACATACAAACTGCTGCTACTCTGTTTATACACTCACATACAAACCGCTGCTACTCTGTTTATACACTCACATACAAACTGCTGCTACTCTGTTTATACACTCACATACAAACTGCTGCTACTCTGTTTATACACTCACATACAAACTGTTGCTACTCTGTTTATACACTCACATACAAACCGCTGCTACTCTGTTTATACACTCACATACAAACTGCTGCTACTCTGTTTACACACTCACATACAAACTGCTGCTACTCTGTTTATACACTCACATACAAACTGCTGCTACTCTGTTTATACACTCACATACAAACTGCTGCTACTCTGTTTATACACTCACATACAAACTGCTGCTACTCTGTTTATACACTCACATACAAACTGCTGCTAATCTGGTTATACACTCACATACAAACTGCTGCTACTCTGTTTATTCACTCACATACAAACCGCTGCTACTGTTTATACACTCACATACAAACTGCTACTCTGTTTATACACTCACATACAAACTGCTACTCTGTTTATACACTCACATACAAACTGCTACTCTGTTTATACACTCACATACAAACTGCTGCTACTCTGTTTATTCACTCACATACAAACTGCAACTCTGTTTATACACTCACATACAAACTGCTACTCTGTTTATACACTCGCATACAAACTGATGCTACTCTGTTTATACACTCACATACAAACTGATGCTACTCTGTTTATACACTCGCATACAAACTGCTGCTACTCTGTTTATACACTCACATACAAACTGCTGCTACTGTTTATACACTCACATACAAACTGCTGCTACTCTGTTTATACACTGACATACAAACTGCTGCTACTCTGTTTATACACTCACATACAAACTGCTCCTACTCTGTTTATACACACATACAAACTGCTCCTACTCTGTTTATACACTCACATACAAACTGCTGCTACTCTGTTTACACGCTCACATACAAACTGCTGCAACTCTGTTTATACACTCACATACAAACTGCTGCTACTCTGTTTATACACTCACATACAAACCGCTGCTACTCTGTTTATACACTCACATACAAACCGCTGCAACTCTGTTTACACGCTCACAAACAAACTGCTGCTACTCTGTTTATACACTCACATACAAACCGCTGCTACTCTGTTTATACACTCACATACAAACTGCTGCTACTCTGTTTATACACTCACATACAAACTGCTGCTACTCTGTTTATACACTCACATACAAACTGTTGCTACTCTGTTTATACACTCACATACAAACCGCTGCTACTCTGTTTATACACTCACATACAAACTGCTGCTACTCTGTTTACACACTCACATACAAACTGCTGCTACTCTGTTTATACACTCACATACAAACTGCTGCTACTCTGTTTATACACTCACATACAAACTGCTGCTACTCTGTTTATACACTCACATACAAACTGCTGCTACTCTGTTTATACACTCACATACAAACTGCTGCTACCTTGTTTATACACTCACATACAAACTGCTGCTATTTTGTTTATACACTCACATAGAAACTGCTGCTACTCTGTTTATACACTCACATACAAACTGCTGCTACTCTGTTTATTCACTCACATACAAACCGCTGCTACTGTTTATACACTCACATACAAACTGCTACTCTGTTTATACACTCACATACAAACTGCTACTCTGTTTATACACTCACATACAAACTGCTACTCTGTTTATACACTCACATACAAACTGCTGCTACTCTGTTTATTCACTCACATACAAACTGCAACTCTGTTTATACACTCACATACAAACTGCTACTCTGTTTATACACTCGCATACAAACTGATGCTACTCTGTTTATACACTCACATACAAACTGCTGCTACTCTGTTTATACACTCGCATACAAACTGCTGCTACTCTGTTTATACACTCACATACAAACTGCTGCTACTGTTTATACACTCACATACAAACTGCTGCTACTCTGTTTATACACTCACATACAAATTGCTGCTACTCTGTTTATACACTCACATACAAACTGCTGCTACTCTGTTTATACACTCACATACAAACTGCTCCTACTCTGTTTATACACACATACAAACTGCTCCTACTCTGTTTATACACACATACAAACTGCTGCTACTCTGTTTATACACTCACATACAAACTGCTGCTACTCTGTTTATACACTCACATACAAACTGTTGCTATTCTGTTTATACACTCCCATGCAAACTGCTGCTACTCTGTTTAAACACTCACATACAAACTGCTGCTACTCTGTTTATACACTCACATACAAACTGCTGCTACTCTGTTTATACACTCACATACAAACTGCTGCTACTCTGTTTATACACTCACATACAAACTGCTGCTACTCTGTTTATACACTCACATACAAACTGCTGCTACTCTGTTTACACACTCACATACAAACTGCTGCTACTCTGTTTATACACTCACATACAAACTGCTGCTACTCTGTTTATACACACACATACAAACTGCTGCTACACTGTTTACACACTCACATACAAACCGCTGCTACTCTGTTTATACACTCACATACAAACTGCTGCTACTCTGTTTATACACTCACATACAAACCGCTGCTACTCTGTTTATACACACATATACAAACTGCTGCTACTCTGTTTATACACTCACATACAAACTGCTGCTACTCTGTTTACACACTCACATACAAACCGCTGCTACTCTGTTTATACACTCACATACAAACTGCTGCTACTCTGTTTATACACTCACAGACAAACTGCTACTACTCTGTTTATACACTCACATACAAACCGCTGCTACTGTTTATACACTCACATACAAACTGCTGCTACTCTGTTTATACACTCACATACAAACTGCTGCTACTCTGTTTATACACTCACATACAAACTGCTGCTACTCTGTTTATACACTCACATACAAACCGCTGCTACTCTGTTTATACACTCACATACAAACTGCTGCTACTCTGTTTATACACTCACATACAAACCGCTGCTACTCTGTTTATACACTCACATACAAACTGCTGCTACTCTGTTTACACACTCACATACAAACTGCTGCTACTCTGTTTATACACTCACATACAAACTGCTGCTACTCTGTTTATACACTCACATACAAACTGCTGCTACTCTGTTTATACACTCACATACAAACTGCTGCTACTCTGTTTATACACTCACATACAAACTGCTGCTAATCTGGTTATACACTCACATACAAACTGCTGCTACTCTGTTTATTCACTCACATACAAACCGCTGCTACTGTTTATACACTCACATACAAACTGCTACTCTGTTTATACACTCACATACAAACTGCTACTCTGTTTATACACTCACATACAAACTGCTACTCTGTTTATACACTCACATACAAACTGCTACTCTGTTTATACACTCACATACAAACTGCTGCTACTCTGTTTATTCACTCACATACAAACTGCAACTCTGTTTATACACTCACATACAAACTGCTACTCTGTTTATACACTCGCATACAAACTGATGCTACTCTGTTTATACACTCACATACAAACTGATGCTACTCTGTTTATACACTCGCATACAAACTGCTGCTACTCTGTTTATACACTCACATACAAACTGCTGCTACTGTTTATACACTCACATACAAACTGCTGCTACTCTGTTTATACACTGACATACAAACTGCTGCTACTCTGTTTATACACTCACATACAAACTGCTCCTACTCTGTTTATACACACATACAAACTGCTCCTACTCTGTTTATACACTCACATACAAACTGCTGCTACTCTGTTTACACGCTCACATACAAACTGCTGCAACTCTGTTTATACACTCACATACAAACCGCTGCTACTCTGTTTATACACTCACATACAAACCGCTGCTACTCTGTTTATACACTCACATACAAACCGCTGCAACTCTGTTTACACGCTCACAAACAAACCGCTGCTACTCTGTTTATACACTCACATACAAACCGCTGCTACTCTGTTTATACACTCACATACAAACTGCTGCTACTCTGTTTATACACTCACATACAAACTGCTGCTACTCTGTTTATACACTCACATACAAACTGTTGCTACTCTGTTTATACACTCACATACAAACCGCTGCTACTCTGTTTATACACTCACATACAAACTGCTGCTACTCTGTTTACACACTCACATACAAACTGCTGCTACTCTGTTTATACACTCACATACAAACTGCTGCTACTCTGTTTATACACTCACATACAAACTGCTGCTACTCTGTTTATACACTCACATACAAACTGCTGCTACTCTGTTTATACACTCATATACAAACTGCTGCTACTCTGTTTATACACTCACATACAAACTGCTGCTACTCTGTTTACACACTCACATACAAACCGCTGCTACTCTGTTTATACACTCACATACAAACTGCTGCTACTCTGTTTATACACTCACAGACAAACCGCTACTACTCTGTTTATACACTCACATACAAACCGCTGCTACTGTTTATACACTCACATACAAACTGCTGCTACTCTGTTTATACACTCACATACAAACTGCTGCTACTCTGTTTATACACTCACATACAAACCGCTGCTACTCTGTTTATACACTCACATACAAACCGCTGCTACTCTGTTTATACACTCACATACAAACCGCTGCTACTCTGTTTATACACTCACATACAAACTGCTGCTACTCTGTTTACACACTCACATACAAACTGCTGCTACTCTGTTTATACACTCACATACAAACTGCTGCTACTCTGTTTATACACTCACATACAAACTGCTGCTACTCTGTTTATACACTCACATACAAACTGCTGCTACTCTGTTTATACACTCACATACAAACTGCTGCTAATCTGGTTATACACTCACATACAAACTGCTGCTACTCTGTTTATTCACTCACATACAAACCGCTGCTACTGTTTATACACTCACATACAAACTGCTACTCTGTTTATACACTCACATACAAACTGCTACTCTGTTTATACACTCACATACAAACTGCTACTCTGTTTATACACTCACATACAAACTGCTGCTACTCTGTTTATTCACTCACATACAAACTGCAACTCTGTTTATACACTCACATACAAACTGCTACTCTGTTTATACACTCGCATACAAACTGATGCTACTCTGTTTATACACTCGCATACAAACTGATGCTACTCTGTTTATACACTCGCATACAAACTGCTGCTACTCTGTTTATACACTCACATACAAACTGCTGCTACTGTTTATACACTCACATACAAACTGCTGCTACTCTGTTTATACACTGACATACAAACTGCTGCTACTCTGTTTATACACTCACATACAAACTGCTCCTACTCTGTTTATACACACATACAAACTGCTCCTACTCTGTTTATACACTCACATACAAACTGCTGCTACTCTGTTTACACGCTCACATACAAACTGCTGCAACTCTGTTTATACACTCACATACAAACTGCTGCTACTCTGTTTATACACTCACATACAAACCGCTGCTACTTTGTTTATACACTCACATACAAACCGCTGCAACTCTGTTTACACGCTCACAAACAAACTGCTGCTACTCTGTTTATACACTCACATACAAACCGCTGCTACTCTGTTTATACACTCACATACAAACTGCTGCTACTCTGTTTATACACTCACATACAAACTGCTGCTACTCTGTTTATACACTCACATACAAACTGTTGCTACTCTGTTTATACACTCACATACAAACCGCTGCTACTCTGTTTATACACTCACATACAAACTGCTGCTACTCTGTTTACACACTCACATACAAACTGCTGCTACTCTGTTTATACACTCACATACAAACTGCTGCTACTCTGTTTATACACTCACATACAAACTGCTGCTACTCTGTTTATACACTCACATACAAACTGCTGCTACTCTGTTTATACACTCACATACAAACTGCTGCTACTCTGTTTATACACTCACATACAAACTGCTGCTACTCTGTTTATACACTCACATACAAACTGCTGCTACTCTGTTTATACACTCACATACAAACTGCTGCTACTCTGTTTATTCACTCACATACAAACCGCTGCTACTGTTTATACACTCACATACAAACTGCTACTCTGTTTATACACTCACATACAAACTGCTACTCTGTTTATACACTCACATACAAACTGCTACTCTGTTTATACACTCACATACAAACTGCTGCTACTCTGTTTATTCACTCACATACAAACTGCAACTCTGTTTATACACTCACATACAAACTGCTACTCTGTTTATACACTCGGAAACAAACTGATGCTACTCTGTTTATACACTCACATACAAACTGCTGCTACTCTGTTTATACACTCGCATACAAACTGCTGCTACTCTGTTTATACACTCGCATACAAACTGCTGCTACTGTTTATACACTCACATACAAACTGCTGCTACTCTGTTTATACACTCACATACAAACTGCTCCTACTCTGTTTATACACACATACAAACTGCTCCTACTCTGTTTATACACTCACATACAAACTGCTGCTACTCTGTTTACACGCTCACATACAAACTGCTGCAACTCTGTTTATACACTCACATACAAACTGCTGCTACTCTGTTTATACACTCACATACAAACCGCTGCTACTCTGTTTATACACTCACATACAAACCGCTGCAACTCTGTTTACACGCTCACAAACAAACTGCTGCTACTCTGTTTATACGCTCACATACAAACCGCTGCTACTCTGTTTATACACTCACATACAAACTGCTGCTACTCTGTTTATACACTCACATACAAACTGCTGCTACTCTGTTTATACACTCACATACAAACTGTTGCTACTCTGTTTATACACTCACATACAAACCGCTGCTACTCTGTTTATACACTCACATACAAACTGCTGCTACTCTGTTTACACACTCACATACAAACTGCAGCTACTCTGTTTATACACTCACATACAAACTGCTGCTACTCTGTTTATACACTCACATACAAACTGCTGCTACTCTGTTTATACACTCACATACAAACTGCTGCTACTCTGTTTATACACTCACATACAAACTGCTGCTACTCTGTTTATACACTCACATACAAACTGCTGCTACTCTGTTTATACACTCACATACAAACTGCTGCTACTCTGTTTATACACTCACATACAAACTGCTGCTACTCTGTTTATTCACTCACATACAAACCGCTGCTACTGTTTATACACTCACATACAAACTGCTACTCTGTTTATACACTCACATACAAACTGCTACTCTGTTTATACACTCACATACAAACTGCTACTCTGTTTATACACTCACATACAAACTGCTGCTACTCTGTTTATTCACTCACATACAAACTGCAACTCTGTTTATACACTCACATACAAACTGCTACTCTGTTTATACACTCGGAAACAAACTGATGCTACTCTGTTTATACACTCACATACAAACTGCTGCTACTCTGTTTATACACTCGCATACAAACTGCTGCTACTCTGTTTATACACTCACATACAAACTGCTGCTACTGTTTATACACTCACATACAAACTGCTGCTACTCTGTTTATACACTCACATACAAATTGCTGCTACTCTGTTTATACACTCACATACAAACTGCTGCTACTCTGTTTATACACTCACATACAAACTGCTCCTACTCTGTTTATACACACATACAAACTGCTCCTACTCTGTTTATACACACATACAAACTGCTGCTACTCTGTTTATACACTCACATACAAACTGCTGCTACTCTGTTTATACACTCACATACAAACTGTTGCTATTCTGTTTATACACTCCCATGCAAACTGCTGCTACTCTGTTTAAACACTCACATACAAACTGCTGCTACTCTGTTTATACACTCACATACAAACTGCTGCTACTCTGTTTATACACTCACATACAAACTGCTGCTACTCTGTTTATACACTCACATACAAACTGCTGCTACTCTGTTTATACACTCACATACAAACTGCTGCTACTCTGTTTACACACTCACATACAAACTGCTGCTACTCTGTTTATACACTCACATACAAACTGCTGCTACTCTGTTTATACACACACATACAAACTGCTGCTACACTGTTTACACACTCACATACAAACCGCTGCTACTCTGTTTATACACTCACATACAAACTGCTGCTACTCTGTTTATACACTCACATACAAACCGCTGCTACTCTGTTTATACACTCATATACAAACTGCTGCTACTCTGTTTATACACTCACATACAAACTGCTGCTACTCTGTTTACACACTCACATACAAACCGCTGCTACTCTGTTTATACACTCACATACAAACTGCTGCTACTCTGTTTATACACTCACAGACAAACTGCTACTACTCTGTTTATACACTCACATACAAACCGCTGCTACTGTTTATACACTCACATACAAACTGCTGCTACTCTGTTTATACACTCACATACAAACTGCTGCTACTCTGTTTATACACTCACATACAAACTGCTGCTACTCTGTTTATACACTCACATACAAACCGCTGCTACTCTGTTTATACACTCACATACAAACTGCTGCTACTCTGTTTATACACTCACATACAAACTGCTGCTACTCTGGTTATTCACTCACATACAAACTGCTGCTTCTGTGTATACACTCACATACAAACTGCTGATACTCTGTTTATACACTCACATACGAACTGCTGCTACTCTGTTTATACACTCACATACAAACTGCTGCTACTCTGTTTATACACTCACATACAAACTGCTGCTACTCTGTTTATACACTCACATACAAACTGCTGCTACTCTGTTTATACACTCACATACAAACTGCTGCTACTCTGTTTATACACTCACATACAAACTGCTGCTACTCTGTTTATACACTCACATACAAACCGCTGCTACTCTGTTTATACACTCACATACAAACTGCTGCTACTCTGTTTATACACTCACATACAAACTGCTGCTACTCTGTTTATTCACTCACATACAAACTGCTGCTTCTGTGTATACACTCACATACAAACTGCTGATACTCTGTTTATACACTCACATACGAACTGCTGCTACTCTGTTTATACACTCACATACAAACTGCTGCTACTCTGTTTATACACTCACATACAAACTGCTCCTACTCTGTTTATACACACATAAAAACTGCTGCTACTCTGTTTATACACTCACATACAAACTGCTGCTACTCTGTTTATACACTCACATACAAACCGCTGCTACTCTGTTTATACACTCACATACAAACTGCTGCTACTCTGTTTATACACTCACATACAAACTGCTGCTACTCTGTTTATACACTCACATACAAACTGTTGCTACTCTGTTTATACACTCACATACAAACCGCTGCTACTCTGTTTATACACTCACATACAAACTGCTGCTACTCTGTTTACACACTCACATACAAACTGCTGCTACTCTGTTTATACACTCACATACAAACTGCTGCTACTCTGTTTATACACTCACATACAAACTGCTGCTACTCTGTTTATACACTCACATACAAACTGCTGCTACTCTGTTTATACACTCACATACAAACTGCTGCTAATCTGGTTTTACACTCACATACAAACTGCTGCTACTCTGTTTATTCACTCACATACAAACCGCTGCTACTGTTTATACACTCACATACAAACTGCTACTCTGTTTATACACTCACATACAAACTGCTACTCTGTTTATACACTCACATACAAACTGCTACTCTGTTTATACACTCACATACAAACTGCTACTCTGTTTATACACTCGCATACAAACTGATGCTACTCTGTTTATACACTCACATACAAACTGCTGCTACTCTGTTTATACACTCGCATACAAACTGCTGCTACTCTGTTTATACACTCACATACAAACTGCTGCTACTGTTTATACACTCACATACAAACTGCTGCTACTCTGTTTATACACTCACATACAAACTGCTGCTACTCTGTTTATACACTCACATACAAACTGCTGCTACTCTGTTTATACACTCACATACAAACTGCTGCTACTCTGTTTATACACTCACATACAAACTGCTGCTACTCTGTTTATACACTCACATACAAACTGCTGCTACTCTGTTTATACACTCACATACAAACTGCTGCTACTCTGTTTATTCACTCACATACAAACCGCTGCTACTGTTTATACACTCACATACAAACTGCTACTCTGTTTATACACTCACGTACAAACTGCTACTCTGTTTATACACTCACATACAAACTGCTACTCTGTTTATACACTCACATACAAACTGCTGCTACTCTGTTTATTCACTCACATACAAACTGCAACTCTGTTTATACACTCACATACAAACTGCTACTCTGTTTATACACTCGCATACAAACTGATGCTACTCTGTTTATACACTCACATACAAACTGCTGCTACTCTGTTTATACACTCGCATACAAACTGCTGCTACTCTGTTTATACACTCACATACAAACTGCTGCTACTGTTTATACACTCACATACAAACTGCTGCTACTCTGTTTATACACTCACATACAAACTGCTGCTACTCTGTTTATACACTCACATACAAACTGCTGCTACTCTGTTTATACACTCACATACAAACTGCTCCTACTCTGTTTATACACACATACAAACTGCTCCTACTCTGTTTATACACACATACAAACTGCTGCTACTCTGTTTATACACTCACATACAAACTGCTGCTACTCTGTTTATACACTCACATACAAACTGTTGCTATTCTGTTTATACACTCCCATGCAAACTGCTGCTACTCTGTTTAAACACTCACATACAAACTGCTGCTACTCTGTTTATACACTCACATACAAACTGCTGCTACTCTGTTTATACACTCACATACAAACTGCTGCTACTCTGTTTATACACTCACATACAAACTGCTGCTACTCTGTTTATACACTCACATACAAACTGCTGCTACTCTGTTTACACACTCACATACAAACTGCTGCTACTCTGTTTACACACTCACATACAAACTGCTGCTACTCTGTTTACACACTCAGATACAAACTGCTGCTACTCTGTTTACACACTCACATACAAACTGCTGCTACTCTGTTTATACACTCACATACAAACCGCTGCTACTCTGTTTATACACTCACATACAAACCGCTGCTACTCTGTTTATACACTCACATACAAACTGCTGCTACTCTGTTTATACACTCACATACAAACTGCTGCTACTCTGTTTATACACAAATACAAACTGCTGCTACTCTGTTTATACACTCACATACAAACTGCTCCTACTCTGTTTATACACACATACAAACTGCTCCTACTCTGTTTATACACACATACAAACAGCTGCTACTCTGTTTATTCACTCACATACAAACTGCAACTCTGTTTATACACTCACATACAAACTGCTACTCTGTTTATACACTCACATTCAAACTGCTACTCTGTTTATACACTCACATACAAACTGCTGCTACTCTGTTTATACACTCGCATACAAACTGCTGCTACTCTGTTTATACACTCACATACAAACTGCTGCTACTGTTTATACACTCACATACAAACTGCTGCTACTCTGTTTATACACTCACATACAAACTGCTGCTACTCTGTTTATACACTCACATACAAACTGCTGCTACTCTGTTTATACACTCACATACAAACTGCTCCTACTCTGTTTATACACACATACAAACTGCTCCTACTCTGTTTATACACTCACATACAAACTGCTGCTACTCTGTTTACACGCTCACATACAAACCGCTGCAACTCTGTTTATACACTCACATACAAACTGCTGTAACTCTGTTTATACACTCACATACAAACTGCTGCTACTCTGTTTATACACTCACATACAAACTGCTGCTACTCTGTTTATACACTCACATACAAACTGCTGCTACTCTGTTTATACACTCACATACAAACTGCTGCTACTCTGTTTATACACTCACATACAAACTGCTGCTACTCTGTTTATACACTCACATACAAACTGCTGCTACTCTGTTTATTCACTCACATACAAACCGCTGCTACTGTTTATACACTCACATACAAACTGCTACTCTGTTTATACACTCACATACAAACTGCTACTCTGTTTATACACTCACATACAAACTGCTACTCTGTTTATACACTCACATACAAACTGCTGCTACTCTGTTTATTCACTCACATACAAACTGCAACTCTGTTTATACACTCACATACAAACTGCTACTCTGTTTATACACTCGGAAACAAACTGATGCTACTCTGTTTATACACTCACATACAAACTGCTGCTACTCTGTTTATACACTCGCATACAAACTGCTGCTACTCTGTTTATACACTCACATACAAACTGCTGCTACTGTTTATACACTCACATACAAACTGCTGCTACTCTGTTTATACACTCACATACAAATTGCTGCTACTCTGTTTATACACTCACATACAAACTGCTGCTACTCTGTTTATACACTCACATACAAACTGCTCCTACTCTGTTTATACACACATACAAACTGCTCCTACTCTGTTTATACACACATACAAACTGCTGCTACTCTGTTTAAACACTCACATACAAACTGCTGCTACTCTGTTTATACACTCACATACAAACTGCTGCTACTCTGTTTATACACTCACATACAAACTGCTGCTACTCTGTTTATACACTCACATACAAACTGCTGCTACTCTGTTTATACACTCACATACAAACTGCTGCTACTCTGTTTACACACTCACATACAAACTGCTGCTACTCTGTTTATACACTCACATACAAACTGCTGCTACTCTGTTTATACACACACATACAAACTGCTGCTACACTGTTTACACACTCACATACAAACCGCTGCTACTCTGTTTATACACTCACATACAAACTGCTGCTACTCTGTTTATACACTCACATACAAACCGCTGCTACTCTGTTTATACACTCATATACAAACTGCTGCTACTCTGTTTATACACTCACATACAAACTGCTGCTACTCTGTTTACACACTCACATACAAACCGCTGCTACTCTGTTTATACACTCACATACAAACTGCTGCTACTCTGTTTATACACTCACAGACAAACTGCTACTACTCTGTTTATACACTCACATACAAACCGCTGCTACTGTTTATACACTCACATACAAACTGCTGCTACTCTGTTTATACACTCACATACAAACTGCTGCTACTCTGTTTATACACTCACATACAAACTGCTGCTACTCTGTTTATACACTCACATACAAACTGCTGCTACTCTGGTTATTCACTCACATACAAACTGCTGCTTCTGTGTATACACTCACATACAAACTGCTGATACTCTGTTTATACACTCACATACGAACTGCTGCTACTCTGTTTATACACTCACATACAAACTGCTGCTACTCTGTTTATACACTCACATACAAACTGCTGCTACTCTGTTTATACACTCACATACAAACTGCTGCTACTCTGTTTATACACTCACATACAAACTGCTGCTACTCTGTTTATACACTCACATACAAACTGCTGCTACTCTGTTTATACACTCACATACAAACCGCTGCTACTCTGTTTATACACTCACATACAAACTGCTGCTACTCTGTTTATACACTCACATACAAACTGCTGCTACTCTGTTTATTCACTCACATACAAACTGCTGCTTCTGTGTATACACTCACATACAAACTGCTGATACTCTGTTTATACACTCACATACGAACTGCTGCTACTCTGTTTATACACTCACATACAAACTGCTGCTACTCTGTTTATACACTCACATACAAACTGCTGCTACTCTGTTTATACACTCACATACAAACTGCTCCTACTCTGTTTATACACACATAAAAACTGCTGCTACTCTGTTTATACACTCACATACAAACTGCTGCTACTCTGTTTATACACTCACATACAAACCGCTGCTACTCTGTTTATACACTCACATACAAACTGCTGCTACTCTGTTTATACACTCACATACAAACTGCTGCTACTCTGTTTATACACTCACATACAAACTGTTGCTACTCTGTTTATACACTCACATACAAACCGCTGCTACTCTGTTTATACACTCACATACAAACTGCTGCTACTCTGTTTACACACTCACATACAAACTGCTGCTACTCTGTTTATACACTCACATACAAACTGCTGCTACTCTGTTTATACACTCACATACAAACTGCTGCTACTCTGTTTATACACTCACATACAAACTGCTGCTACTCTGTTTATACACTCACATACAAACTGCTGCTAATCTGGTTTTACACTCACATACAAACTGCTGCTACTCTGTTTATTCACTCACATACAAACCGCTGCTACTGTTTATACACTCACATACAAACTGCTACTCTGTTTATACACTCACATACAAACTGCTACTCTGTTTATACACTCACATACAAACTGCTACTCTGTTTATACACTCACATACAAACTGCTACTCTGTTTATACACTCGCATACAAACTGATGCTACTCTGTTTATACACTCACATACAAACTGCTGCTACTCTGTTTATACACTCGCATACAAACTGCTGCTACTCTGTTTATACACTCACATACAAACTGCTGCTACTGTTTATACACTCACATACAAACTGCTGCTACTCTGTTTATACACTCACATACAAACTGCTGCTACTCTGTTTATACACTCACATACAAACTGCTGCTACTCTGTTTATACACTCACATACAAACTGCTGCTACTCTGTTTATACACTCACATACAAACTGCTGCTACTCTGTTTATACACTCACATACAAACTGCTGCTACTCTGTTTATACACTCACATACAAACTGCTGCTACTCTGTTTATTCACTCACATACAAACCGCTGCTACTGTTTATACACTCACATACAAACTGCTACTCTGTTTATACACTCACATACAAACTGCTACTCTGTTTATACACTCACATACAAACTGCTACTCTGTTTATACACTCACATACAAACTGCTGCTACTCTGTTTATTCACTCACATACAAACTGCAACTCTGTTTATACACTCACATACAAACTGCTACTCTGTTTATACACTCGCATACAAACTGATGCTACTCTGTTTATACACTCACATACAAACTGCTGCTACTCTGTTTATACACTCGCATACAAACTGCTGCTACTCTGTTTATACACTCACATACAAACTGCTGCTACTGTTTATACACTCACATACAAACTGCTGCTACTCTGTTTATACACTCACATACAAACTGCTGCTACTCTGTTTATACACTCACATACAAACTGCTGCTACTCTGTTTATACACTCACATACAAACTGCTCCTACTCTGTTTATACACACATACAAACTGCTCCTACTCTGTTTATACACACATACAAACTGCTGCTACTCTGTTTATACACTCACATACAAACTGCTGCTACTCTGTTTATACACTCACATACAAACTGTTGCTATTCTGTTTATACACTCCCATGCAAACTGCTGCTACTCTGTTTAAACACTCACATACAAACTGCTGCTACTCTGTTTATACACTCACATACAAACTGCTGCTACTCTGTTTATACACTCACATACAAACTGCTGCTACTCTGTTTATACACTCACATACAAACTGCTGCTACTCTGTTTATACACTCACATACAAACTGCTGCTACTCTGTTTACACACTCACATACAAACTGCTGCTACTCTGTTTACACACTCACATACAAACTGCTGCTACTCTGTTTACACACTCAGATACAAACTGCTGCTACTCTGTTTACACACTCACATACAAACTGCTGCTACTCTGTTTATACACTCACATACAAACCGCTGCTACTCTGTTTATACACTCACATACAAACCGCTGCTACTCTGTTTATACACTCACATACAAACTGCTGCTACTCTGTTTATACACTCACATACAAACTGCTGCTACTCTGTTTATACACAAATACAAACTGCTGCTACTCTGTTTATACACTCACATACAAACTGCTCCTACTCTGTTTATACACACATACAAACTGCTCCTACTCTGTTTATACACACATACAAACAGCTGCTACTCTGTTTATTCACTCACATACAAACTGCAACTCTGTTTATACACTCACATACAAACTGCTACTCTGTTTATACACTCACATTCAAACTGCTACTCTGTTTATACACTCACATACAAACTGCTGCTACTCTGTTTATACACTCGCATACAAACTGCTGCTACTCTGTTTATACACTCACATACAAACTGCTGCTACTGTTTATACACTCACATACAAACTGCTGCTACTCTGTTTATACACTCACATACAAACTGCTGCTACTCTGTTTATACACTCACATACAAACTGCTGCTACTCTGTTTATACACTCACATACAAACTGCTCCTACTCTGTTTATACACACATACAAACTGCTCCTACTCTGTTTATACACTCACATACAAACTGCTGCTACTCTGTTTACACGCTCACATACAAACTGCTGCAACTCTGTTTATACACTCACATACAAACTGCTGTAACTCTGTTTATACACTCACATACAAACCGCTGCTACTCTGTTTATACACTCACATACAAACCGCTGCAACTCTGTTTACACGCTCACAAACAAACTGCTGCTACTCTGTTTATACACTCACATACAAACCGCTGCTACTCTGTTTATACACTCACATACAAACTGCTGCTACTCTGTTTATACACTCACATACAAACTGCTGCTACTCTGTTTATACACTCACATACAAACTGTTGCTACTCTGTTTATACACTCACATACAAACCGCTGCTACTCTGTTTATACACTCACATACAAACTGCTGCTACTCTGTTTACACACTCACATACAAACTGCTGCTACTCTGTTTATACACTCACATACAAACTGCTGCTACTCTGTTTATACACTCACATACAAACTGCTGCTACTCTGTTTATACACTCACATACAAACTGCTGCTACTCTGTTTATACACTCACATACAAACTGCTGCTAATCTGGTTATACACTCACATACAAACTGCTGCTACTCTGTTTATTCACTCACATACAAACCGCTGCTACTGTTTATACACTCACATACAAACTGCTACTCTGTTTATACACTCACATACAACCTGCTACTCTGTTTATACACTCACATACAAACTGCTACTCTGTTTATACACTCACATACAAACTGCTGCTACTCTGTTTATTCACTCACATACAAACTGGAACTCTGTTTATACACTCACATACAAACTGCTACTCTGTTTATACACTCGCATACAAACTGATGCTACTCTGTTTATACACTCACATACAAACTGCTGCTACTCTGTTTATACACTCGCATACAAACTGCTGCTACTCTGTTTATACACTCACATACAAACTGCTGCTACTGTTTATACACTCACATACAAACTGCTGCTACTCTGTTTATACACTCACATACAAACTGCTGCTACTCTGTTTATACACTCACATACAAACTGCTGCTACTCTGTTTATACACTCACATACAAACTGCTGCTACTCTGTTTATACACTCACATACAAACTGCTGCTACTCTGTTTATACACTCACATACAAACTGCTGCTACTCTGTTTATTCACTCACATACAAACCGCTGCTACTGTTTATACACTCACATACAAACTGCTACTCTGTTTATACACTCACATACAAACTGCTACTCTGTTTATACACTCACATACAAACTGCTACTCTGTTTATACACTCACATACAAACTGCTGCTACTCTGTTTATTCACTCACATACAAACTGCAACTCTGTTTATACACTCACATACAAACTGCTACTCTGTTTATACACTCGCATACAAACTGATGCTACTCTGTTTATACACTCACATACAAACTGCTGCTACTCTGTTTATACACTCGCATACAAACTGCTGCTACTCTGTTTATACACTCACATACAAACTGCTGCTACTGTTTATACACTCACATACAAACTGCTGCTACTCTGTTTATACACTCACATACAAACTGCTGCTACTCTGTTTATACACTCACATACAAACTGCTGCTACTCTGTTTATACACTCACATACAAACTGCTCCTACTCTGTTTATACACACATACAAACTGCTCCTACTCTGTTTATACACACATACAAACTGCTGCTACTCTGTTTATACACTCACATACAAACTGCTGCTACTCTGTTTATACACTCACATACAAACTGCTGCTACTCTGTTTATACACTCACATACAAACTGCTGCTACTCTGTTTATACACTCACATACAAACTGCTGCTACTCTGTTTATACACTCACATACAAACTGCTGCTAATCTGGTTATACACTCACATACAAACTGCTGCTACTCTGTTTATTCACTCACATACAAACCGCTGCTACTGTTTATACACTCACATACAAACTGCTACTCTGTTTATACACTCACATACAACCTGCTACTCTGTTTATACACTCACATACAAACTGCTACTCTGTTTATACACTCACATACAAACTGCTGCTACTCTGTTTATTCACTCACATACAAACTGCAACTCTGTTTATACACTCACATACAAACTGCTACTCTGTTTATACACTCGCATACAAACTGATGCTACTCTGTTTATACACTCACATACAAACTGCTGCTACTCTGTTTATACACTCGCATACAAACTGCTGCTACTCTGTTTATACACTCACATACAAACTGCTGCTACTGTTTATACACTCACATACAAACTGCTGCTACTCTGTTTATACACTCACATACAAACTGCTGCTACTCTGTTTATACACTCACATACAAACTGCTGCTACTCTGTTTATACACTCACATACAAACTGCTGCTACTCTGTTTATACACTCACATACAAACTGCTGCTACTCTGTTTATACACTCACATACAAACTGCTGCTACTCTGTTTATTCACTCACATACAAACCGCTGCTACTGTTTATACACTCACATACAAACTGCTACTCTGTTTATACACTCACATACAAACTGCTACTCTGTTTATACACTCACATACAAACTGCTGCTACTCTGTTTATTCACTCACATACAAACTGCAACTCTGTTTATACACTCACATACAAACTGCTACTCTGTTTATACACTCGCATACAAACTGATGCTACTCTGTTTATACACTCACATACAAACTGCTGCTACTCTGTTTATACACTCGCATACAAACTGCTGCTACTCTGTTTATACACTCACATACAAACTGCTGCTACTGTTTATACACTCACATACAAACTGCTGCTACTCTGTTTATACACTCACATACAAACTGCTGCTACTCTGTTTATACACTCACATACAAACTGCTGCTACTCTGTTTATACACTCACATACAAACTGCTCCTACTCTGTTTATACACACATACAAACTGCTCCTACTCTGTTTATACACACATACAAACTGCTGCTACTCTGTTTATACACTCACATACAAACTGCTGCTACTCTGTTTATACACTCACATACAAACTGTTGCTATTCTGTTTATACACTCCCATGCAAACTGCTGCTACTCTGTTTAAACACTCACATACAAACTGCTGCTACTCTGTTTATACACTCACATACAAACTGCTGCTACTCTGTTTATACACTCACATACAAACTGCTGCTACTCTGTTTATACACTCACATACAAACTGCTGCTACTCTGTTTATACACTCACATACAAACTGCTGCTACTCTGTTTACACACTCACATACAAACTGCTGCTACTCTGTTTATACACTCACATACAAACTGCTGCTACTCTGTTTATACACACACATACAAACTGCTGCTACACTGTTTACACACTCACATACAAACCGCTGCTACTCTGTTTATACACTCACATACAAACTGCTGCTACTCTGTTTATACACTCGCATACAAACCGCTGCTACTCTGTTTATACACTCATATACAAACTGCTGCTACTCTGTTTATACACTCACATACAAACTGCTGCTACTCTGTTTACACAGTCACATACAAACCGCTGCTACTCTGTTTATACACTCACATACAAACTGCTGCTACTCTGTTTATACACTCACAGACAAACTGCTGCTACTCTGTTTATACACTCACATACAAACCGCTGCTACTGTTTATACACTCACATACAAACTGCTGCTACTCTGTTTATACACTCACATACAAACTGCTGCTACTCTGTTTATACACTCACATACAAACTGCTGCTACTCTGTTTATACACTCACAAACAAACCGCTGCTACTCTGTTTATACACTCACATACAAACTGCTGCTACTCTGTTTATACACTCACATACAAACTGCTGCTACTCTGTTTATTCACTCACATACAAACTGCTGCTTCTGTGTATACACTCACATACAAACTGCTGATACTCTGTTTATACACTCATATACGAACTGCTGCTACTCTGTTTATACACTCACATACAAACTGCTGCTACTCTGTTTATACACTCACATACAAACTGCTGCTACTCTGTTTATACACTCACATACAAACTGCTGCTACTCTGTTTATACACTCACATACAAACTGCTGCTACTCTGTTTACACACTCACATACAAACTGCTGCTACTCTGTTTACACACTCACATACAAACTGCTGCTACTCTGTTTACACACTCAGATACAAACTGCTGCTACTCTGTTTACACACTCACATACAAACTGCAGCTACTCTGTTTATACACTCACATACAAACCGCTGCTACTCTGTTTATACACTCACATACAAACCGCTGCTACTCTGTTTATACACTCACATACAAACTGCTGCTACTCTGTTTATACACTCACATACAAACTGCTGCTACTCTGTTTATACACAAATACAAACTGCTGCTACTCTGTTTATACACTCACATACAAACTGCTCCTACTCTGTTTATACACACATACAAACTGCTCCTACTCTGTTTATACACACATACAAACAGCTGCTACTCTGTTTATTCACTCACATACAAACTGCAACTCTGTTTATACACTCACATACAAACCGCTGCTACTCTGTTTATACACTCACATACAAACCGCTGCTACTCTGTTTATACACTCACATACAAACTGCTGCTACTCTGTTTATACACTCACATACAAACTGCTGCTACTCTGTTTATACACAAATACAAACTGCTGCTACTCTGTTTATACACTCACATACAAACTGCTCCTACTCTGTTTATACACACATACAAACTGCTCCTACTCTGTTTATACACACATACAAACAGCTGCTACTCTGTTTATTCACTCACATACAAACTGCAACTCTGTTTATACACTCACATACAAACTGCTACTCTGTTTATACACTCACATTCAAACTGCTACTCTGTTTATACACTCACATACAAACTGCTGCTACTCTGTTTATACACTCGCATACAAACTGCTGCTACTCTGTTTATACACTCACATACAAACTGCTGCTACTGTTTATACACTCACATACAAACTGCTGCTACTCTGTTTATACACTCACATACAAACTGCTGCTACTCTGTTTATACACTCACATACAAACTGCTGCTACTCTGTTTATACACTCACATACAAACTGCTCCTACTCTGTTTATACACACATACAAACTGCTCCTACTCTGTTTATACACTCACATACAAACTGCTGCTACTCTGTTTACACGCTCACATACAAACTGCTGCAACTCTGTTTATACACTCACATACAAACTGCTGCTACTCTGTTTATACACTCACATACAAACCGCTGCTACTCTGTTTATACACTCACATACAAACCGCTGCAACTCTGTTTACACGCTCACAAACAAACTGCTGCTACTCTGTTTATACACTCACATACAAACCGCTGCTACTCTCTTTATACACTCACATACAAACTGCTGCTACTCTGTTTATACACTCACATACAAACTGCTGCTACTCTGTTTATACACTCACATACAAACTGTTGCTACTCTGTTTATACACTCACATACAAACCGCTGCTACTCTGTTTATACACTCACATACAAACTGCTGCTACTCTGTTTACACACTCACATACAAACTGCTGCTACTCTGTTTATACACTCACATACAAACTGCTGCTACACTGTTTATACACTCACATACAAACTGCTGCTACTCTGTTTATACACTCACATACAAACTGCTGCTACTCTGTTTATACACTCACATACAAACTGCTGCTAATCTGGTTATACACTCACATACAAACTGCTGCTACTCTGTTTATTCACTCACATACAAACCGCTGCTACTGTTTATACACTCACATACAAATTGCTACTCTGTTTATACACTCACATACAAACTGCTACTCTGTTTATACACTCACATACAAACTGCTACTCTGTTTATACACTCACATACAAACTGCTGCTACTCTGTTTATTCACTCACATACAAACTGCAACTCTGTTTATACACTCACATACAAACTGCTACTCTGTTTATACACTCGCATACAAACTGATGCTACTCTGTTTATACACTCACATACAAACTGCTGCTACTCTGTTTATACACTCGCATACAAACAGCTGCTACTCTGTTTATTCACTCACATACAAACTGCAACTCTGTTTATACACTCACATACAAACTGCTACTCTGTTTATACACTCACATTCAAACTGCTACTCTGTTTATACACTCACATACAAACTGCTGCTACTCTGTTTATACACTCGCATACAAACTGCTGCTACTCTGTTTATACACTCACATACAAACTGCTGCTACTGTTTATACACTCACATACAAACTGCTGCTACTCTGTTTATACACTCACATACAAACTGCTGCTACTCTGTTTATACACTCACATACAAACTGCTGCTACTCTGTTTATACACTCACATACAAACTGCTCCTACTCTGTTTATACACACATACAAACTGCTCCTACTCTGTTTATACACTCACATACAAACTGCTGCTACTCTGTTTACACGCTCACATACAAACTGCTGCAACTCTGTTTATACACTCACATACAAACTGCTGTAACTCTGTTTATACACTCACATACAAACCGCTGCTACTCTGTTTATACACTCACATACAAACCGCTGCAACTCTGTTTACACGCTCACAAACAAACTGCTGCTACTCTGTTTATACACTCACATACAAACCGCTGCTACTCTGTTTATACACTCACATACAAACTGCTGCTACTCTGTTTATACACTCACATACAAACTGCTGCTACTCTGTTTATACACTCACATACAAACTGTTGCTACTCTGTTTATACACTCACATACAAACCGCTGCTACTCTGTTTATACACTCACATACAAACTGCTGCTACTCTGTTTACACACTCACATACAAACTGCTGCTACTCTGTTTATACACTCACATACAAACTGCTGCTACTCTGTTTATACACTCACATACAAACTGCTGCTACTCTGTTTATACACTCACATACAAACTGCTGCTACTCTGTTTATACACTCACATACAAACTGCTGCTAATCTGGTTATACACTCACATACAAACTGCTGCTACTCTGTTTATTCACTCACATACAAACCGCTGCTACTGTTTATACACTCACATACAAACTGCTACTCTGTTTATACACTCACATACAACCTGCTACTCTGTTTATACACTCACATACAAACTGCTACTCTGTTTATACACTCACATACAAACTGCTGCTACTCTGTTTATTCACTCACATACAAACTGGAACTCTGTTTATACACTCACATACAAACTGCTACTCTGTTTATACACTCGCATACAAACTGATGCTACTCTGTTTATACACTCACATACAAACTGCTGCTACTCTGTTTATACACTCGCATACAAACTGCTGCTACTCTGTTTATACACTCACATACAAACTGCTGCTACTGTTTATACACTCACATACAAACTGCTGCTACTCTGTTTATACACTCACATACAAACTGCTGCTACTCTGTTTATACACTCACATACAAACTGCTGCTACTCTGTTTATACACTCACATACAAACTGCTGCTACTCTGTTTATACACTCACATACAAACTGCTGCTACTCTGTTTATACACTCACATACAAACTGCTGCTACTCTGTTTATTCACTCACATACAAACCGCTGCTACTGTTTATACACTCACATACAAACTGCTACTCTGTTTATACACTCACATACAAACTGCTACTCTGTTTATACACTCACATACAAACTGCTACTCTGTTTATACACTCACATACAAACTGCTGCTACTCTGTTTATTCACTCACATACAAACTGCAACTCTGTTTATACACTCACATACAAACTGCTACTCTGTTTATACACTCGCATACAAACTGATGCTACTCTGTTTATACACTCACATACAAACTGCTGCTACTCTGTTTATACACTCGCATACAAACTGCTGCTACTCTGTTTATACACTCACATACAAACTGCTGCTACTGTTTATACACTCACATACAAACTGCTGCTACTCTGTTTATACACTCACATACAAACTGCTGCTACTCTGTTTATACACTCACATACAAACTGCTGCTACTCTGTTTATACACTCACATACAAACTGCTCCTACTCTGTTTATACACACATACAAACTGCTCCTACTCTGTTTATACACACATACAAACTGCTGCTACTCTGTTTATACACTCACATACAAACTGCTGCTACTCTGTTTATACACTCACATACAAACTGCTGCTACTCTGTTTATACACTCACATACAAACTGCTGCTACTCTGTTTATACACTCACATACAAACTGCTGCTACTCTGTTTATACACTCACATACAAACTGCTGCTAATCTGGTTATACACTCACATACAAACTGCTGCTACTCTGTTTATTCACTCACATACAAACCGCTGCTACTGTTTATACACTCACATACAAACTGCTACTCTGTTTATACACTCACATACAACCTGCTACTCTGTTTATACACTCACATACAAACTGCTACTCTGTTTATACACTCACATACAAACTGCTGCTACTCTGTTTATTCACTCACATACAAACTGCAACTCTGTTTATACACTCACATACAAACTGCTACTCTGTTTATACACTCGCATACAAACTGATGCTACTCTGTTTATACACTCACATACAAACTGCTGCTACTCTGTTTATACACTCGCATACAAACTGCTGCTACTCTGTTTATACACTCACATACAAACTGCTGCTACTGTTTATACACTCACATACAAACTGCTGCTACTCTGTTTATACACTCACATACAAACTGCTGCTACTCTGTTTATACACTCACATACAAACTGCTGCTACTCTGTTTATACACTCACATACAAACTGCTGCTACTCTGTTTATACACTCACATACAAACTGCTGCTACTCTGTTTATACACTCACATACAAACTGCTGCTACTCTGTTTATTCACTCACATACAAACCGCTGCTACTGTTTATACACTCACATACAAACTGCTACTCTGTTTATACACTCACATACAAACTGCTACTCTGTTTATACACTCACATACAAACTGCTGCTACTCTGTTTATTCACTCACATACAAACTGCAACTCTGTTTATACACTCACATACAAACTGCTACTCTGTTTATACACTCGCATACAAACTGATGCTACTCTGTTTATACACTCACATACAAACTGCTGCTACTCTGTTTATACACTCGCATACAAACTGCTGCTACTCTGTTTATACACTCACATACAAACTGCTGCTACTGTTTATACACTCACATACAAACTGCTGCTACTCTGTTTATACACTCACATACAAACTGCTGCTACTCTGTTTATACACTCACATACAAACTGCTGCTACTCTGTTTATACACTCACATACAAACTGCTCCTACTCTGTTTATACACACATACAAACTGCTCCTACTCTGTTTATACACACATACAAACTGCTGCTACTCTGTTTATACACTCACATACAAACTGCTGCTACTCTGTTTATACACTCACATACAAACTGTTGCTATTCTGTTTATACACTCCCATGCAAACTGCTGCTACTCTGTTTAAACACTCACATACAAACTGCTGCTACTCTGTTTATACACTCACATACAAACTGCTGCTACTCTGTTTATACACTCACATACAAACTGCTGCTACTCTGTTTATACACTCACATACAAACTGCTGCTACTCTGTTTATACACTCACATACAAACTGCTGCTACTCTGTTTACACACTCACATACAAACTGCTGCTACTCTGTTTATACACTCACATACAAACTGCTGCTACTCTGTTTATACACACACATACAAACTGCTGCTACACTGTTTACACACTCACATACAAACCGCTGCTACTCTGTTTATACACTCACATACAAACTGCTGCTACTCTGTTTATACACTCGCATACAAACCGCTGCTACTCTGTTTATACACTCATATACAAACTGCTGCTACTCTGTTTATACACTCACATACAAACTGCTGCTACTCTGTTTACACAGTCACATACAAACCGCTGCTACTCTGTTTATACACTCACATACAAACTGCTGCTACTCTGTTTATACACTCACAGACAAACTGCTGCTACTCTGTTTATACACTCACATACAAACCGCTGCTACTGTTTATACACTCACATACAAACTGCTGCTACTCTGTTTATACACTCACATACAAACTGCTGCTACTCTGTTTATACACTCACATACAAACTGCTGCTACTCTGTTTATACACTCACAAACAAACCGCTGCTACTCTGTTTATACACTCACATACAAACTGCTGCTACTCTGTTTATACACTCACATACAAACTGCTGCTACTCTGTTTATTCACTCACATACAAACTGCTGCTTCTGTGTATACACTCACATACAAACTGCTGATACTCTGTTTATACACTCATATACGAACTGCTGCTACTCTGTTTATACACTCACATACAAACTGCTGCTACTCTGTTTATACACTCACATACAAACTGCTGCTACTCTGTTTATACACTCACATACAAACTGCTGCTACTCTGTTTATACACTCACATACAAACTGCTGCTACTCTGTTTACACACTCACATACAAACTGCTGCTACTCTGTTTACACACTCACATACAAACTGCTGCTACTCTGTTTACACACTCAGATACAAACTGCTGCTACTCTGTTTACACACTCACATACAAACTGCTGCTACTCTGTTTATACACTCACATACAAACCGCTGCTACTCTGTTTATACACTCACATACAAACCGCTGCTACTCTGTTTATACACTCACATACAAACTGCTGCTACTCTGTTTATACACTCACATACAAACTGCTGCTACTCTGTTTATACACAAATACAAACTGCTGCTACTCTGTTTATACACTCACATACAAACTCCTCCTACTCTGTTTATACACACATACAAACTGCTCCTACTCTGTTTATACACACATACAAACAGCTGCTACTCTGTTTATTCACTCACATACAAACTGCAACTCTGTTTATACACTCACATACAAACCGCTGCTACTCTGTTTATACACTCACATACAAACCGCTGCTACTCTGTTTATACACTCACATACAAACTGCTGCTACTCTGTTTATACACTCACATACAAACTGCTGCTACTCTGTTTATACACAAATACAAACTGCTGCTACTCTGTTTATACACTCACATACAAACTGCTCCTACTCTGTTTATACACACATACAAACTGCTCCTACTCTGTTTATACACACATACAAACAGCTGCTACTCTGTTTATTCACTCACATACAAACTGCAACTCTGTTTATACACTCACATACAAACTGCTACTCTGTTTATACACTCACATTCAAACTGCTACTCTGTTTATACACTCACATACAAACTGCTGCTACTCTGTTTATACACTCGCATACAAACTGCTGCTACTCTGTTTATACACTCACATACAAACTGCTGCTACTGTTTATACACTCACATACAAACTGCTGCTACTCTGTTTATACACTCACATACAAACTGCTGCTACTCTGTTTATACACTCACATACAAACTGCTGCTACTCTGTTTATACACTCACATACAAACTGCTCCTACTCTGTTTATACACACATACAAACTGCTCCTACTCTGTTTATACACTCACATACAAACTGCTGCTACTCTGTTTACACGCTCACATACAAACTGCTGCAACTCTGTTTATACACTCACATACAAACTGCTGCTACTCTGTTTATACACTCACATACAAACCGCTGCTACTCTGTTTATACACTCACATACAAACCGCTGCAACTCTGTTTACACGCTCACAAACAAACTGCTGCTACTCTGTTTATACACTCACATACAAACCGCTGCTACTCTCTTTATACACTCACATACAAACTGCTGCTACTCTGTTTATACACTCACATACAAACTGCTGCTACTCTGTTTATACACTCACATACAAACTGTTGCTACTCTGTTTATACACTCACATACAAACCGCTGCTACTCTGTTTATACACTCACATACAAACTGCTGCTACTCTGTTTACACACTCACATACAAACTGCTGCTACTCTGTTTATACACTCACATACAAACTGCTGCTACACTGTTTATACACTCACATACAAACTGCTGCTACTCTGTTTATACACTCACATACAAACTGCTGCTACTCTGTTTATACACTCACATACAAACTGCTGCTAATCTGGTTATACACTCACATACAAACTGCTGCTACTCTGTTTATTCACTCACATACAAACCGCTGCTACTGTTTATACACTCACATACAAATTGCTACTCTGTTTATACACTCACATACAAACTGCTACTCTGTTTATACACTCACATACAAACTGCTACTCTGTTTATACACTCACATACAAACTGCTGCTACTCTGTTTATTCACTCACATACAAACTGCAACTCTGTTTATACACTCACATACAAACTGCTACTCTGTTTATACACTCGCATACAAACTGATGCTACTCTGTTTATACACTCACATACAAACTGCTGCTACTCTGTTTATACACTCGCATACAAACAGCTGCTACTCTGTTTATTCACTCACATACAAACTGCAACTCTGTTTATACACTCACATACAAACTGCTACTCTGTTTATACACTCACATTCAAACTGCTACTCTGTTTATACACTCACATACAAACTGCTGCTACTCTGTTTATACACTCGCATACAAACTGCTGCTACTCTGTTTATACACTCACATACAAACTGCTGCTACTGTTTATACACTCACATACAAACTGCTGCTACTCTGTTTATACACTCACATACAAACTGCTGCTACTCTGTTTATACACTCACATACAAACTGCTGCTACTCTGTTTATACACTCACATACAAACTGCTCCTACTCTGTTTATACACACATACAAACTGCTCCTACTCTGTTTATACACTCACATACAAACTGCTGCTACTCTGTTTACACGCTCACATACAAACTGCTGCAACTCTGTTTATACACTCACATACAAACTGCTGTAACTCTGTTTATACACTCACATACAAACCGCTGCTACTCTGTTTATACACTCACATACAAACCGCTGCAACTCTGTTTACACGCTCACAAACAAACTGCTGCTACTCTGTTTATACACTCACATACAAACCGCTGCTACTCTGTTTATACACTCACATACAAACTGCTGCTACTCTGTTTATACACTCACATACAAACTGCTGCTACTCTGTTTATACACTCACATACAAACTGTTGCTACTCTGTTTATACACTCACATACAAACCGCTGCTACTCTGTTTATACACTCACATACAAACTGCTGCTACTCTGTTTACACACTCACATACAAACTGCTGCTACTCTGTTTATACACTCACATACAAACTGCTGCTACTCTGTTTATACACTCACATACAAACTGCTGCTACTCTGTTTATACACTCACATACAAACTGCTGCTACTCTGTTTATACACTCACATACAAACTGCTGCTAATCTGGTTATACACTCACATACAAACTGCTGCTACTCTGTTTATTCACTCACATACAAACCGCTGCTACTGTTTATACACTCACATACAAACTGCTACTCTGTTTATACACTCACATACAACCTGCTACTCTGTTTATACACTCACATACAAACTGCTACTCTGTTTATACACTCACATACAAACTGCTGCTACTCTGTTTATTCACTCACATACAAACTGGAACTCTGTTTATACACTCACATACAAACTGCTACTCTGTTTATACACTCGCATACAAACTGATGCTACTCTGTTTATACACTCACATACAAACTGCTGCTACTCTGTTTATACACTCGCATACAAACTGCTGCTACTCTGTTTATACACTCACATACAAACTGCTGCTACTGTTTATACACTCACATACAAACTGCTGCTACTCTGTTTATACACTCACATACAAACTGCTGCTACTCTGTTTATACACTCACATACAAACTGCTGCTACTCTGTTTATACACTCACATACAAACTGCTGCTACTCTGTTTATACACTCACATACAAACTGCTGCTACTCTGTTTATACACTCACATACAAACTGCTGCTACTCTGTTTATTCACTCACATACAAACCGCTGCTACTGTTTATACACTCACATACAAACTGCTACTCTGTTTATACACTCACATACAAACTGCTACTCTGTTTATACACTCACATACAAACTGCTACTCTGTTTATACACTCACATACAAACTGCTGCTACTCTGTTTATTCACTCACATACAAACTGCAACTCTGTTTATACACTCACATACAAACTGCTACTCTGTTTATACACTCGCATACAAACTGATGCTACTCTGTTTATACACTCACATACAAACTGCTGCTACTCTGTTTATACACTCGCATACAAACTGCTGCTACTCTGTTTATACACTCACATACAAACTGCTGCTACTGTTTATACACTCACATACAAACTGCTGCTACTCTGTTTATACACTCACATACAAACTGCTGCTACTCTGTTTATACACTCACATACAAACTGCTGCTACTCTGTTTATACACTCACATACAAACTGCTCCTACTCTGTTTATACACACATACAAACTGCTCCTACTCTGTTTATACACACATACAAACTGCTGCTACTCTGTTTATACACTCACATACAAACTGCTGCTACTCTGTTTATACACTCACATACAAACTGCTGCTACTCTGTTTATACACTCACATACAAACTGCTGCTACTCTGTTTATACACTCACATACAAACTGCTGCTACTCTGTTTATACACTCACATACAAACTGCTGCTAATCTGGTTATACACTCACATACAAACTGCTGCTACTCTGTTTATTCACTCACATACAAACCGCTGCTACTGTTTATACACTCACATACAAACTGCTACTCTGTTTATACACTCACATACAACCTGCTACTCTGTTTATACACTCACATACAAACTGCTACTCTGTTTATACACTCACATACAAACTGCTGCTACTCTGTTTATTCACTCACATACAAACTGCAACTCTGTTTATACACTCACATACAAACTGCTACTCTGTTTATACACTCGCATACAAACTGATGCTACTCTGTTTATACACTCACATACAAACTGCTGCTACTCTGTTTATACACTCGCATACAAACTGCTGCTACTCTGTTTATACACTCACATACAAACTGCTGCTACTGTTTATACACTCACATACAAACTGCTGCTACTCTGTTTATACACTCACATACAAACTGCTGCTACTCTGTTTATACACTCACATACAAACTGCTGCTACTCTGTTTATACACTCACATACAAACTGCTGCTACTCTGTTTATACACTCACATACAAACTGCTGCTACTCTGTTTATACACTCACATACAAACTGCTGCTACTCTGTTTATTCACTCACATACAAACCGCTGCTACTGTTTATACACTCACATACAAACTGCTACTCTGTTTATACACTCACATACAAACTGCTACTCTGTTTATACACTCACATACAAACTGCTGCTACTCTGTTTATTCACTCACATACAAACTGCAACTCTGTTTATACACTCACATACAAACTGCTACTCTGTTTATACACTCGCATACAAACTGATGCTACTCTGTTTATACACTCACATACAAACTGCTGCTACTCTGTTTATACACTCGCATACAAACTGCTGCTACTCTGTTTATACACTCACATACAAACTGCTGCTACTGTTTATACACTCACATACAAACTGCTGCTACTCTGTTTATACACTCACATACAAACTGCTGCTACTCTGTTTATACACTCACATACAAACTGCTGCTACTCTGTTTATACACTCACATACAAACTGCTCCTACTCTGTTTATACACACATACAAACTGCTCCTACTCTGTTTATACACACATACAAACTGCTGCTACTCTGTTTATACACTCACATACAAACTGCTGCTACTCTGTTTATACACTCACATACAAACTGTTGCTATTCTGTTTATACACTCCCATGCAAACTGCTGCTACTCTGTTTAAACACTCACATACAAACTGCTGCTACTCTGTTTATACACTCACATACAAACTGCTGCTACTCTGTTTATACACTCACATACAAACTGCTGCTACTCTGTTTATACACTCACATACAAACTGCTGCTACTCTGTTTATACACTCACATACAAACTGCTGCTACTCTGTTTACACACTCACATACAAACTGCTGCTACTCTGTTTATACACTCACATACAAACTGCTGCTACTCTGTTTATACACACACATACAAACTGCTGCTACACTGTTTACACACTCACATACAAACCGCTGCTACTCTGTTTATACACTCACATACAAACTGCTGCTACTCTGTTTATACACTCGCATACAAACCGCTGCTACTCTGTTTATACACTCATATACAAACTGCTGCTACTCTGTTTATACACTCACATACAAACTGCTGCTACTCTGTTTACACAGTCACATACAAACCGCTGCTACTCTGTTTATACACTCACATACAAACTGCTGCTACTCTGTTTATACACTCACAGACAAACTGCTGCTACTCTGTTTATACACTCACATACAAACCGCTGCTACTGTTTATACACTCACATACAAACTGCTGCTACTCTGTTTATACACTCACATACAAACTGCTGCTACTCTGTTTATACACTCACATACAAACTGCTGCTACTCTGTTTATACACTCACAAACAAACCGCTGCTACTCTGTTTATACACTCACATACAAACTGCTGCTACTCTGTTTATACACTCACATACAAACTGCTGCTACTCTGTTTATTCACTCACATACAAACTGCTGCTTCTGTGTATACACTCACATACAAACTGCTGATACTCTGTTTATACACTCATATACGAACTGCTGCTACTCTGTTTATACACTCACATACAAACTGCTGCTACTCTGTTTATACACTCACATACAAACTGCTGCTACTCTGTTTATACACTCACATACAAACTGCTGCTACTCTGTTTATACACTCACATACAAACTGCTGCTACTCTGTTTACACACTCACATACAAACTGCTGCTACTCTGTTTACACACTCACATACAAACTGCTGCTACTCTGTTTACACACTCAGATACAAACTGCTGCTACTCTGTTTACACACTCACATACAAACTGCTGCTACTCTGTTTATACACTCACATACAAACCGCTGCTACTCTGTTTATACACTCACATACAAACCGCTGCTACTCTGTTTATACACTCACATACAAACTGCTGCTACTCTGTTTATACACTCACATACAAACTGCTGCTACTCTGTTTATACACAAATACAAACTGCTGCTACTCTGTTTATACACTCACATACAAACTCCTCCTACTCTGTTTATACACACATACAAACTGCTCCTACTCTGTTTATACACACATACAAACAGCTGCTACTCTGTTTATTCACTCACATACAAACTGCAACTCTGTTTATACACTCACATACAAACCGCTGCTACTCTGTTTATACACTCACATACAAACCGCTGCTACTCTGTTTATACACTCACATACAAACTGCTGCTACTGTTTATACACTCACATACAAACTGCTGCTACTCTGTTTATACACTCACATACAAACTGCTGCTACTCTGTTTATACACTCACATACAAACTGCTGCTACTCTGTTTATACACTCACATACAAACTGCTCCTACTCTGTTTATACACACATACAAACTGCTCCTACTCTGTTTATACACACATACAAACTGCTGCTACTCTGTTTATACACTCACATACAAACTGCTGCTACTCTGTTTATACACTCACATACAAACTGCTGCTACTCTGTTTATACACTCACATACAAACTGCTGCTACTCTGTTTATACACTCACATACAAACTGCTGCTACTCTGTTTATACACTCACATACAAACTGCTGCTAATCTGGTTATACACTCACATACAAACTGCTGCTACTCTGTTTATTCACTCACATACAAACCGCTGCTACTGTTTATACACTCACATACAAACTGCTACTCTGTTTATACACTCACATACAACCTGCTACTCTGTTTATACACTCACATACAAACTGCTACTCTGTTTATACACTCACATACAAACTGCTGCTACTCTGTTTATTCACTCACATACAAACTGCAACTCTGTTTATACACTCACATACAAACTGCTACTCTGTTTATACACTCGCATACAAACTGATGCTACTCTGTTTATACACTCACATACAAACTGCTGCTACTCTGTTTATACACTCGCATACAAACTGCTGCTACTCTGTTTATACACTCACATACAAACTGCTGCTACTGTTTATACACTCACATACAAACTGCTGCTACTCTGTTTATACACTCACATACAAACTGCTGCTACTCTGTTTATACACTCACATACAAACTGCTGCTACTCTGTTTATACACTCACATACAAACTGCTGCTACTCTGTTTATACACTCACATACAAACTGCTGCTACTCTGTTTATACACTCACATACAAACTGCTGCTACTCTGTTTATTCACTCACATACAAACCGCTGCTACTGTTTATACACTCACATACAAACTGCTACTCTGTTTATACACTCACATACAAACTGCTACTCTGTTTATACACTCACATACAAACTGCTGCTACTCTGTTTATTCACTCACATACAAACTGCAACTCTGTTTATACACTCACATACAAACTGCTACTCTGTTTATACACTCGCATACAAACTGATGCTACTCTGTTTATACACTCACATACAAACTGCTGCTACTCTGTTTATACACTCGCATACAAACTGCTGCTACTCTGTTTATACACTCACATACAAACTGCTGCTACTGTTTATACACTCACATACAAACTGCTGCTACTCTGTTTATACACTCACATACAAACTGCTGCTACTCTGTTTATACACTCACATACAAACTGCTGCTACTCTGTTTATACACTCACATACAAACTGCTCCTACTCTGTTTATACACACATACAAACTGCTCCTACTCTGTTTATACACACATACAAACTGCTGCTACTCTGTTTATACACTCACATACAAACTGCTGCTACTCTGTTTATACACTCACATACAAACTGTTGCTATTCTGTTTATACACTCCCATGCAAACTGCTGCTACTCTGTTTAAACACTCACATACAAACTGCTGCTACTCTGTTTATACACTCACATACAAACTGCTGCTACTCTGTTTATACACTCACATACAAACTGCTGCTACTCTGTTTATACACTCACATACAAACTGCTGCTACTCTGTTTATACACTCACATACAAACTGCTGCTACTCTGTTTACACACTCACATACAAACTGCTGCTACTCTGTTTATACACTCACATACAAACTGCTGCTACTCTGTTTATACACACACATACAAACTGCTGCTACACTGTTTACACACTCACATACAAACCGCTGCTACTCTGTTTATACACTCACATACAAACTGCTGCTACTCTGTTTATACACTCGCATACAAACCGCTGCTACTCTGTTTATACACTCATATACAAACTGCTGCTACTCTGTTTATACACTCACATACAAACTGCTGCTACTCTGTTTACACAGTCACATACAAACCGCTGCTACTCTGTTTATACACTCACATACAAACTGCTGCTACTCTGTTTATACACTCACAGACAAACTGCTGCTACTCTGTTTATACACTCACATACAAACCGCTGCTACTGTTTATACACTCACATACAAACTGCTGCTACTCTGTTTATACACTCACATACAAACTGCTGCTACTCTGTTTATACACTCACATACAAACTGCTGCTACTCTGTTTATACACTCACAAACAAACCGCTGCTACTCTGTTTATACACTCACATACAAACTGCTGCTACTCTGTTTATACACTCACATACAAACTGCTGCTACTCTGTTTATTCACTCACATACAAACTGCTGCTTCTGTGTATACACTCACATACAAACTGCTGATACTCTGTTTATACACTCATATACGAACTGCTGCTACTCTGTTTATACACTCACATACAAACTGCTGCTACTCTGTTTATACACTCACATACAAACTGCTGCTACTCTGTTTATACACTCACATACAAACTGCTGCTACTCTGTTTATACACTCACATACAAACTGCTGCTACTCTGTTTACACACTCACATACAAACTGCTGCTACTCTGTTTACACACTCACATACAAACTGCTGCTACTCTGTTTACACACTCAGATACAAACTGCTGCTACTCTGTTTACACACTCACATACAAACTGCTGCTACTCTGTTTATACACTCACATACAAACCGCTGCTACTCTGTTTATACACTCACATACAAACCGCTGCTACTCTGTTTATACACTCACATACAAACTGCTGCTACTCTGTTTATACACTCACATACAAACTGCTGCTACTCTGTTTATACACAAATACAAACTGCTGCTACTCTGTTTATACACTCACATACAAACTCCTCCTACTCTGTTTATACACACATACAAACTGCTCCTACTCTGTTTATACACACATACAAACAGCTGCTACTCTGTTTATTCACTCACATACAAACTGCAACTCTGTTTATACACTCACATACAAACCGCTGCTACTCTGTTTATACACTCACATACAAACCGCTGCTACTCTGTTTATACACTCACATACAAACTGCTGCTACTCTGTTTATACACTCACATACAAACTGCTGCTACTCTGTTTATACACAAATACAAACTGCTGCTACTCTGTTTATACACTCACATACAAACTGCTCCTACTCTGTTTATACACACATACAAACTGCTCCTACTCTGTTTATACACACATACAAACAGCTGCTACTCTGTTTATTCACTCACATACAAACTGCAACTCTGTTTATACACTCACATACAAACTGCTACTCTGTTTATACACTCACATTCAAACTGCTACTCTGTTTATACACTCACATACAAACTGCTGCTACTCTGTTTATACACTCGCATACAAACTGCTGCTACTCTGTTTATACACTCACATACAAACTGCTGCTACTGTTTATACACTCACATACAAACTGCTGCTACTCTGTTTATACACTCACATACAAACTGCTGCTACTCTGTTTATACACTCACATACAAACTGCTGCTACTCTGTTTATACACTCACATACAAACTGCTCCTACTCTGTTTATACACACATACAAACTGCTCCTACTCTGTTTATACACTCACATACAAACTGCTGCTACTCTGTTTACACGCTCACATACAAACTGCTGCAACTCTGTTTATACACTCACATACAAACTGCTGCTACTCTGTTTATACACTCACATACAAACCGCTGCTACTCTGTTTATACACTCACATACAAACCGCTGCAACTCTGTTTACACGCTCACAAACAAACTGCTGCTACTCTGTTTATACACTCACATACAAACCGCTGCTACTCTGTTTATACACTCACATACAAACTGCTGCTACTCTGTTTATACACTCACATACAAACTGCTGCTACTCTGTTTATACACTCACATACAAACTGTTGCTACTCTGTTTATACACTCACATACAAACCGCTGCTACTCTGTTTATACACTCACATACAAACTGCTGCTACTCTGTTTACACACTCACATACAAACTGCTGCTACTCTGTTTATACACTCACATACAAACTGCTGCTACACTGTTTATACACTCACATACAAACTGCTGCTACTCTGTTTATACACTCACATACAAACTGCTGCTACTCTGTTTATACACTCACATACAAACTGCTGCTAATCTGGTTATACACTCACATACAAACTGCTGCTACTCTGTTTATTCACTCACATACAAACCGCTGCTACTGTTTATACACTCACATACAAATTGCTACTCTGTTTATACACTCACATACAAACTGCTACTCTGTTTATACACTCACATACAAACTGCTACTCTGTTTATACACTCACATACAAACTGCTGCTACTCTGTTTATTCACTCACATACAAACTGCAACTCTGTTTATACACTCACATACAAACTGCTACTCTGTTTATACACTCGCATACAAACTGATGCTACTCTGTTTATACACTCACATACAAACTGCTGCTACTCTGTTTATACACTCGCATACAAACTGCTGCTACTCTGTTTATACACTCACATACAAACTGCTGCTACTCTGTTTATACACTCACATACAAACTGCTGCTACTCTGTTTATACACTCACATACAAACTGCTGCTACTCTGTTTATACACTCACATACAAACTGCTGCTACTCTGTTTATACACTCACATACAAACTGCTGCTACTCTGTTTATACACTCACATACAAACTGCTGCTACTCTGTTTATACACTCACATACAAACTGCTGCTACTCTGTTTATTCACTCACATACAAACCGCTGCTACTGTTTATACACTCACATACAAACTGCTACTCTGTTTATACACTCACATACAAACTGCTACTCTGTTTATACACTCACATACAAACTGCTACTCTGTTTTTACACTCACATACAAACTGCTGCTACTCTGTTTATTCACTCACATACAAACTGCAACTCTGTTTATACACTCACATACAAACTGCTACTCTGTTTATACACTCGCATACAAACTGATGCTACTATGTTTATACACTCACATACAAACTGCTGCTACTCTGTTTATACACTCGCATACAAACTGCTGCTACTCTGTTTATACACTCACATACAAACTGCTGCTACTGTTTATACACTCACATACAAACTGCTGCTACTCTGTTTATACACTCACATACAAACTGCTGCTACTCTGTTTATACACTCACATACAAACTGCTGCTACTCTGTTTATACACTCACATACAAACTGCTCCTACTCTGTTTATACACACATACAAACTGCTCCTACTCTGTTTATACACACATACAAACTGCTGCTACTCTGTTTATACACTCACATACAAACTGCTGCTACTCTGTTTATACACTCACATACAAACTGTTGCTATTCTGTTTATACACTCCCATGCAAACTGCTGCTACTCTGTTTAAACACTCACATACAAACTGCTGCTACTCTGTTTATACACTCACATACAAACTGCTGCTACTCTGTTTATACACTCACATACAAACTGCTGCTACTCTGTTTATACACTCACATACAAACTGCTGCTACTCTGTTTATACACTCACATACAAACTGCTGCTACTCTGTTTACACACTCACATACAAACTGCTGCTACTCTGTTTATACACTCACATACAAACTGCTGCTACTCTGTTTATACACACACATACAAACTGCTGCTACACTGTTTACACACTCACATACAAACCGCTGCTACTCTGTTTATACACTCACATACAAACTGCTGCTACTCTGTTTATACACTCACATACAAACCGCTGCTACTCTGTTTATACACTCATATACAAACTGCTGCTACTCTGTTTATACACTCACATACAAACTGCTGCTACTCTGTTTACACACTCACATACAAACCGCTGCTACTCTGTTTATACACTCACATACAAACTGCTGCTACTCTGTTTATACACTCACAGACAAACTGCTGCTACTCTGTTTATACACTCACATACAATCCGCTGCTACTGTTTATACACTCACATACAAACTGCTGCTACTCTGTTTATACACTCACATACAAACTGCTGCTACTCTGTTTATACACTCACATACAAACTGCTGCTACTCTGTTTATACACTCACATACAAACCGCTGCTGGTCTGTTTATACACTCACATACAAACTGCTGCTACTCTGTTTATACACTCACATACAAACTGCTGCTACTCTGTTTATTCACTCACATACAAACTGCTGCTTCTGTGTATACACTCACATACAAACTGCTGATACTCTGTTTATACACTCATATACGAACTGCTGCTACTCTGTTTATACACTCACATACAAACTGCTGCTACTCTGTTTACACACTCACATACAAACCGCTGCTACTCTGTTTATACACTCACATACAAACTGCTGCTACTCTGTTTATACACTCACAGACAAACTGCTGCTACTCTGTTTATACACTCACATACAATCCGCTGCTACTGTTTATACACTCACATACAAACTGCTGCTACTCTGTTTATACACTCACATACAAACTGCTGCTACTCTGTTTATACACTCACATACAAACTGCTGCTACTCTGTTTATACACTCACATACAAACCGCTGCTGGTCTGTTTATACACTCACATACAAACTGCTGCTACTCTGTTTATACACTCACATACAAACTGCTGCTACTCTGTTTATTCACTCACATACAAACTGCTGCTTCTGTGTATACACTCACATACAAACTGCTGATACTCTGTTTATACACTCATATACGAACTGCTGCTACTCTGTTTATACACTCACATACAAACTGCTGCTACTCTGTTTATACACTCACATACAAACTGCTGCTACTCTGTTTATACACTCACATACAAACTGCTGCTACTCTGTTTATACACTCACATACAAACTGCTGCTACTCTGTTTACACACTCACATACAAACTGCTGCTACTCTGTTTACACACTCACATACAAACTGCTGCTACTCTGTTTACACACTCAGATACAAACTGCTGCTACTCTGTTTACACACTCACATACAAACTGCTGCTACTCTGTTTATACACTCACATACAAACCGCTGCTACTCTGTTTATACACTCACATACAAACCGCTGCTACTCTGTTTATACACTCACATACAAACTGCTGCTACTCTGTTTATACACTCACATACAAACTGCTGCTACTCTGTTTATACACAAATACAAACTGCTGCTACTCTGTTTATACACTCACATACAAACTGCTCCTACTCTGTTTATACACACATACAAACTGCTCCTACTCTGTTTATACACACATACAAACAGCTGCTACTCTGTTTATTCACTCACATACAAACTGCAACTCTGTTTATACACTCACATACAAACTGCTACTCTGTTTATACACTCACATTCAAACTGCTACTCTGTTTATACACTCACATACAAACTGCTGCTACTCTGTTTATACACTCGCATACAAACTGCTGCTACTCTGTTTATACACTCACATACAAACTGCTGCTACTGTTTATACACTCACATACAAACTGCTGCTACTCTGTTTATACACTCACATACAAACTGCTGCTACTCTGTTTATACAATCACATACAAACTGCTGCTACTCTGTTTATACACTCACATACATACTGCTCCTACTCTGTTTATACACACATACAAACTGCTCCTACTCTGTTTATACACACATACAAACTGCTGCTACTCTGTTTATACACTCACATACAAACTGCTGCTACTCTGTTTATACACTCACATACAAACTGTTGCTACTCTGTTTATACACTCCCATGCAAACTGCTGCTACTCTGTTTAAACACTCACATACAAACTGCTGCTACTCTGTTTATACACTCACATACAAACTACTGCTACTCTGTTTATACACTCACATACAAACTGCTGCTACTCTGTTTATACACTCACATACAAACTGCTGCTACTCTGTTTATACACTCACATACAAATCTGCTGCTACTCTGTTTACACACTCACATACAAACTGCTGCTACTCTGTTTATACACTCACATACAAACTGCTGCTACTCTGTTTATACACACACATACAAACTGCTGCTACACTGTTTACACACTCACATACAAACCGCTGCTACTCTGTTTATACACTCACATACAAACTGCTGCTACTCTGTTTACACACTCACATACAAACCGCTGCTACTCTGTTTATACACTCACATACAAACTGCTGCTACTCTGTTTATACACTCACAGACAAACTGCTGCTACTCTGTTTATACACTCACATACAAACCGCTGCTACTGTTTATACACTCACATACAAACTGCTGCTACTCTGTTTATACACTCACATACAAACTGCTCCTACTCTGTTTATACACACATACAAACTGCTCCTACTCTGTTTATACACACATACAAACTGCTGCTACTCTGTTTATTCACTCACATACAAACTGCAACTCTGTTTACACACTCACATACAAACTCCTACTCTGTTTATACACTCACATACAAACTGCTACTCTGTTTATACACTCACATACAAACTACTGCTACTCTGTTTATACACTCACATACAAACTGCTGCTACTCTGTTTATACACTCACATACAAACTGCTGCTACTCTGTTTATACACTCACATACAAACTGCTGCTACTCTGTTTATACACTCACATACAAACTGCTGCTACTCTGTTTATACACACACATACAAACTGCTGCTACACTGTTTACACACTCACATACAAACCGCTGCTACTCTGTTTATACACTCACATACAAACTGCTGCTACTCTGTTTACACACTCACATACAAACCGCTGCTACTCTGTTTATACACTCACATACAAACTGCTGCTACTCTGTTTATACACTCACAGACAAACTGCTGCTACTCTGTTTATACACTCACATACAAACCGCTGCTACTGTTTATACACTCACATACAAACTGCTGCTACTCTGTTTATACACTCACATACAAACTGCTCCTACTCTGTTTATACACACATACAAACTGCTCCTACTCTGTTTATACACACATACAAACTGCTGCTACTCTGTTTATTCACTCACATACAAACTGCTACTCTGTTTATACACTCACATACAAACTCCTACTCTGTTTATACACTCACATACAAACTGCTACTCTGTTTATACACTCACATACAAACTGCTGCTACTCTGTTTATACACTCACAGACAAACTGCTGCTACTCTGTTTATACACTCACATACAAACCGCTGCTACTGTTTATACACTCACATACAAACTGCTGCTACTCTGTTTATACACTCACATACAAACTGCTGCTACTCTGTTTATACACTCACATACAAACTGCTGCTACTCTGTTTATACACTCACATACAAACCGCTGCTACTCTGTTTATACACTCACATACAAACTGCTGCTACTCTGTTTATACACTCACATACAAACTGCTGCTACTCTGTTTATTCACTCACATACAAACTGCTGCTTCTGTGTATACACTCACATACAAACTGCTGATACTCTGTTTATACACTCATATACGAACTGCTGCTACTCTGTTTATACACTCACATACAAACTGCTGCTACTCTGTTTATACACTCACATACAAACTGCTGCTACTCTGTTTATACACTCACATACAAACTGCTGCTACTCTGTTTATACACTCACATACAAACTGCTGCTACTCTGTTTACACACTCACATACAAACTGCTGCTACTCTGTTTACACACTCACATACAAACTGCTGCTACTCTGTTTACACACTCAGATACAAACTGCTGCTACTCTGTTTACACACTCACATACAAACTGCTGCTACTCTGTTTATACACTCACATACAAACCGCTGCTACTCTGTTTATACACTCACATACAAACCGCTGCTACTCTGTTTATACACTCACATACAAACTGCTGCTACTCTGTTTATACACTCACATACAAACTGCTGCTACTCTGTTTATACACAAATACAAACTGCTGCTACTCTGTTTATACACTCACATACAAACTGCTCCTACTCTGTTTATACACACATACAAACTGCTCCTACTCTGTTTATACACACATACAAACAGCTGCTACTCTGTTTATTCACTCACATACAAACTGCAACTCTGTTTATACACTCACATACAAACCGCTGCTACTCTGTTTATACACTCACATACAAACCGCTGCTACTCTGTTTATACACTCACATACAAACTGCTGCTACTCTGTTTATACACTCACATACAAACTGCTGCTACTCTGTTTATACACAAATACAAACTGCTGCTACTCTGTTTATACACTCACATACAAACTGCTCCTACTCTGTTTATACACACATACAAACTGCTCCTACTCTGTTTATACACACATACAAACAGCTGCTACTCTGTTTATTCACTCACATACAAACTGCAACTCTGTTTATACACTCACATACAAACTGCTACTCTGTTTATACACTCACATTCAAACTGCTACTCTGTTTATACACTCACATACAAACTGCTGCTACTCTGTTTATACACTCGCATACAAACTGCTGCTACTCTGTTTATACACTCACATACAAACTGCTGCTACTGTTTATACACTCACATACAAACTGCTGCTACTCTGTTTATACACTCACATACAAACTGCTGCTACTCTGTTTATACACTCACATACAAACTGCTGCTACTCTGTTTATACACTCACATACAAACTGCTCCTACTCTGTTTATACACACATACAAACTGCTCCTACTCTGTTTATACACTCACATACAAACTGCTGCTACTCTGTTTACACGCTCACATACAAACTGCTGCAACTCTGTTTATACACTCACATACAAACTGCTGCTACTCTGTTTATACACTCACATACAAACCGCTGCTACTCTGTTTATACACTCACATACAAACCGCTGCAACTCTGTTTACACGCTCACAAACAAACTGCTGCTACTCTGTTTATACACTCACATACAAACCGCTGCTACTCTGTTTATACACTCACATACAAACTGCTGCTACTCTGTTTATACACTCACATACAAACTGCTGCTACTCTGTTTATACACTCACATACAAACTGTTGCTACTCTGTTTATACACTCACATACAAACCGCTGCTACTCTGTTTATACACTCACATACAAACTGCTGCTACTCTGTTTACACACTCACATACAAACTGCTGCTACTCTGTTTATACACTCACATACAAACTGCTGCTACTCTGTTTATACACTCACATACAAACTGCTGCTACTCTGTTTATACACTCACATACAAACTGCTGCTACTCTGTTTATACACTCACATACAAACTGCTGCTAATCTGGTTATACACTCACATACAAACTGCTGCTACTCTGTTTATTCACTCACATACAAACCGCTGCTACTGTTTATACACTCACATACAAACTGCTACTCTGTTTATACACTCACATACAAACTGCTACTCTGTTTATACACTCACATACAAACTGCTACTCTGTTTATACACTCACATACAAACTGCTGCTACTCTGTTTATTCACTCACATACAAACTGCAACTCTGTTTATACACTCACATACAAACTGCTACTCTGTTTATACACTCGCATACAAACTGATGCTACTCTGTTTATACACTCACATACAAACTGCTGCTACTCTGTTTATACACTCGCATACAAACTGCTGCTACTCTGTTTATACACTCACATACAAACTGCTGCTACTCTGTTTATACACTCACATACAAACTGCTGCTACTCTGTTTATACACTCACATACAAACTGCTGCTACTCTGTTTATACACTCACATACAAACTGCTGCTACTCTGTTTATACACTCACATACAAACTGCTGCTACTCTGTTTATACACTCACATACAAACTGCTGCTACTCTGTTTATACACTCACATACAAACTGCTGCTACTCTGTTTATTCACTCACATACAAACCGCTGCTACTGTTTATACACTCACATACAAACTGCTACTCTGTTTATACACTCACATACAAACTGCTACTCTGTTTATACACTCACATACAAACCGCTGCTACTCTGTTTATACACTCACATACAAACTGCTGCTACTCTGTTTATACACTCACAGACAAACTGCTGCTACTCTGTTTATACACTCACATACAATCCGCTGCTACTGTTTATACACTCACATACAAACTGCTGCTACTCTGTTTATACACTCACATACAAACTGCTGCTACTCTGTTTATACACTCACATACAAACTGCTGCTACTCTGTTTATACACTCACATACAAACCGCTGCTGGTCTGTTTATACACTCACATACAAACTGCTGCTACTCTGTTTATACACTCACATACAAACTGCTGCTACTCTGTTTATTCACTCACATACAAACTGCTGCTTCTGTGTATACACTCACATACAAACTGCTGATACTCTGTTTATACACTCATATACGAACTGCTGCTACTCTGTTTATACACTCACATACAAACTGCTGCTACTCTGTTTATACACTCACATACAAACTGCTGCTACTCTGTTTATACACTCACATACAAACTGCTGCTACTCTGTTTATACACTCACATACAAACTGCTGCTACTCTGTTTACACACTCACATACAAACTGCTGCTACTCTGTTTACACACTCACATACAAACTGCTGCTACTCTGTTTACACACTCAGATACAAACTGCTGCTACTCTGTTTACACACTCACATACAAACTGCTGCTACTCTGTTTATACACTCACATACAAACCGCTGCTACTCTGTTTATACACTCACATACAAACCGCTGCTACTCTGTTTATACACTCACATACAAACTGCTGCTACTCTGTTTATACACTCACATACAAACTGCTGCTACTCTGTTTATACACAAATACAAACTGCTGCTACTCTGTTTATACACTCACATACAAACTGCTCCTACTCTGTTTATACACACATACAAACTGCTCCTACTCTGTTTATACACACATACAAACAGCTGCTACTCTGTTTATTCACTCACATACAAACTGCAACTCTGTTTATACACTCACATACAAACTGCTACTCTGTTTATACACTCACATTCAAACTGCTACTCTGTTTATACACTCACATACAAACTGCTGCTACTCTGTTTATACACTCGCATACAAACTGCTGCTACTCTGTTTATACACTCACATACAAACTGCTGCTACTGTTTATACACTCACATACAAACTGCTGCTACTCTGTTTATACACTCACATACAAACTGCTGCTACTCTGTTTATACAATCACATACAAACTGCTGCTACTCTGTTTATACACTCACATACATACTGCTCCTACTCTGTTTATACACACATACAAACTGCTCCTACTCTGTTTATACACACATACAAACTGCTGCTACTCTGTTTATACACTCACATACAAACTGCTGCTACTCTGTTTATACACTCACATACAAACTGTTGCTACTCTGTTTATACACTCCCATGCAAACTGCTGCTACTCTGTTTAAACACTCACATACAAACTGCTGCTACTCTGTTTATACACTCACATACAAACTACTGCTACTCTGTTTATACACTCACATACAAACTGCTGCTACTCTGTTTATACACTCACATACAAACTGCTGCTACTCTGTTTATACACTCACATACAAATCTGCTGCTACTCTGTTTACACACTCACATACAAACTGCTGCTACTCTGTTTATACACTCACATACAAACTGCTGCTACTCTGTTTATACACACACATACAAACTGCTGCTACACTGTTTACACACTCACATACAAACCGCTGCTACTCTGTTTATACACTCACATACAAACTGCTGCTACTCTGTTTACACACTCACATACAAACCGCTGCTACTCTGTTTATACACTCACATACAAACTGCTGCTACTCTGTTTATACACTCACAGACAAACTGCTGCTACTCTGTTTATACACACATACAAACTGCTCCTACTCTGTTTATACACACATACAAACTGCTGCTACTCTGTTTATTCACTCACATACAAACTGCAACTCTGTTTACACACTCACATACAAACTCCTACTCTGTTTATACACTCACATACAAACTGCTACTCTGTTTATACACTCACATACAAACTGCTGCTACTCTGTTTATACACTCACAGACAAACTGCTGCTACTCTGTTTATACACTCACATACAAACCGCTGCTACTGTTTATACACTCACATACAAACTGCTGCTACTCTGTTTATACACTCACATACAAACTGCTGCTACTCTGTTTATACACTCACATACAAACTGCTGCTACTCTGTTTATACACTCACATACAAACCGCTGCTACTCTGTTTATACACTCACATACAAACTGCTGCTACTCTGTTTATACACTCACATACAAACTGCTGCTACTCTGTTTATTCACTCACATACAAACTGCTGCTTCTGTGTATACACTCACATACAAACTGCTGATACTCTGTTTATACACTCATATACGAACTGCTGCTACTCTGTTTATACACTCACATACAAACTGCTGCTACTCTGTTTATACACTCACATACAAACTGCTGCTACTCTGTTTATACACTCACATACAAACTGCTGCTACTCTGTTTATACACTCACATACAAACTGCTGCTACTCTGTTTACACACTCACATACAAACTGCTGCTACTCTGTTTACACACTCACATACAAACTGCTGCTACTCTGTTTACACACTCAGATACAAACTGCTGCTACTCTGTTTACACACTCACATACAAACTGCTGCTACTCTGTTTATACACTCACATACAAACCGCTGCTACTCTGTTTATACACTCACATACAAACCGCTGCTACTCTGTTTATACACTCACATACAAACTGCTGCTACTCTGTTTATACACTCACATACAAACTGCTGCTACTCTGTTTATACACAAATACAAACTGCTGCTACTCTGTTTATACACTCACATACAAACTGCTCCTACTCTGTTTATACACACATACAAACTGCTCCTACTCTGTTTATACACACATACAAACAGCTGCTACTCTGTTTATTCACTCACATACAAACTGCAACTCTGTTTATACACTCACATACAAACCGCTGCTACTCTGTTTATACACTCACATACAAACCGCTGCTACTCTGTTTATACACTCACATACAAACTGCTGCTACTCTGTTTATACACTCACATACAAACTGCTGCTACTCTGTTTATACACAAATACAAACTGCTGCTACTCTGTTTATACACTCACATACAAACTGCTCCTACTCTGTTTATACACACATACAAACTGCTCCTACTCTGTTTATACACACATACAAACAGCTGCTACTCTGTTTATTCACTCACATACAAACTGCAACTCTGTTTATACACTCACATACAAACTGCTACTCTGTTTATACACTCACATTCAAACTGCTACTCTGTTTATACACTCACATACAAACTGCTGCTACTCTGTTTATACACTCGCATACAAACTGCTGCTACTCTGTTTATACACTCACATACAAACTGCTGCTACTGTTTATACACTCACATACAAACTGCTGCTACTCTGTTTATACACTCACATACAAACTGCTGCTACTCTGTTTATACACTCACATACAAACTGCTGCTACTCTGTTTATACACTCACATACAAACTGCTCCTACTCTGTTTATACACACATACAAACTGCTCCTACTCTGTTTATACACTCACATACAAACTGCTGCTACTCTGTTTACACGCTCACATACAAACTGCTGCAACTCTGTTTATACACTCACATACAAACTGCTGCTACTCTGTTTATACACTCACATACAAACCGCTGCTACTCTGTTTATACACTCACATACAAACCGCTGCAACTCTGTTTACACGCTCACAAACAAACTGCTGCTACTCTGTTTATACACTCACATACAAACCGCTGCTACTCTGTTTATACACTCACATACAAACTGCTGCTACTCTGTTTATACACTCACATACAAACTGCTGCTACTCTGTTTATACACTCACATACAAACTGTTGCTACTCTGTTTATACACTCACATACAAACCGCTGCTACTCTGTTTATACACTCACATACAAACTGCTGCTACTCTGTTTACACACTCACATACAAACTGCTGCTACTCTGTTTATACACTCACATACAAACTGCTGCTACTCTGTTTATACACTCACATACAAACTGCTGCTACTCTGTTTATACACTCACATACAAACTGCTGCTACTCTGTTTATACACTCACATACAAACTGCTGCTAATCTGGTTATACACTCACATACAAACTGCTGCTACTCTGTTTATTCACTCACATACAAACCGCTGCTACTGTTTATACACTCACATACAAACTGCTACTCTGTTTATACACTCACATACAAACTGCTACTCTGTTTATACACTCACATACAAACTGCTACTCTGTTTATACACTCACATACAAACTGCTGCTACTCTGTTTATTCACTCACATACAAACTGCAACTCTGTTTATACACTCACATACAAACTGCTACTCTGTTTATACACTCGCATACAAACTGATGCTACTCTGTTTATACACTCACATACAAACTGCTGCTACTCTGTTTATACACTCGCATACAAACTGCTGCTACTCTGTTTATACACTCACATACAAACTGCTGCTACTCTGTTTATACACTCACATACAAACTGCTGCTACTCTGTTTATACACTCACATACAAACTGCTGCTACTCTGTTTATACACTCACATACAAACTGCTGCTACTCTGTTTATACACTCACATACAAACTGCTGCTACTCTGTTTATACACTCACATACAAACTGCTGCTACTCTGTTTATACACTCACATACAAACTGCTGCTACTCTGTTTATTCACTCACATACAAACCGCTGCTACTGTTTATACACTCACATACAAACTGCTACTCTGTTTATACACTCACATACAAACTGCTACTCTGTTTATACACTCACATACAAACTGCTACTCTGTTTATACACTCACATACAAACTGCTGCTACTCTGTTTATTCACTCACATACAAACTGCAACTCTGTTTATACACTCACATACAAACTGCTACTCTGTTTATACACTCGCATACAAACTGATGCTACTCTGTTTATACACTCACATACAAACTGCTGCTACTCTGTTTATACACTCGCATACAAACTGCTGCTACTCTGTTTATACACTCACATACAAACTGCTGCTACTGTTTATACACTCACATACAAACTGCTGCTACTCTGTTTATACACTCACATACAAACTGCTGCTACTCTGTTTATACACTCACATACAAACTGCTGCTACTCTGTTTATACACTCACATACAAACTGCTCCTACTCTGTTTATACACACATACAAACTGCTCCTACTCTGTTTATACACACATACAAACTGCTGCTACTCTGTTTATACACTCACATACAAACTGCTGCTACTCTGTTTATACACTCACATACAAACTGTTGCTATTCTGTTTATACACTCCCATGCAAACTGCTGCTACTCTGTTTAAACACTCACATACAAACTGCTGCTACTCTGTTTATACACTCACATACAAACTGCTGCTACTCTGTTTATACACTCACATACAAACTGCTGCTACTCTGTTTATACACTCACATACAAACTGCTGCTACTCTGTTTATACACTCACATACAAACTGCTGCTACTCTGTTTACACACTCACATACAAACTGCTGCTACTCTTTTTATACACTCACATACAAACTGCTGCTACTCTGTTTATACACACACATACAAACTGCTGCTACACTGTTTACACACTCACATACAAACCGCTGCTACTCTGTTTATACACTCACATACAAACTGCTGCTACTCTGTTTATACACTCACATACAAACCGCTGCTACTCTGTTTATACACTCATATACAAACTGCTGCTACTCTGTTTATACACTCACATACAAACTGCTGCTACTCTGTTTACACACTCACATACAAACCGCTGCTACTCTGTTTATACACTCACATACAAACTGCTGCTACTCTGTTTATACACTCACAGACAAACTGCTGCTACTCTGTTTATACACTCACATACAATCCGCTGCTACTGTTTATACACTCACATACAAACTGCTGCTACTCTGTTTATACACTCACATACAAACTGCTGCTACTCTGTTTATACACTCACATACAAACTGCTGCTACTCTGTTTATTCACTCACATACAAACTGCAACTCTGTTTATACACTCACATACAAACTGCTACTCTGTTTATACACTCGCATACAAACTGATGCTACTCTGTTTATACACTCACATACAAACTGCTGCTACTCTGTTTATACACTCGCATACAAACTGCTGCTACTCTGTTTATACACTCACATACAAACTGCTGCTACTGTTTATACACTCACATACAAACTGCTGCTACTCTGTTTATACACTCACATACAAACTGCTGCTACTCTGTTTATACACTCACATACAAACTGCTGCTACTCTGTTTATACACTCACATACAAACTGCTCCTACTCTGTTTATACACACATACAAACTGCTCCTACTCTGTTTATACACACATACAAACTGCTGCTACTCTGTTTATACACTCACATACAAACTGCTGCTACTCTGTTTATACACTCACATACAAACTGTTGCTATTCTGTTTATACACTCCCATGCAAACTGCTGCTACTCTGTTTAAACACTCACATACAAACTGCTGCTACTCTGTTTATACACTCACATACAAACTGCTGCTACTCTGTTTATACACTCACATACAAACTGCTGCTACTCTGTTTATACACTCACATACAAACTGCTGCTACTCTGTTTATACACTCACATACAAACTGCTGCTACTCTGTTTACACACTCACATACAAACTGCTGCTACTCTTTTTATACACTCACATACAAACTGCTGCTACTCTGTTTATACACACACATACAAACTGCTGCTACACTGTTTACACACTCACATACAAACCGCTGCTACTCTGTTTATACACTCACATACAAACTGCTGCTACTCTGTTTATACACTCACATACAAACCGCTGCTACTCTGTTTATACACTCATATACAAACTGCTGCTACTCTGTTTATACACTCACATACAAACTGCTGCTACTCTGTTTACACACTCACATACAAACCGCTGCTACTCTGTTTATACACTCACATACAAACTGCTGCTACTCTGTTTATACACTCACAGACAAACTGCTGCTACTCTGTTTATACACTCACATACAATCCGCTGCTACTGTTTATACACTCACATACAAACTGCTGCTACTCTGTTTATACACTCACATACAAACTGCTGCTACTCTGTTTATACACTCACATACAAACTGCTGCTACTCTGTTTATACACTCACATACAAACCGCTGCTGGTCTGTTTATACACTCACATACAAACTGCTGCTACTCTGTTTATACACTCACATACAAACTGCTGCTACTCTGTTTATTCACTCACATACAAACTGCTGCTTCTGTGTATACACTCACATACAAACTGCTGATACTCTGTTTATACACTCATATACGAACTGCTGCTACTCTGTTTATACACTCACATACAAACTGCTGCTACTCTGTTTACACACTCACATACAAACCGCTGCTACTCTGTTTATACACTCACATACAAACTGCTGCTACTCTGTTTATACACTCACAGACAAACTGCTGCTACTCTGTTTATACACTCACATACAATCCGCTGCTACTGTTTATACACTCACATACAAACTGCTGCTACTCTGTTTATACACTCACATACAAACTGCTGCTACTCTGTTTAAACACTCACATACAAACTGCTGCTACTCTGTTTATACACTCACATACAAACCGCTGCTGGTCTGTTTATACACTCACATACAAACTGCTGCTACTCTGTTTATACACTCACATACAAACTGCTGCTACTCTGTTTATTCACTCACATACAAACTGCTGCTTCTGTGTATACACTCACATACAAACTGCTGATACTCTGTTTATACACTCATATACGAACTGCTGCTACTCTGTTTATACACTCACATACAAACTGCTGCTACTCTGTTTATACACTCACATACAAACTGCTGCTACTCTGTTTATACACTCACATACAAACTGCTGCTACTCTGTTTATACACTCACATACAAACTGCTGCTACTCTGTTTACACACTCACATACAAACTGCTGCTACTCTGTTTACACACTCACATACAAACTGCTGCTACTCTGTTTACACACTCAGATACAAACTGCTGCTACTCTGTTTACACACTCACATACAAACTGCTGCTACTCTGTTTATACACTCACATACAAACCGCTGCTACTCTGTTTATACACTCACATACAAACCGCTGCTACTCTGTTTATACACTCACATACAAACTGCTGCTACTCTGTTTATACACTCACATACAAACTGCTGCTACTCTGTTTATACACAAATACAAACTGCTGCTACTCTGTTTATACACTCACATACAAACTGCTCCTACTCTGTTTATACACACATACAAACTGCTCCTACTCTGTTTATACACACATACAAACAGCTGCTACTCTGTTTATTCACTCACATACAAACTGCAACTCTGTTTATACACTCACATACAAACTGCTACTCTGTTTATACACTCACATTCAAACTGCTACTCTGTTTATACACTCACATACAAACTGCTGCTACTCTGTTTATACACTCGCATACAAACTGCTGCTACTCTGTTTATACACTCACATACAAACTGCTGCTACTGTTTATACACTCACATACAAACTGCTGCTACTCTGTTTATACACTCACATACAAACTGCTGCTACTCTGTTTATACACTCACATACAAACTGCTGCTACTCTGTTTATACACTCACATACATACTGCTCCTACTCTGTTTATACACACATACAAACTGCTCCTACTCTGTTTATACACACATACAAACTGCTGCTACTCTGTTTATACACTCACATACAAACTGCTGCTACTCTGTTTATACACTCACATACAAACTGTTGCTACTCTGTTTATACACTCCCATGCAAACTGCTGCTACTCTGTTTAAACACTCACATACAAACTGCTGCTACTCTGTTTATACACTCACATACAAACTACTGCTACTCTGTTTATACACTCACATACAAACTGCTGCTACTCTGTTTATACACTCACATACAAACTGCTGCTACTCTGTTTATACACTCACATACAAACTGCTGCTACTCTGTTTACACACTCACATACAAACTGCTGCTACTCTGTTTATACACTCACATACAAACTGCTGCTACTCTGTTTATACACACACATACAAACTGCTGCTACACTGTTTACACACTCACATACAAACCGCTGCTACTCTGTCTATACACTCACATACAAACTGCTGCTACTCTGTTTACACACTCACATACAAACCGCTGCTACTCTGTTTATACACTCACATACAAACTGCTGCTACTCTGTTTATACACTCACAGACAAACTGCTGCTACTCTGTTTATACACTCACATACAAACCGCTGCTACTGTTTATACACTCACATACAAACTGCTGCTACTCTGTTTATACACTCACATACAAACTGCTCCTACTCTGTTTATACACACATACAAACTGCTCCTACTCTGTTTATACACACATACAAACTGCTGCTACTCTGTTTATTCACTCACATACAAACTGCAACTCTGTTTACACACTCACATACAAACTCCTACTCTGTTTATACACTCACATACAAACTGCTACTCTGTTTATACACTCACATACAAACTGCTGCTACTCTGTTTATACACTCACATACAAACTGCTGCTACTCTGTTTATACACTCACATACAAACTGCTGCTACTCTGTTTATACACACACATACAAACTGCTGCTACACTGTTTACACACTCACATACAAACCGCTGCTACTCTGTTTATACACTCATATACAAACTGCTGCTACTCTGTTTATACACTCACAGACAAACTGCTGCTACTCTGTTTATTCACTCACATACAAACCGCTGCTACTGTTTATACACTCACATACAAACTGCTGCTACTCTGTTTATACACTCACATACAAACTGCTGCTACTCTGTTTATACACTCACATACAAACCGCTGCTACTCTGTTTATACACTCACATACAAACTGCTGCTACTCTGTTTATACACTCACATACAAACTGATGCTACTCTGTTTATTCACTCACATACAAACTGCTGCTTCTCTGTTTATACACTCACATACAAACTGCTGCTACTGTTTATACACTCACATACAAACTGCTGATACTCTGTTTATACACTCACATACAAACTGCTGCTACTCTGTTTATACACTCACATACAAACTGCTGCTACTCTGTTTATACACTCACATACAAACTGCTGCTACTCTGTTTATACACTCACATACAAACTGCTGCTACTCTGTTTACACACTCACATACAAACTGCTGCTACTCTGTTTACACACTCACATACAAACTGCTCCTACTCTGTTTACACACTCACATACAAACTGCTGCTACTCTGTTTACACACTCACATACAAACTGCTGCTACTCTGTTTATACACTCACATACAAACCGCTGCTACTCTGTTTATACACTCACATACAAACTGCTGCTACTCTGTTTATACACTCACATACAAACTGCTGCTACTCTGTTTACACACTCACATACAAACCGCTGCTACTCTGTTTATACCCTCACATACAAACTGCTGCTACTCTGTGTATACACTCACATACAAACTGCTGCTACTCTGTTTATACACTCACATACAAACTGCTGCTACTCTGTTTATACACTCACATACAAACTGCTGCTACTCTGTTTATACACTCACATACAAACTGCTGCTACTCTGTTTATACACTCACATACAAACCGCTGCTACTGTTTATACACTCACATACAAACTGCTGCTACTCTGTTTATACACTCACATACAAACTGCTCCTACTCTGTTTATACACACATACAAACTGCTCCTACTCTGTTTATACACACATACAAACTGCTGCTACTCTGTTTATTCACTCACATACAAACTGCAACTCTGTTTACACACTCACATACAAACTCCTACTCTGTTTATACACTCACATACAAACTGCTACTCTGTTTATACACTCACATACAAACTGCTGCTACTCTGTTTATACACTCACATACAAACTGCTGCTACTCTGTTTATACACTCACATACAAACTGCTGCTACTCTGTTTATACACACACATACAAACTGCTGCTACACTGTTTACACACTCACATACAAACCGCTGCTACTCTGTTTATACACTCACATACAAACTGCTGCTACTCTGTTTACACACTCACATACAAACCGCTGCTACTCTGTTTATACACTCACATACAAACTGCTGCTACTCTGTTTATACAATCACAGACAAACTGCTGCTACTCTGTTTATACACTCACATACAAACCGCTGCAACTGTTTATACACTCACATACAAACTGCTGCTACTCTGTTTATACACTCACATACAATCCGCTGCTACTCTGTTTATACACTCATATACAAACTGCTGCTACTCTGTTTATACACTCACAGACAAACTGCTGCTACTCTGTTTATTCACTCACATACAAACCGCTGCTACTGTTTATACACTCACATACAAACTGCTGCTACTCTGTTTATACACTCACATACAAACTGCTGCTACTCTGTTTATACACTCACATACAAACAGCTGCTACTCTGTTTATACACTCACATACAAACTGCTGCTACTCTGTTTATACACTCACATACAAACTGATGCTACTCTGTTTATTCACTCACATACAAACTGCTGCTTCTCTGTTTATACACTCACATACAAACTGCTGCTACTGTTTATACACTCACATACAAACTGCTGATACTCTGTTTATACACTCACATACAAACTGCTGCTACTCTGTTTATACACTCACATACAAACTGCTGCTACTCTGTTTATACACTCACATACAAACTGCTGCTACTCTGTTTATACACTCACATACAAACTGCTGCTACTCTGTTTACACACTCACATACAAACTGCTGCTACTCTGTTTACACACTCACATACAAACTGCTGCTACTCTGTTTACACACTCACATACAAACTGCTGCTACTCTGTTTACACACTCACATACAAACTGCTGCTACTCTGTTTATACACTCACATACAAACCGCTGCTACTCTGTTTATACACTCACATACAAACTGCTGCTACTCTGTTTATACACTCACATACAAACTGCTGCTACTCTGTTTACACACTCACATACAAACCGCTGCTACTCTGTTTATACCCTCACATACAAACTGCTGCTACTCTGTGTATACACTCACATACAAACTGCTGCTACTCTGTTTATACACTCACATACAAACTGCTGCTACTCTGTTTATACACTCACATACAAACTGCTGCTACTCTGTTTATACACTCACATACAAACTGCTGCTACTCTGTTTACACACTCACATACAAACTGCTGCTACTCTGTTTATACACACACATACAAACTGCTGCTACACTGTTTACACACTCACATACAAACCGCTGCGACTCTGTTTATACACTCACATACAAACCGCTGCTACTCTGTTTATACACTCACATACAAACCGCTGCTACTCTGTTTATACACTCATATACAAACTGCTGCTACTCTGTTTATACACTCACATACAAACTGCTGCTACTCTGTTTACACACTCACATACAAACCGCTGCTACTCTGTTTATACACTCACATACAAACTGCTGTAACTCTGTTTATACACTCACAGACAAACTGCTGCTACTCTGTTTATACACTCACATACAAACCGCTGCTACTGTTTATACACTCACATACAAACTGCTGCTACTCTGTTTATACACTCACATACAAACTGCTGCTACTCTGTTTATACACTCACATACAAACTGCTGCTACTCTGTTTATACACTCACATACAAACCGCTGCTACTCTGTTTATACACTCACATACAAACTGCTGCTACTCTGTTTATACACTCACATACAAACTGCTGCTACTCTGTTTATTCACTCACATACAAACTGCTGCTTCTGTGTATACACTCACATACAAACTGCTGATACTCTGTTTATACACTCACATACGAACTGCTGCTACTCTGTTTATACACTCACATACAAACTGCTGCTACTCTGTTTATACACTCACATACAAACTGCTGCTACTCTGTTTATACACTCACATACAAACTGCTGCTACTCTGTTTATACACTCACATACAAACTGCTGCTACTCTGTTTACACACTCACATACAAACTGCTGCTACTCTGTTTACACAGTCACATACAAACTGCTGCTACTCTGTTTACACACTCACATACAAACTGCTGCTACTCTGTTTATACACTCACATACAAACTGCTGCTACTCTGTTTATACACTCACATACAAACTGCTGCTACTCTGTTTATACACTCACATACAAACTGCTGCTACTCTGTTTACACACTCACATACAAACTGCTGCTACTCTGTTTATACACTCACATACAAACTGCTGCTACTCTGTTTATACACACACATACAAACTGCTGCTACACTGTTTACACACTCACATACAAACCGCTGCTACTCTGTTTATACACTCACATACAAACTGCTGCTACTCTGTTTATACACTCACATACAAACCGCTGCTACTCTGTTTATACACTCATATACAAACTGCTGCTACTCTGTTTATACACTCACATACAAACTGCTGCTACTCTGTTTACACACTCACATACAAACCGCTGCTACTCTGTTTATACACTCACATACAAACTGCTGTAACTCTGTTTATACACTCACAGACAAACTGCTGCTACTCTGTTTATACACTCACATACAAACCGCTGCTACTGTTTATACACTCACATACAAACTGCTGCTACTCTGTTTATACACTCACATACAAACTGCTGCTACTCTGTTTATACACTCACATACAAACTGCTGCTACTCTGTTTATACACTCACATACAAACCGCTGCTACTCTGTTTATACACTCACATACAAACTGCTGCTACTCTGTTTATACACTCACATACAAACTGCTGCTACTCTGTTTATTCACTCACATACAAACTGCTGCTTCTGTGTATACACTCACATACAAACTGCTGATACTCTGTTTATAAACTCACATACGAACTGCTGCTACTCTGTTTATACACTCACATACAAACTGCTGCTACTCTGTTTATACACTCACATACAAACTGCTGCTACTCTGTTTATACACTCACATACAAACTGCTGCTACTCTGTTTATACACTCACATACAAACTGCTGCTACTCTGTTTACACACTCACATACAAACTGCTGCTACTCTGTTTACACAGTCACATACAAACTGCTGCTACTCTGTTTACACACTCACATACAAACTGCTGCTACTCTGTTTACACACTCACATACAAACTGCTGCTACTCTGTTTATACACTCACATACAAACTGCTGCTACTCTGTTTATACACTCACATACAAACTGCTGCTACTCTGTTTATACACAAATACAAACTGCTGCTACTCTGTTTATAGACTCACATACAAACTGCTCCTACTCTGTTTATACACACATACAAACAGCTCCTACTCTGTTTATACACACATACAAACTGCTGCTACTCTGTTTATTCACTCACATACAAACTGCAACTCTGTTTATACACTCACATTCAAACTGCTACTCTGTTTATACACTCACATACAAACTGCTGCTACTCTGTTTATACACTCGCATACAAACTGCTGCTACTCTGTTTATACACTCACATACAAACTGCTGCTACTGTTTATACACTCACATACAAACTGCTGCTACTCTGTTTATACACTCACATACAAACTGCTCCTACTCTGTTTATACACTCACATACAAACTGCTGCTACTCTGTTTATACACTCACATACATACTGCTCCTACTCTGTTTATACACACATACAAACTGCTCCTACTCTGTTTATACACACATGCAAACTGCTGCTACTCTGTTTATACACTCATATACAAACTGCTGCTACTCTGTTTATACACTCACATACAAACTGTTGCTACTCTGTTTATACACTCCCATGCAAACTGCGGCTACTCTGTTTAAACACTCACATACAAACTGCTGCTACTCTGTTTATACACTCACATACAAACTGCTGCTACTCTGTTTATACACTCACATACAAACTGCTGCTACTCTGTTTATACACTCACATACAAACTGCTGCTACTCTGTTTACACACTCACATACAAACTGCTGCTACTCTGTTTATACACTCACATACAAACTGCTGCTACTCTGTTTATACACACACATACAAACTGCTGCTACACTGTTTACACACTCACATACAAACCGCTGCTACTCTGTTTATACACTCACATACAAACTGCTGCTACACTGTTTACACACTCACATACAAACCGCTGCTACTCTGTTTATACACTCACATACAAACTGCTGCTACTCTGTTTATACACTCACAGACAAACTGCTGCTACTCTGTTTATACACTCACATACAAACCGCTGCTACTGTTTATACACTCACATACAAACTGCTGCTACTCTGTTTATACACTCACATACAAACTGCTCCTACTCTGTTTATACACACATACAAACTGCTCCTACTCTGTTTATACACACATACAAACTGCTGCTACTCTGTTTATTCACTCACATACAAACTGCAACTCTGTTTACACACTCACATACAAACTCCTACTCTGTTTATACACTCACATACAAACTGCTACTCTGTTTATACACTCACATACAAACTGCTGCTACTCTGTTTATACACTCACATACAAACTGCTGCTACTCTGTTTATACACTCACATACAAACTGCTGCTACTCTGTTTATACACACACATAAAAACTGCTGCTACACTGTTTACACACTCACATACAAACCGCTGCTACTCTGTTTATACACTCACATACAAACTGCTGCTACTCTGTTTACACACTCACATACAAACCGCTGCTACTCTGTTTATACACTCACATACAAACTGCTGCTACTCTGTTTATACAATCACAGACAAACTGCTGCTACTCTGTTTATACACTCACATACAAACCGCTGCAACTGTTTATACACTCACATACAAACTGCTGCTACTCTGTTTATACACTCACATACAATCCGCTCCTACTCTGTTTATACACTCATATACAAACTGCTGCTACTCTGTTTATACACTCACAGACAAACTGCTGCTACTCTGTTTATTCACTCACATACAAACCGCTGCTACTGTTTATACACTCACATACAAACTGCTGCTACTCTGTTTATACACTCACATACAAACTGCTGCTACTCTGTTTATACACTCACATACAAACCGCTGCTACTCTGTTTATACACTCACATACAAACTGCTGCTACTCTGTTTATACACTCACATACAAACTGATGCTACTCTGTTTATTCACTCACATACAAACTGCTGCTTCTCTGTTTATACACTCACATACAAACTGCTGCTACTGTTTATACACTCACATACAAACTGCTGATACTCTGTTTATACACTCACATACAAACTGCTGCTACTCTGTTTATACACTCACATACAAACTGCTGCTACTCTGTTTATACACTCACATACAAACTGCTGCTACTCTGTTTATACACTCACATACAAACTGCTGCTACTCTGTTTACACACTCACATACAAACTGCTGCTACTCTGTTTACACACTCACATACAAACTGCTGCTACTCTGTTTACACACTCACATACAAACTGCTGCTACTCTGTTTACACACTCACATACAAACTGCTGCTACTCTGTTTATACACTCACATACAAACCGCTGCTACTCTGTTTATACACTCACATACAAACTGCTGCTACTCTGTTTATACACTCACATACAAACTGCTGCTACTCTGTTTACACACTCACATACAAACCGCTGCTACTCTGTTTATACCCTCACATACAAACTGCTGCTACTCTGTGTATACACTCACATACAAACTGCTGCTACTCTGTTTATACACTCACATACAAACTGCTGCTACTCTGTTTATACACTCACATACAAACTGCTGCTACTCTGTTTATACACTCACATACAAACTGCTGCTACTCTGTTTACACACTCACATACAAACTGCTGCTACTCTGTTTATACACTCACATACAAACTGCTGCTACTCTGTTTATACACACACATACAAACTGCTGCTACACTGTTTACACACTCACATACAAACCGCTGCTACTCTGTTTATACACTCACATACAAACTGCTGCTACTCTGTTTATACACTCACATACAAACCGCTGCTACTCTGTTTATACACTCACATACAAACTGCTGCTACTCTGTTTATACACTCACAGACAAACTGCTGCTACTCTGTTTATACACTCACATACAAACCGCTGCTACTGTTTATACACTCACATACAAACTGCTGCTACTCTGTTTATACACTCACATACAAACTGCTCCTACTCTGTTTATACACACATACAAACTGCTCCTACTCTGTTTATACACACATACAAACTGCTGCTACTCTGTTTATTCACTCACATACAAACTGCAACTCTGTTTACACACTCACATACAAACTCCTACTCTGTTTATACACTCACATACAAACTGCTACTCTGTTTATACACTCACATACAAACTGCTGCTACTCTGTTTATACACTCACATACAAACTGCTGCTACTCTGTTTATACACTCACATACAAACTGCTGCTACTCTGTTTATACACACACATAAAAACTGCTGCTACACTGTTTACACACTCACATACAAACCGCTGCTACTCTGTTTATACACTCACATACAAACTGCTGCTACTCTGTTTACACACTCACATACAAACCGCTGCTACTCTGTTTATACACTCACATACAAACTGCTGCTACTCTGTTTATACAATCACAGACAAACTGCTGCTACTCTGTTTATACACTCACATACAAACCGCTGCAACTGTTTATACACTCACATACAAACTGCTGCTACTCTGTTTATACACTCACATACAATCCGCTCCTACTCTGTTTATACACTCATATACAAACTGCTGCTACTCTGTTTATACACTCACAGACAAACTGCTGCTACTCTGTTTATTCACTCACATACAAACCGCTGCTACTGTTTATACACTCACATACAAACTGCTGCTACTCTGTTTATACACTCACATACAAACTGCTGCTACTCTGTTTATACACTCACATACAAACCGCTGCTACTCTGTTTATACACTCACATACAAACTGCTGCTACTCTGTTTATACACTCACATACAAACTGATGCTACTCTGTTTATTCACTCACATACAAACTGCTGCTTCTCTGTTTATACACTCACATACAAACTGCTGCTACTGTTTATATACTCACATACAAACTGCTGATACTCTGTTTATACACTCACATACAAACTGCTGCTACTCTGTTTATACACTCACATACAAACTGCTGCTACTCTGTTTATACACTCACATACAAACTGCTGCTACTCTGTTTATACACTCACATACAAACTGCTGCTACTCTGTTTACACACTCACATACAAACTGCTGCTACTCTGTTTACACACTCACATACAAACTGCTGCTACTCTGTTTACACACTCACATACAAACTGCTGCTACTCTGTTTACACACTCACATACAAACTGCTGCTACTCTGTTTATACACTCACATACAAACCGCTGCTACTCTGTTTATACACTCACATACAAACTGCTGCTACTCTGTTTATACACTCACATACAAACTGCTGCTACTCTGTTTACACACTCACATACAAACCGCTGCTACTCTGTTTATACCCTCACATACAAACTGCTGCTACTCTGTGTATACACTCACATACAAACCGCTGCTACTCTGTTTATACACTCACATACAAACTGCTGCTACTCTGTTTATACACTCACATACAAACTGCTGCTACTCTGTTTATACACTCACATACAAACTGCTGCTACTCTGTTTACACACTCACATACAAACTGCTGCTACTCTGTTTATACACTCACATACAAACTGCTGCTACTCTGTTTATACACACACATACAAACTGCTGCTACACTGTTTACACACTCACATACAAACCGCTGCTACTCTGTTTATACACTCACATACAAACTGCTGCTACTCTGTTTATACACTCACATACAAACCGCTGCTACTCTGTTTATACACTCATATACAAACTGCTGCTACTCTGTTTATACACTCACATACAAACTGCTGCTACTCTGTTTACACACTCACATACAAACCGCTGCTACTCTGTTTATACACTCACATACAAACTGCTGTAACTCTGTTTATACACTCACAGACAAACTGCTGCTACTCTGTTTATACACTCACATACAAACCGCTGCTACTGTTTATACACTCACATACAAAGTGCTGCTACTCTGTTTATACACTCACATACAAACTGCTGCTACTCTGTTTATACACTCACATACAAACTGCTGCTACTCTGTTTATACACTCACATACAAACCGCTGCTACTCTGTTTATACACTCACATACAAACTGCTGCTACTCTGTTTATACACAAATACAAACTGCTGCTACTCTGTTTATAGACTCACATACAAACTGCTCCTACTCTGTTTATACACACATACAAACAGCTCCTACTCTGTTTATACACACATACAAACTGCTGCTACTCTGTTTATTCACTCACATACAAACTGCAACTCTGTTTATACACTCACATTCAAACTGCTACTCTGTTTATACACTCACATACAAACTGCTGCTACTCTGTTTATACACTCGCATACAAACTGCTGCTACTCTGTTTATACACTCACATACAAACTGCTGCTACTGTTTATACACTCACATACAAACTGCTGCTACTCTGTTTATACACTCACATACAAACTGCTCCTACTCTGTTTATACACTCACATACAAACTGCTGCTACTCTGTTTATACACTCACATACATACTGCTCCTACTCTGTTTATACACTCACATACAAACTGCTGCTACTGTTTATACACTCACATACAAACTGCTGCTACTCTGTTTATACACTCACATACAAACTGCTCCTACTCTGTTTATACACTCACATACAAACTGCTGCTACTCTGTTTATACACTCACATACATACTGCTCCTACTCTGTTTATACACACATACAAACTGCTCCTACTCTGTTTATACACACATGCAAACTGCTGCTACTCTGTTTATACACTCATATACAAACTGCTGCTACTCTGTTTATACACTCACATACAAACTGTTGCTACTCTGTTTATACACTCCCATGCAAACTGCGGCTACTCTGTTTAAACACTCACATACAAACTGCTGCTACTCTGTTTATACACTCACATACAAACTGCTGCTACTCTGTTTATACACTCACATACAAACTGCTGCTACTCTGTTTATACACTCACATACAAACTGCTGCTACTCTGTTTACACACTCACATACAAACTGCTGCTACTCTGTTTATACACTCACATACAAACTGCTGCTACTCTGTTTATACACACACATACAAACTGCTGCTACACTGTTTACACACTCACATACAAACCGCTGCTACTCTGTTTATACACTCACATACAAACTGCTGCTACACTGTTTACACACTCACATACAAACCGCTGCTACTCTGTTTATACACTCACATACAAACTGCTGCTACTCTGTTTATACACTCACAGACAAACTGCTGCTACTCTGTTTATACACTCACATACAAACCGCTGCTACTGTTTATACACTCACATACAAACTGCTGCTACTCTGTTTATACACTCACATACAAACTGCTCCTACTCTGTTTATACACACATACAAACTGCTCCTACTCTGTTTATACACACATACAAACTGCTGCTACTCTGTTTATTCACTCACATACAAACTGCAACTCTGTTTACACACTCACATACAAACTCCTACTCTGTTTATACACTCACATACAAACTGCTACTCTGTTTATACACTCACATACAAACTGCTGCTACTCTGTTTATACACTCACATACAAACTGCTGCTACTCTGTTTATACACTCACATACAAACTGCTGCTACTCTGTTTATACACACACATAAAAACTGCTGCTACACTGTTTACACACTCACATACAAACCGCTGCTACTCTGTTTATACACTCACATACAAACTGCTGCTACTCTGTTTACACACTCACATACAAACCGCTGCTACTCTGTTTATACACTCACATACAAACTGCTGCTACTCTGTTTATACAATCACAGACAAACTGCTGCTACTCTGTTTATACACTCACATACAAACCGCTGCAACTGTTTATACACTCACATACAAACTGCTGCTACTCTGTTTATACACTCACATACAATCCGCTCCTACTCTGTTTATACACTCATATACAAACTGCTGCTACTCTGTTTATACACTCACAGACAAACTGCTGCTACTCTGTTTATTCACTCACATACAAACCGCTGCTACTGTTTATACACTCACATACAAACTGCTGCTACTCTGTTTATACACTCACATACAAACTGCTGCTACTCTGTTTATACACTCACATACAAACCGCTGCTACTCTGTTTATACACTCACATACAAACTGCTGCTACTCTGTTTATACACTCACATACAAACTGATGCTACTCTGTTTATTCACTCACATACAAACTGCTGCTTCTCTGTTTATACACTCACATACAAACTGCTGCTACTGTTTATACACTCACATACAAACTGCTGATACTCTGTTTATACACTCACATACAAACTGCTGCTACTCTGTTTATACACTCACATACAAACTGCTGCTACTCTGTTTATACACTCACATACAAACTGCTGCTACTCTGTTTATACACTCACATACAAACTGCTGCTACTCTGTTTACACACTCACATACAAACTGCTGCTACTCTGTTTACACACTCACATACAAACTGCTGCTACTCTGTTTACACACTCACATACAAACTGCTGCTACTCTGTTTACACACTCACATACAAACTGCTGCTACTCTGTTTATACACTCACATACAAACCGCTGCTACTCTGTTTATACACTCACATACAAACTGCTGCTACTCTGTTTATACACTCACATACAAACTGCTGCTACTCTGTTTACACACTCACATACAAACCGCTGCTACTCTGTTTATACCCTCACATACAAACTGCTGCTACTCTGTGTATACACTCACATACAAACTGCTGCTACTCTGTTTATACACTCACATACAAACTGCTGCTACTCTGTTTATACACTCACATACAAACTGCTGCTACTCTGTTTATACACTCACATACAAACTGCTGCTACTCTGTTTACACACTCACATACAAACTGCTGCTACTCTGTTTATACACTCACATACAAACTGCTGCTACTCTGTTTATACACACACATACAAACTGCTGCTACACTGTTTACACACTCACATACAAACCGCTGCTACTCTGTTTATACACTCACATACAAACTGCTGCTACTCTGTTTATACACTCACATACAAACCGCTGCTACTCTGTTTATACACTCACATACAAACTGCTGCTACTCTGTTTATACACTCACAGACAAACTGCTGCTACTCTGTTTATACACTCACATACAAACCGCTGCTACTGTTTATACACTCACATACAAACTGCTGCTACTCTGTTTATACACTCACATACAAACTGCTCCTACTCTGTTTATACACACATACAAACTGCTCCTACTCTGTTTATACACACATACAAACTGCTGCTACTCTGTTTATTCACTCACATACAAACTGCAACTCTGTTTACACACTCACATACAAACTCCTACTCTGTTTATACACTCACATACAAACTGCTACTCTGTTTATACACTCACATACAAACTGCTGCTACTCTGTTTATACACTCACATACAAACTGCTGCTACTCTGTTTATACACTCACATACAAACTGCTGCTACTCTGTTTATACACACACATAAAAACTGCTGCTACACTGTTTACACACTCACATACAAACCGCTGCTACTCTGTTTATACACTCACATACAAACTGCTGCTACTCTGTTTACACACTCACATACAAACCGCTGCTACTCTGTTTATACACTCACATACAAACTGCTGCTACTCTGTTTATACAATCACAGACAAACTGCTGCTACTCTGTTTATACACTCACATACAAACCGCTGCAACTGTTTATACACTCACATACAAACTGCTGCTACTCTGTTTATACACTCACATACAATCCGCTCCTACTCTGTTTATACACTCATATACAAACTGCTGCTACTCTGTTTATACACTCACAGACAAACTGCTGCTACTCTGTTTATTCACTCACATACAAACCGCTGCTACTGTTTATACACTCACATACAAACTGCTGCTACTCTGTTTATACACTCACATACAAACTGCTGCTACTCTGTTTATACACTCACATACAAACCGCTGCTACTCTGTTTATACACTCACATACAAACTGCTGCTACTCTGTTTATACACTCACATACAAACTGATGCTACTCTGTTTATTCACTCACATACAAACTGCTGCTTCTCTGTTTATACACTCACATACAAACTGCTGCTACTGTTTATATACTCACATACAAACTGCTGATACTCTGTTTATACACTCACATACAAACTGCTGCTACTCTGTTTATACACTCACATACAAACTGCTGCTACTCTGTTTATACACTCACATACAAACTGCTGCTACTCTGTTTATACACTCACATACAAACTGCTGCTACTCTGTTTACACACTCACATACAAACTGCTGCTACTCTGTTTACACACTCACATACAAACTGCTGCTACTCTGTTTACACACTCACATACAAACTGCTGCTACTCTGTTTACACACTCACATACAAACTGCTGCTACTCTGTTTATACACTCACATACAAACCGCTGCTACTCTGTTTATACACTCACATACAAACTGCTGCTACTCTGTTTATACACTCACATACAAACTGCTGCTACTCTGTTTACACACTCACATACAAACCGCTGCTACTCTGTTTATACCCTCACATACAAACTGCTGCTACTCTGTGTATACACTCACATACAAACCGCTGCTACTCTGTTTATACACTCACATACAAACTGCTGCTACTCTGTTTATACACTCACATACAAACTGCTGCTACTCTGTTTATACACTCACATACAAACTGCTGCTACTCTGTTTACACACTCACATACAAACTGCTGCTACTCTGTTTATACACTCACATACAAACTGCTGCTACTCTGTTTATACACACACATACAAACTGCTGCTACACTGTTTACACACTCACATACAAACCGCTGCTACTCTGTTTATACACTCACATACAAACTGCTGCTACTCTGTTTATACACTCACATACAAACCGCTGCTACTCTGTTTATACACTCATATACAAACTGCTGCTACTCTGTTTATACACTCACATACAAACTGCTGCTACTCTGTTTACACACTCACATACAAACCGCTGCTACTCTGTTTATACACTCACATACAAACTGCTGTAACTCTGTTTATACACTCACAGACAAACTGCTGCTACTCTGTTTATACACTCACATACAAACCGCTGCTACTGTTTATACACTCACATACAAAGTGCTGCTACTCTGTTTATACACTCACATACAAACTGCTGCTACTCTGTTTATACACTCACATACAAACTGCTGCTACTCTGTTTATACACTCACATACAAACCGCTGCTACTCTGTTTATACACTCACATACAAACTGCTGCTACTCTGTTTATACACAAATACAAACTGCTGCTACTCTGTTTATAGACTCACATACAAACTGCTCCTACTCTGTTTATACACACATACAAACAGCTCCTACTCTGTTTATACACACATACAAACTGCTGCTACTCTGTTTATTCACTCACATACAAACTGCAACTCTGTTTATACACTCACATTCAAACTGCTACTCTGTTTATACACTCACATACAAACTGCTGCTACTCTGTTTATACACTCGCATACAAACTGCTGCTACTCTGTTTATACACTCACATACAAACTGCTGCTACTGTTTATACACTCACATACAAACTGCTGCTACTCTGTTTATACACTCACATACAAACTGCTCCTACTCTGTTTATACACTCACATACAAACTGCTGCTACTCTGTTTATACACTCACATACATACTGCTCCTACTCTGTTTATACACACATACAAACTGCTCCTACTCTGTTTATACACACATGCAAACTGCTGCTACTCTGTTTATACACTCATATACAAACTGCTGCTACTCTGTTTATACACTCACATACAAACTGTTGCTACTCTGTTTATACACTCCCATGCAAACTGCGGCTACTCTGTTTAAACACTCACATACAAACTGCTGCTACTCTGTTTATACACTCACATACAAACTGCTGCTACTCTGTTTATACACTCACATACAAACTGCTGCTACTCTGTTTATACACTCACATACAAACTGCTGCTACTCTGTTTACACACTCACATACAAACTGCTGCTACTCTGTTTATACACTCACATACAAACTGCTGCTACTCTGTTTATACACACACATACAAACTGCTGCTACACTGTTTACACACACATACAAACCGCTGCTACTCTGTTTATACACTCACATACAAACTGCTGCTACACTGTTTACACACTCACATACAAACCGCTGCTACTCTGTTTATACACTCACATACAAACTGCTGCTACTCTGTTTATACACTCACAGACAAACTGCTGCTACTCTGTTTATACACTCACATACAAACCGCTGCTACTGTTTATACACTCACATACAAACTGCTGCTACTCTGTTTATACACTCACATACAAACTGCTCCTACTCTGTTTATACACACATACAAACTGCTCCTACTCTGTTTATACACACATACAAACTGCTGCTACTCTGTTTATTCACTCACATACAAACTGCAACTCTGTTTACACACTCACATACAAACTCCTACTCTGTTTATACACTCACATACAAACTGCTACTCTGTTTATACACTCACATACAAACTGCTGCTACTCTGTTTATACACTCACATACAAACTGCTGCTACTCTGTTTATACACTCACATACAAACTGCTGCTACTCTGTTTATACACACACATAAAAACTGCTGCTACACTGTTTACACACTCACATACAAACCGCTGCTACTCTGTTTATACACTCACATACAAACTGCTGCTACTCTGTTTACACACTCACATACAAACCGCTGCTACTCTGTTTATACACTCACATACAAACTGCTGCTACTCTGTTTATACAATCACAGACAAACTGCTGCTACTCTGTTTATACACTCACATACAAACCGCTGCAACTGTTTATACACTCACATACAAACTGCTGCTACTCTGTTTATACACTCACATACAATCCGCTCCTACTCTGTTTATACACTCATATACAAACTGCTGCTACTCTGTTTATACACTCACAGACAAACTGCTGCTACTCTGTTTATTCACTCACATACAAACCGCTGCTACTGTTTATACACTCACATACAAACTGCTGCTACTCTGTTTATACACTCACATACAAACTGCTGCTACTCTGTTTATACACTCACATACAAACCGCTGCTACTCTGTTTATACACTCACATACAAACTGCTGCTACTCTGTTTATACACTCACATACAAACTGATGCTACTCTGTTTATTCACTCACATACAAACTGCTGCTTCTCTGTTTATACACTCACATACAAACTGCTGCTACTGTTTATACACTCACATACAAACTGCTGATACTCTGTTTATACACTCACATACAAACTGCTGCTACTCTGTTTATACACTCACATACAAACTGCTGCTACTCTGTTTATACACTCACATACAAACTGCTGCTACTCTGTTTATACACTCACATACAAACTGCTGCTACTCTGTTTACACACTCACATACAAACTGCTGCTACTCTGTTTACACACTCACATACAAACTGCTGCTACTCTGTTTACACACTCACATACAAACTGCTGCTACTCTGTTTACACACTCACATACAAACTGCTGCTACTCTGTTTATACACTCACATACAAACCGCTGCTACTCTGTTTATACACTCACATACAAACTGCTGCTACTCTGTTTATACACTCACATACAAACTGCTGCTACTCTGTTTACACACTCACATACAAACCGCTGCTACTCTGTTTATACCCTCACATACAAACTGCTGCTACTCTGTGTATACACTCACATACAAACTGCTGCTACTCTGTTTATACACTCACATACAAACTGCTGCTACTCTGTTTATACACTCACATACAAACTGCTGCTACTCTGTTTATACACTCACATACAAACTGCTGCTACTCTGTTTACACACTCACATACAAACTGCTGCTACTCTGTTTATACACTCACATACAAACTGCTGCTACTCTGTTTATACACACACATACAAACTGCTGCTACACTGTTTACACACTCACATACAAACCGCTGCTACTCTGTTTATACACTCACATACAAACTGCTGCTACTCTGTTTATACACTCACATACAAACCGCTGCTACTCTGTTTATACACTCACATACAAACTGCTGCTACTCTGTTTATACACTCACAGACAAACTGCTGCTACTCTGTTTATACACTCACATACAAACCGCTGCTACTGTTTATACACTCACATACAAACTGCTGCTACTCTGTTTATACACTCACATACAAACTGCTCCTACTCTGTTTATACACACATACAAACTGCTCCTACTCTGTTTATACACACATACAAACTGCTGCTACTCTGTTTATTCACTCACATACAAACTGCAACTCTGTTTACACACTCACATACAAACTCCTACTCTGTTTATACACTCACATACAAACTGCTACTCTGTTTATACACTCACATACAAACTGCTGCTACTCTGTTTATACACTCACATACAAACTGCTGCTACTCTGTTTATACACTCACATACAAACTGCTGCTACTCTGTTTATACACACACATAAAAACTGCTGCTACACTGTTTACACACTCACATACAAACCGCTGCTACTCTGTTTATACACTCACATACAAACTGCTGCTACTCTGTTTACACACTCACATACAAACCGCTGCTACTCTGTTTATACACTCACATACAAACTGCTGCTACTCTGTTTATACAATCACAGACAAACTGCTGCTACTCTGTTTATACACTCACATACAAACCGCTGCAACTGTTTATACACTCACATACAAACTGCTGCTACTCTGTTTATACACTCACATACAATCCGCTCCTACTCTGTTTATACACTCATATACAAACTGCTGCTACTCTGTTTATACACTCACAGACAAACTGCTGCTACTCTGTTTATTCACTCACATACAAACCGCTGCTACTGTTTATACACTCACATACAAACTGCTGCTACTCTGTTTATACACTCACATACAAACTGCTGCTACTCTGTTTATACACTCACATACAAACCGCTGCTACTCTGTTTATACACTCACATACAAACTGCTGCTACTCTGTTTATACACTCACATACAAACTGATGCTACTCTGTTTATTCACTCACATACAAACTGCTGCTTCTCTGTTTATACACTCACATACAAACTGCTGCTACTGTTTATACACTCACATACAAACTGCTGATACTCTGTTTATACACTCACATACAAACTGCTGCTACTCTGTTTATACACTCACATACAAACTGCTGCTACTCTGTTTATACACTCACATACAAACTGCTGCTACTCTGTTTATACACTCACATACAAACTGCTGCTACTCTGTTTACACACTCACATACAAACTGCTGCTACTCTGTTTACACACTCACATACAAACTGCTGCTACTCTGTTTACACACTCACATACAAACTGCTGCTACTCTGTTTACACACTCACATACAAACTGCTGCTACTCTGTTTATACACTCACATACAAACCGCTGCTACTCTGTTTATACACTCACATACAAACTGCTGCTACTCTGTTTATACACTCACATACAAACTGCTGCTACTCTGTTTACACACTCACATACAAACCGCTGCTACTCTGTTTATACCCTCACATACAAACTGCTGCTACTCTGTGTATACACTCACATACAAACCGCTGCTACTCTGTTTATACACTCACATACAAACTGCTGCTACTCTGTTTATACACTCACATACAAACTGCTGCTACTCTGTTTATACACTCACATACAAACTGCTGCTACTCTGTTTATACACTCACATACAAACTGCTGCTACTCTGTTTACACACTCACATACAAACTGCTGCTACTCTGTTTATACACTCACATACAAACTGCTGCTACTCTGTTTATACACACACATACAAACTGCTGCTACACTGTTTACACACACATACAAACCGCTGCTACTCTGTTTATACACTCACATACAAACTGCTGCTACACTGTTTACACACTCACATACAAACCGCTGCTACTCTGTTTATACACTCACATACAAACTGCTGCTACTCTGTTTATACACTCACAGACAAACTGCTGCTACTCTGTTTATACACTCACATACAAACCGCTGCTACTGTTTATACACTCACATACAAACTGCTGCTACTCTGTTTATACACTCACATACAAACTGCTCCTACTCTGTTTATACACACATACAAACTGCTCCTACTCTGTTTATACACACATACAAACTGCTGCTACTCTGTTTATTCACTCACATACAAACTGCAACTCTGTTTACACACTCACATACAAACTCCTACTCTGTTTATACACTCACATACAAACTGCTACTCTGTTTATACACTCACATACAAACTGCTGCTACTCTGTTTATACACTCACATACAAACTGCTGCTACTCTGTTTATACACTCACATACAAACTGCTGCTACTCTGTTTATACACACACATAAAAACTGCTGCTACACTGTTTACACACTCACATACAAACCGCTGCTACTCTGTTTATACACTCACATACAAACTGCTGCTACTCTGTTTACACACTCACATACAAACCGCTGCTACTCTGTTTATACACTCACATACAAACTGCTGCTACTCTGTTTATACAATCACAGACAAACTGCTGCTACTCTGTTTATACACTCACATACAAACCGCTGCAACTGTTTATACACTCACATACAAACTGCTGCTACTCTGTTTATACACTCACATACAATCCGCTCCTACTCTGTTTATACACTCATATACAAACTGCTGCTACTCTGTTTATACACTCACAGACAAACTGCTGCTACTCTGTTTATTCACTCACATACAAACCGCTGCTACTGTTTATACACTCACATACAAACTGCTGCTACTCTGTTTATACACTCACATACAAACTGCTGCTACTCTGTTTATACACTCACATACAAACCGCTGCTACTCTGTTTATACACTCACATACAAACTGCTGCTACTCTGTTTATACACTCACATACAAACTGATGCTACTCTGTTTATTCACTCACATACAAACTGCTGCTTCTCTGTTTATACACTCACATACAAACTGCTGCTACTGTTTATACACTCACATACAAACTGCTGATACTCTGTTTATACACTCACATACAAACTGCTGCTACTCTGTTTATACACTCACATACAAACTGCTGCTACTCTGTTTATACACTCACATACAAACTGCTGCTACTCTGTTTATACACTCACATACAAACTGCTGCTACTCTGTTTACACACTCACATACAAACTGCTGCTACTCTGTTTACACACTCACATACAAACTGCTGCTACTCTGTTTACACACTCACATACAAACTGCTGCTACTCTGTTTACACACTCACATACAAACTGCTGCTACTCTGTTTATACACTCACATACAAACCGCTGCTACTCTGTTTATACACTCACATACAAACTGCTGCTACTCTGTTTATACACTCACATACAAACTGCTGCTACTCTGTTTACACACTCACATACAAACCGCTGCTACTCTGTTTATACCCTCACATACAAACTGCTGCTACTCTGTGTATACACTCACATACAAACTGCTGCTACTCTGTTTATACACTCACATACAAACTGCTGCTACTCTGTTTATACACTCACATACAAACTGCTGCTACTCTGTTTATACACTCACATACAAACTGCTGCTACTCTGTTTACACACTCACATACAAACTGCTGCTACTCTGTTTATACACTCACATACAAACTGCTGCTACTCTGTTTATACACACACATACAAACTGCTGCTACACTGTTTACACACTCACATACAAACCGCTGCTACTCTGTTTATACACTCACATACAAACTGCTGCTACTCTGTTTATACACTCACATACAAACCGCTGCTACTCTGTTTATACACTCACATACAAACTGCTGCTACTCTGTTTATACACTCACAGACAAACTGCTGCTACTCTGTTTATACACTCACATACAAACCGCTGCTACTGTTTATACACTCACATACAAACTGCTGCTACTCTGTTTATACACTCACATACAAACTGCTCCTACTCTGTTTATACACACATACAAACTGCTCCTACTCTGTTTATACACACATACAAACTGCTGCTACTCTGTTTATTCACTCACATACAAACTGCAACTCTGTTTACACACTCACATACAAACTCCTACTCTGTTTATACACTCACATACAAACTGCTACTCTGTTTATACACTCACATACAAACTGCTGCTACTCTGTTTATACACTCACATACAAACTGCTGCTACTCTGTTTATACACTCACATACAAACTGCTGCTACTCTGTTTATACACACACATAAAAACTGCTGCTACACTGTTTACACACTCACATACAAACCGCTGCTACTCTGTTTATACACTCACATACAAACTGCTGCTACTCTGTTTACACACTCACATACAAACCGCTGCTACTCTGTTTATACACTCACATACAAACTGCTGCTACTCTGTTTATACAATCACAGACAAACTGCTGCTACTCTGTTTATACACTCACATACAAACCGCTGCAACTGTTTATACACTCACATACAAACTGCTGCTACTCTGTTTATACACTCACATACAATCCGCTCCTACTCTGTTTATACACTCATATACAAACTGCTGCTACTCTGTTTATACACTCACAGACAAACTGCTGCTACTCTGTTTATTCACTCACATACAAACCGCTGCTACTGTTTATACACTCACATACAAACTGCTGCTACTCTGTTTATACACTCACATACAAACTGCTGCTACTCTGTTTATACACTCACATACAAACCGCTGCTACTCTGTTTATACACTCACATACAAACTGCTGCTACTCTGTTTATACACTCACATACAAACTGATGCTACTCTGTTTATTCACTCACATACAAACTGCTGCTTCTCTGTTTATACACTCACATACAAACTGCTGCTACTGTTTATACACTCACATACAAACTGCTGATACTCTGTTTATACACTCACATACAAACTGCTGCTACTCTGTTTATACACTCACATACAAACTGCTGCTACTCTGTTTATACACTCACATACAAACTGCTGCTACTCTGTTTATACACTCACATACAAACTGCTGCTACTCTGTTTACACACTCACATACAAACTGCTGCTACTCTGTTTACACACTCACATACAAACTGCTGCTACTCTGTTTACACACTCACATACAAACTGCTGCTACTCTGTTTACACACTCACATACAAACTGCTGCTACTCTGTTTATACACTCACATACAAACCGCTGCTACTCTGTTTATACACTCACATACAAACTGCTGCTACTCTGTTTATACACTCACATACAAACTGCTGCTACTCTGTTTACACACTCACATACAAACCGCTGCTACTCTGTTTATACCCTCACATACAAACTGCTGCTACTCTGTGTATACACTCACATACAAACCGCTGCTACTCTGTTTATACACTCACATACAAACTGCTGCTACTCTGTTTATACACTCACATACAAACTGCTGCTACTCTGTTTATACACTCACATACAAACTGCTGCTACTCTGTTTACACACTCACATACAAACTGCTGCTACTCTGTTTATACACTCACATACAAACTGCTGCTACTCTGTTTATACACACACATACAAACTGCTGCTACACTGTTTACACACTCACATACAAACCGCTGCTACTCTGTTTATACACTCACATACAAACTGCTGCTACTCTGTTTATACACTCACATACAAACCGCTGCTACTCTGTTTATACACTCATATACAAACTGCTGCTACTCTGTTTATACACTCACATACAAACTGCTGCTACTCTGTTTACACACTCACATACAAACCGCTGCTACTCTGTTTATACACTCACATACAAACTGCTGTAACTCTGTTTATACACTCACAGACAAACTGCTGCTACTCTGTTTATACACTCACATACAAACCGCTGCTACTGTTTATACACTCACATACAAAGTGCTGCTACTCTGTTTATACACTCACATACAAACTGCTGCTACTCTGTTTATACACTCACATACAAACTGCTGCTACTCTGTTTATACACTCACATACAAACCGCTGCTACTCTGTTTATACACTCACATACAAACTGCTGCTACTCTGTTTATAAACTCACATACAAACTGCTGCTACTCTGTTTATTCACTCACATACAAACTGCTGCTTCTGTGTATACAATCACATACAAACTGCTGATACTCTGTTTATACACTCACATACGAACTGCTGCTACTCTGTTTATACACTCACATACAAACTGCTGCTACTCTGTTTATACACTCACATACAAACTGCTGCTACTCTGTTTATATACTCACATACAAACTGCTGCTACTCTGTTTATACACTCACATACAAACTGCTGCTACTCTGTTTACACACTCACATACAAACTGCTGCTACTCTGTTTACACAGTCACATACAAACTGCTGCTACTCTGTTTACACACTCACATACAAACTGCTGCTACTCTGTTTATACACTCACATACAAACTGCTGCTACTCTGTTTATACACTCACATACAAACTGCTGCTACTCTGTTTATACACTCACATACAAACTGCTGCTACTCTGTTTACACACTCACATACAAACTGCTGCTACTCTGTTTATACACTCACATACAAACTGCTGCTACTCTGTTTATACACACACATACAAACTGCTGCTACACTGTTTACACACTCACATACAAACCGCTGCTACTCTATTTATACACTCACATACAAACTGCTGCTACTCTGTTTATACACTCACATACAAACCGCTGCTACTCTGTTTATACACTCATATACAAACTGCTGCTACTCTGTTTATACACTCACATACAAACTGCTGCTACTCGGTTTACACACTCACATACAAACCGCTGCTACTCTGTTTATACACTCACATACAAACTGCTGTAACTCTGTTTATACACTCACAGACAAACTGCTGCTACTCTGTTTATACACTCACATACAAACCGCTGCTACTGTTTATACACTCACATACAAACTGCTGCTACTCTGTTTATACACTCACATACAAACTGCTGCTACTCTGTTTATACACTCACATACAAACTGCTGCTACTCTGTTTATACACTCACATACAAACCGCTGCTACTCTGTTTATACACTCACATACAAACTGCTGCTACTCTGTTTATACACTCACATACAAACTGCTGCTACTCTGTTTATTCACTCACATACAAACTGCTGCTTCTGTGTATACACTCACATACAAACTGCTGATACTCTGTTTATACACTCACATACGAACTGCTGCTACTCTGTTTATACACTCACATACAAACTGCTGCTACTCTGTTTATACACTCACATACAAACTGCTGCTACTCTGTTTATACACTCACATACAAACTGCTGCTACTCTGTTTATACACTCACATACAAACTGCTGCTACTCTGTTTACACACTCACATACAAACTGCTGCTACTCTGTTTACACAGTCACATACAAACTGCTGCTACTCTGTTTACACACTCACATACAAACTGCTGCTACTCTGTTTACACACTCACATACAAACTGCTGCTACTCTGTTTATACACTCACATACAAACCGCTGCTACTCTGTTTATACACTCACATACAAACCGCTGCTACTCTGTTTATACACTCACATACAAACTGCTGCTACTCTGTTTATACACTCACATACAAACTGCTGCTACTCTGTTTATACACAAATACAAACTGCTGCTACTCTGTTTATACACTCACATACAAACTGCTCCTACTCTGTTTATACACACATACAAACAGCTCCTACTCTGTTTATACACACATACAAACTGCTGCTACTCTGTTTATTCACTCACATACAAACTGCAACTCTGTTTATACACTCACATTCAAACTGCTACTCTGTTTATACACTCACATACAAACTGCTGCTACTCTGTTTATACACTCGCATACAAACTGCTGCTACTCTGTTTATACACTCACATACAAACTGCTGCTACTGTTTATACACTCACATACAAACTGCTGCTACTCTGTTTATACACTCACATACAAACTGCTCCTACTCTGTTTATACACTCACATACAAACTGCTGCTACTCTGTTTATACACTCACATACATACTGCTCCTACTCTGTTTATACACACATACAAACTGCTCCTACTCTGTTTATACACACATGCAAACTGCTGCTACTCTGTTTATACACTCATATACAAACTGCTGCTACTCTGTTTATACACTCACATACAAACTGTTGCTACTCTGTTTATACACTCCCATGCAAACTGCGGCTACTCTGTTTAAACACTCACATACAAACTGCTGCTACTCTGTTTACACACTCACATACAAACTGCTGCTACTCTGTTTATACACTCACATACAAACTGCTGCTACTCTGTTTATACACTCACATACAAACTGCTGCTACTCTGTTTATACACTCACATACAAACTGCTGCTACTCTGTTTACACACTCACATACAAACTGCTGCTACTCTGTTTATACACTCACATACAAACTGCTGCTACTCTGTTTATACACACACATACAAACTGCTGCTACACTGTTTACACACTCACATACAAACCGCTGCTAATCTGTTTATAAACTCACATACAAACTGCTGCTACTCTGTTTACACACTCACATACAAACCGCTGCTACTCTGTTTATACACTCACATACAAACTGCTGCTACTCTGTTTATACACTCACAGACAAACTGCTGCTACTCTGTTTATACACTCACATACAAACCGCTGCTACTGTTTATACACTCACATACAAACTGCTGCTACTCTGTTTATACACTCACATACAAACTGCTCCTACTTTGTTTATACACACATACAAACTGCTCCTACTCTGTTTATACACACATACAAACTGCTGCTACTCTGTTTATTCACTCACATACAAACTGCAACTCTGTTTATACAACCAACATACAAACTCCTACTCTGTTTATACACTCACATACAAACCGCTGCTACTGTTTATACACTCACATACAAAGTGCTGCTACTCTGTTTATACACTCACATACAAACTGCTGCTACTCTGTTTATACACTCACATACAAACTGCTGCTACTCTGTTTATACACTCACATACAAACCGCTGCTACTCTGTTTATACACTCACATACAAACTGCTGCTACTCTGTTTATACACTCACATACAAACTGCTGCTACTCTGTTTATTCACTCACATACAAACTGCTGCTTCTGTGTATACACTCACATACAAACTGCTGATACTCTGTTTATACACTCACATACGAACTGCTGCTACTCTGTTTATACACTCACATACAAACTGCTGCTACTCTGTTTATACACTCACATACAAACTGCTGCTACTCTGTTTATACACTCACATACAAACTGCTGCTACTCTGTTTATACACTCACATACAAACTGCTGCTACTCTGTTTACACACTCACATACAAACTGCTGCTACTCTGTTTACACAGTCACATACAAACTGCTGCTACTCTGTTTACACACTCACATACAAACTGCTGCTACTCTGTTTATACACTCACATACAAACTGCTGCTACTCTGTTTATACACTCACATACAAACTGCTGCTACTCTGTTTATACACTCACATACAAACTGCTGCTACTCTGTTTACACACTCACATACAAACTGCTGCTACTCTGTTTATACACTCACATACAAACTGCTGCTACTCTGTTTATACACACACATACAAACTGCTGCTACACTGTTTACACACTCACATACAAACCGCTGCTACTCTGTTTATACACTCACATACAAACTGCTGCTACTCTGTTTATACACTCACATACAAACCGCTGCTACTCTGTTTATACACTCATATACAAACTGCTGCTACTCTGTTTATACACTCACATACAAACTGCTGCTACTCTGTTTACACACTCACATACAAACCGCTGCTACTCTGTTTATACACTCACATACAAACTGCTGTAACTCTGTTTATACACTCACAGACAAACTGCTGCTACTCTGTTTATACACTCACATACAAACCGCTGCTACTGTTTATACACTCACATACAAACTGCTGCTACTCTGTTTATACACTCACATACAAACTGCTGCTACTCTGTTTATACACTCACATACAAACTGCTGCCACTCTGTTTATACACTCACATACAAACCGCTGCTACTCTGTTTATACACTCACATACAAACTGCTGCTACTCTGTTTACACAGTCACATACAAACTGCTGCTACTCTGTTTACACACTCACATACAAACTGCTGCTACTCTGTTTATACACTCACATACAAACTGCTGCTACTCTGTTTATACACTCACATACAAACTGCTGCTACTCTGTTTATACACTCACATACAAACTGCTGCTACTCTGTTTACACACTCACATACAAACTGCTGCTACTCTGTTTATACACTCACATACAAACTGCTGCTACTCTGTTTATACACACACATACAAACTGCTGCTACACTGTTTACACACTCACATACAAACCGCTGCTACTCTATTTATACACTCACATACAAACTGCTGCTACTCTGTTTATACACTCACATACAAACCGCTGCTACTCTGTTTATACACTCATATACAAACTGCTGCTACTCTGTTTATACACTCACATACAAACTGCTGCTACTCGGTTTACACACTCACATACAAACCGCTGCTACTCTGTTTATACACTCACATACAAACTGCTGTAACTCTGTTTATACACTCACAGACAAACTGCTGCTACTCTGTTTATACACTCACATACAAACCGCTGCTACTGTTTATACACTCACATACAAACTGCTGCTACTCTGTTTATACACTCACATACAAACTGCTGCTACTCTGTTTATACACTCACATACAAACTGCTGCTACTCTGTTTATACACTCACATACAAACCGCTGCTACTCTGTTTATACACTCACATACAAACTGCTGCTACTCTGTTTATACACTCACATACAAACTGCTGCTACTCTGTTTATTCACTCACATACAAACTGCTGCTTCTGTGTATACACTCACATACAAACTGCTGATACTCTGTTTATACACTCACATACGAACTGCTGCTACTCTGTTTATACACTCACATACAAACTGCTGCTACTCTGTTTATACACTCACATACAAACTGCTGCTACTCTGTTTATACACTCACATACAAACTGCTGCTACTCTGTTTATACACTCACATACAAACTGCTGCTACTCTGTTTACACACTCACATACAAACTGCTGCTACTCTGTTTACACAGTCACATACAAACTGCTGCTACTCTGTTTACACACTCACATACAAACTGCTGCTACTCTGTTTACACACTCACATACAAACTGCTGCTACTCTGTTTATACACTCACATACAAACCGCTGCTACTCTGTTTATACACTCACATACAAACCGCTGCTACTCTGTTTATACACTCACATACAAACTGCTGCTACTCTGTTTATACACTCACATACAAACTGCTGCTACTCTGTTTATACACAAATACAAACTGCTGCTACTCTGTTTATACACTCACATACAAACTGCTCCTACTCTGTTTATACACACATACAAACAGCTCCTACTCTGTTTATACACACATACAAACTGCTGCTACTCTGTTTATTCACTCACATACAAACTGCAACTCTGTTTATACACTCACATTCAAACTGCTACTCTGTTTATACACTCACATACAAACTGCTGCTACTCTGTTTATACACTCGCATACAAACTGCTGCTACTCTGTTTATACACTCACATACAAACTGCTGCTACTGTTTATACACTCACATACAAACTGCTGCTACTCTGTTTATACACTCACATACAAACTGCTCCTACTCTGTTTATACACTCACATACAAACTGCTGCTACTCTGTTTATACACTCACATACATACTGCTCCTACTCTGTTTATACACACATACAAACTGCTCCTACTCTGTTTATACACACATGCAAACTGCTGCTACTCTGTTTATACACTCATATACAAACTGCTGCTACTCTGTTTATACACTCACATACAAACTGTTGCTACTCTGTTTATACACTCCCATGCAAACTGCGGCTACTCTGTTTAAACACTCACATACAAACTGCTGCTACTCTGTTTACACACTCACATACAAACTGCTGCTACTCTGTTTATACACTCACATACAAACTGCTGCTACTCTGTTTATACACTCACATACAAACTGCTGCTACTCTGTTTATACACTCACATACAAACTGCTGCTACTCTGTTTACACACTCACATACAAACTGCTGCTACTCTGTTTATACACTCACATACAAACTGCTGCTACTCTGTTTATACACACACATACAAACTGCTGCTACACTGTTTACACACTCACATACAAACCGCTGCTACTCTGTTTATAAACTCACATACAAACTGCTGCTACTCTGTTTACACACTCACATACAAACCGCTGCTACTCTGTTTATACACTCACATACAAACTGCTGCTACTCTGTTTATACACTCACAGACAAACTGCTGCTACTCTGTTTATACACTCACATACAAACCGCTGCTACTGTTTATACACTCACATACAAACTGCTGCTACTCTGTTTATACACTCACATACAAACTGCTCCTACTTTGTTTATACACACATACAAACTGCTCCTACTCTGTTTATACACACATACAAACTGCTGCTACTCTGTTTATTCACTCACATACAAACTGCAACTCTGTTTATACAACCAACATACAAACTCCTACTCTGTTTATACACTCACATACAAACCGCTGCTACTGTTTATACACTCACATACAAAGTGCTGCTACTCTGTTTATACACTCACATACAAACTGCTGCTACTCTGTTTATACACTCACATACAAACTGCTGCTACTCTGTTTATACACTCACATACAAACCGCTGCTACTCTGTTTATACACTCACATACAAACTGCTGCTACTCTGTTTATACACTCACATACAAACTGCTGCTACTCTGTTTATTCACTCACATACAAACTGCTGCTTCTGTGTATACACTCACATACAAACTGCTGATACTCTGTTTATACACTCACATACGAACTGCTGCTACTCTGTTTATACACTCACATACAAACTGCTGCTACTCTGTTTATACACTCACATACAAACTGCTGCTACTCTGTTTATACACTCACATACAAACTGCTGCTACTCTGTTTATACACTCACATACAAACTGCTGCTACTCTGTTTACACACTCACATACAAACTGCTGCTACTCTGTTTACACAGTCACATACAAACTGCTGCTACTCTGTTTACACACTCACATACAAACTGCTGCTACTCTGTTTATACACTCACATACAAACTGCTGCTACTCTGTTTATACACTCACATACAAACTGCTGCTACTCTGTTTATACACTCACATACAAACTGCTGCTACTCTGTTTACACACTCACATACAAACTGCTGCTACTCTGTTTATACACTCACATACAAACTGCTGCTACTCTGTTTATACACACACATACAAACTGCTGCTACACTGTTTACACACTCACATACAAACCGCTGCTACTCTGTTTATACACTCACATACAAACTGCTGCTACTCTGTTTATACACTCACATACAAACCGCTGCTACTCTGTTTATACACTCATATACAAACTGCTGCTACTCTGTTTATACACTCACATACAAACTGCTGCTACTCTGTTTACACACTCACATACAAACCGCTGCTACTCTGTTTATACACTCACATACAAACTGCTGTAACTCTGTTTATACACTCACAGACAAACTGCTGCTACTCTGTTTATACACTCACGTACAAACCGCTGCTACTGTTTATACACTCACATACAAACTGCTGCTACTCTGTTTATACACTCACATACAAACTGCTGCTACTCTGTTTATACACTCACATACAAACTGCTGCCACTCTGTTTATACACTCACATACAAACCGCTGCTACTCTGTTTATACACTCACATACAAACTGCTGCTACTCTGTTTATACACTCACATACAAACTGCTGCTACTCTGTTTATTCACTCACATACAAACTGCTGCTTCTGTGTATACACTCACATACAAACTGCTGATACTCTGTTTATACACTCACATACGAACTGCTGCTACTCTGTTTATACACTCACATACAAACTGCTGCTACTCTGTTTATACACTCACATACAAACTGCTGCTACTCTGTTTATACACTCACATACAAACTGCTGCTACTCTGTTTATACACTCACATACAAACTGCTGCTACTCTGTTTACACACTCACATACAAACTGCTGCTACTCTGTTTACACAGTCACATACAAACTGCTGCTACTCTGTTTACACACTCACATACAAACTGCTGCTACTCTGTTTACACACTCACATACAAACTGCTGCTACTCTGTTTACACAGTCACATACAAACTGCTGCTACTCTGTTTACACACTCACATACAAACTGCTGCTACTCTGTTTATACACTCACATACAAACTGCTGCTACTCTGTTTATACACTCACATACAAACTGCTGCTACTCTGTTTATACACTCACATACAAACTGCTGCTACTCTGTTTACACACTCACATACAAACTGCTGCTACTCTGTTTATACACTCACATACAAACTGCTGCTACTCTGTTTATACACACACATACAAACTGCTGCTACACTGTTTACACACTCACATACAAACCGCTGCTACTCTGTTTATACACTCACATACAAACTGCTGCTACTCTGTTTATACACTCACATACAAACCGCTGCTACTCTGTTTATACACTCATATACAAACTGCTGCTACTCTGTTTATACACTCACATACAAACTGCTGCTACTCTGTTTACACACTCACATACAAACCGCTGCTACTCTGTTTATACACTCACATACAAACTGCTGTAACTCTGTTTATACACTCACAGACAAACTGCTGCTACTCTGTTTATACACTCACATACAAACCGCTGCTACTGTTTATACACTCACATACAAACTGCTGCTACTCTGTTTATACACTCACATACAAACTGCTGCTACTCTGTTTATACACTCACATACAAACTGCTGCCACTCTGTTTATACACTCACATACAAACCGCTGCTACTCTGTTTATACACTCACATACAAACTGCTGCTACTCTGTTTATACACTCACATACAAACTGCTGCTACTCTGTTTATTCACTCACATACAAACTGCTGCTTCTGTGTATACACTCACATACAAACTGCTGATACTCTGTTTATACACTCACATACGAACTGCTGCTACTCTGTTTATACACTCACATACAAACTGCTGCTACTCTGTTTATACACTCACATACAAACTGCTGCTACTCTGTTTATACACTCACATACAAACTGCTGCTACTCTGTTTATACACTCACATACAAACTGCTGCTACTCTGTTTACACACTCACATACAAACTGCTGCTACTCTGTTTACACAGTCACATACAAACTGCTGCTACTCTGTTTACACACTCACATACAAACTGCTGCTACTCTGTTTACACACTCACATACAAACTGCTGCTACTCTGTTTATACACTCACATACAAACCGCTGCTACTCTGTTTATACACTCACATACAAACCGCTGCTACTCTGTTTATACACTCACATACAAACTGCTGCTACTCTGTTTATACACTCACATACAAACTGCTGCTACTCTGTTTATACACAAATACAAACTGCTGCTACTCTGTTTATACACTCACATACAAACTGCTCCTACTCTGTTTATACACACATACAAACAGCTCCTACTCTGTTTATACAAACATACAAACTGCTGCTACTCTGTTTATTCACTCACATACAAACTGCAACTCTGTTTATACACTCACATTCAAACTGCTACTCTGTTTATACACTCACATACAAACTGCTGCTACTCTGTTTATACACTCGCATACAAACTGCTGCTACTCTGTTTATACACTCACATACAAACTGCTGCTACTGTTTATACACTCACATACAAACTGCTGCTACTCTGTTTATACACTCACATACAAACTGCTCCTACTCTGTTTATACACTCACATACAAACTGCTGCTACTCTGTTTATACACTCACATACATACTGCTCCTACTCTGTTTATACACACATACAAACTGCTCCTACTCTGTTTATACACACATGCAAACTGCTGCTACTCTGTTTATACACTCATATACAAACTGCTGCTACTCTGTTTATACACTCACATACAAACTGTTGCTACTCTGTTTATACACTCCCAGGCAAACTGCGGCTACTCTGTTTAAACACTCACATACAAACTGCTGCTACTCTGTTTATACACTCACATACAAACTGCTGCTACTCTGTTTATACACTCACATACAAACTGCTGCTACTCTGTTTATACACTCACATACAAACTGCTGCTACTCTGTTTATACACTCACATACAAACTGCTGCTACTCTGTTTACACACTCACATACAAACTGCTGCTACTCTGTTTATACACTCACATACAAACTGCTGCTACTCTGTTTATACACACACATACAAACTGCTGCTACACTGTTTACACACTCACATACAAACCGCTGCTACTCTGTTTATAAACTCACATACAAACTGCTGCTACTCTGTTTACACACTCACATACAAACCGCTGCTACTCTGTTTATACACTCACATACAAACTGCTGCTACTCTGTTTATACACTCACAGACAAACTGCTGCTACTCTGTTTATACACTCACATACAAACCGCTGCTACTGTTTATACACTCACATACAAACTGCTGCTACTCTGTTTATACACTCACATACAAACTGCTCCTACTTTGTTTATACACACATACAAACTGCTCCTACTCTTTTTATACACACATACAAACTGCTGCTACTCTGTTTATTCACTCACATACAAACTGCAACTCTGTTTATACACTCACATACAAACTCCTACTCTGTTTATACACTCACATACAAACTGCTACTCTGTTTATACACTCACATACAAACTACTGCTACTCTGTTTATACACTCACATACAAACTGCTGCTACTCTGTTTATACACTCACATACAAACTGCTGCTACTCTGTTTATACACACACATACAAACTGCTGCTACACTGTTTACACACTCACATACAAACCGCTGCTACTCTGTTTATACACTCACATACAAACTGCTGCTACTCTGTTTACACACTCACATACAAACCGCTGCTACTCTATTTATACACTCACATACAAACTGCTGCTACTCTGTTTATACAATCACAGACAAACTGCTGCTACTCTGTTTATACACTCACATACAAACCGCTGCAACTGTTTATACACTCACATACAAACTGCTGCTACTCTGTTTATACACTCACATACAATCCGCTGCTACTCTGTTTATACACTCATATACAAACTGCTGCTACTCTGTTTATATACTCACAGACAAACTGCTGCTACTCTGTTTATTCACCCACATACAAACAGCTGCTACTGTTTATACACTCACATACAAACTGCTGCTACTCTGTTTATACACTCACATACAAACTGCTGCTACTCTGTTTATACACTCACATACAAACCGCTGCTACTCTGTTTATACACTCACATACAAACTGCTGCTACTCTTTTTATACACTCACATACAAACTGATGCTACTCTGTTTATTCACTCACATACAAACTGCTGCTTCTCTGTTTATACACTCACATACAAACTGCTGCTACTGTTTATACACTCACATACAAACTGCTGATACTCTGTTTATACACTCACATACAAACTGCTGCTACTCTGTTTATACACTCACATACAAACTGCTGCTACTCTGTTTATACACTCACATACAAACTGCTGCTACTCTGTTTATACACTCACATACAAACTGCTGCTACTCTGTTTACACACTCACATACAAACTGCTGCTACTCTGTTTACACACTCACATACAAACTGCTGCTACTCTGTTTACACACTCACATACAAACTGCTGCTACTCTGTTTACACACTCACATACAAACTGCTGCTACTCTGTTTATACACTCACATACAAACCGCTGCTACTCTGTTTATACACTAACATACAAACCGCTGCTACTCTGTTTATACACTCACATACAAACTGCTGCTACTCTGTTTATACACTCACATACAAACTGCTGCTACTCTGTTTATACACAAATACAAACTGCTGCTACTCTGTTTATACACTCACATACAAACTGCTCCTACTCTGTTCATACACACATACAAACTGCTCCTACTCTGTTTATACACACATACAAACTGCTGCTACTCTGTTTATACACTCACATACAAACTGCTGCTACTCTGTTTATACACTCACATACAAACTGTTGCTACTCTGTTTATACACTCCCGTGCAAACTGCTGCTACTCTGTTTATACACTCACATACAAACCGCTGCTACTCTGTTTATACACTCACATTCAAACTGCTGCTACTCTGTTTATACACTCACATACAAACTGCTGCTACTCTGTTTATACACTCACATACAAACTGCTGCTACTCTGTTTATACACTCACATACAAACTGCTGCTACTCTGTTTACACACTCACATGCAAACCGCTGCTACTCTGTTTATACCCTCACATACAAACTGCTGCTACTCTGTGTATACACTCACATACAAACTGCTGCTACTCTGTTTATACACTCACATACAAACTGCTGCTACTCTGTTTATACAATCACAGACAAACTGCTGCTACTCTGTTTATACACTCACATACAAACCGCTGCAACTGTTTATACACTCACATACAAACTGCTGCTACTCTGTTTATACACTCACATACAATCCGCTGCTACTCTGTTTATACACTCATATACAAACTGCTGCTACTCTGTTTATACACTCACAGACAAACTGCTGCTACTCTGTTTATTCACCCACATACAAACCGCTGCTACTGTTTATACACTCACATACAAACTGCTGCTACTCTGTTTATACACTCACATACAAACTGCTGCTACTCTGTTTATACACTCACATACAAACTGCTGCTACTCTGTTTATACACTCACATACAAACTGATGCTACTCTGTTTATTCACTCACATACAAACTGCTGCTTCTCTGTTTATACACTCACATACAAACTGCTGCTACTCTTTATACACTCACATACAAACTGCTGATACTCTGTTTATACACTCACATACATACTGCTGCTACTCTGTTTATACACTCACATACAAACTGCTGCTACTCTGTTTATACACTCACATACAAACTGCTGCTACTCTGTTTATACACTCACATACAAACTGCTGCTACTCTGTTTACACACTCACATACAAACTGCTGCTACTCTGTTTACACACTCACATACAAACTGCTGCTACTCTGTTTACACACTCACATACAAACTGCTGCTACTCTGTTTACACACTCACATACAAACTGCTGCTACTCTGTTTATACACTCACATACAAACCGCTGCTACTCTGTTTATACACTCACATACAAACCGCTGCTACTCTGTTTATACACTCACATACAAACTGCTGCTACTCTGTTTATACACTCACATACAAACTGCTGCTACTCTGTTTATACACAAATACAAACTGCTGCTACTCTGTTTATACACTCACATACAAACTGCTCCTACTCTGTTCATACACACATACAAACTGCTCCTACTCTGTTTATACACTCACATACAAACCGCTGCTACTCTGTTTATACACTCACATACAAACCGCTGCTACTCTGTTTATACACTCACATACAAACTGCTGCTACTCTGTTTATACACTCACATACAAACTGCTGCTACTCTGTTTATACACAAATACAAACTGCTGCTACTCTGTTTACACACTCACATACAAACTGCTCCTACTCTGTTCATACACACATACAAACTGCTCCTACTCTGTTTATACACACATACAAACTGCTGCTACTCTGTTTATACACTCACATACAAACTGCTGCTACTCTGTTTATACACTCACATACAAACTGTTGCTACTCTGTTTATACACTCCCGTGCAAACTGCTGCTACTCTGTTTATACACTCACATACAAACCGCTGCTACTCTGTTTATACACTCACATACAAACTGCTGCTACTCTGTTTATACACTCACATACAAACTGCTGCTACTCTGTTTATACACTCACATACAAACTGCTGCTACTCTGTTTATACACTCACATACAAACTGCTGCTACTCTGTTTACACACTCACATACAAACCGCTGCTACTCTGTTTATACCCTCACATACAAACTGCTGCTACTCTGTGTATACACTCACATACAAACTGCTGCTATTCTGTTTATACACTCACATACAAACTGCTGCTACTCTGTTTATACAATCACAGACAAACTGCTGCTACTCTGTTTATACACTCACATACAAACCGCTGCAACTGTTTATACACTCACATACAAACTGCTGCTACTCTGTTTATACACTCACATACAATCCGCTGCTACTCTGTTTATACACTCATATACAAACTGCTGCTACTCTGTTTATACACTCACAGACAAACTGCTGCTACTCTGTTTATTCACCCACATACAAACTGCTGCTACTCTGTTTATACACAAATACAAACTGCTGCTACTCTGTTTATACACTCACATACAAACTGCTGCTACTCTGTTTATACACTCACATACAAACTGCTGCTACTCTGTTTATACACTCACATACAAACTGCTACTCTGTTTATACACTCACATACAAACTGCTCCTACTCTGTTCATACACACATACAAACTGCTCCTACTCTGTTTATACACTCACATACAAACCGCTGCTACTCTGTTTATACACTCACATACAAACCGCTGCTACTCTGTTTATACACTCACATACAAACTGCTGCTACTCTGTTTATACACTCACATACAAACTGCTGCTACTCTGTTTATACACAAATACAAACTGCTGCTACTCTGTTTACACACTCACATACAAACTGCTCCTACTCTGTTCATACACACATACAAACTGCTCCTACTCTGTTTATACACACATACAAACTGCTGCTACTCTGTTTATACACTCACATACAAACTGCTGCTACTCTGTTTATACACTCACATACAAACTGTTGCTACTCTGTTTATACACTCCCGTGCAAACTGCTGCTACTCTGTTTATACACTCACATACAAACCGCTGCTACTCTGTTTATACACTCACATACAAACTGCTGCTACTCTGTTTATACACTCACATACAAACTGCTGCTACTCTGTTTATACACTCACATACAAACTGCTGCTACTCTGTTTATACACTCACATACAAACTGCTGCTACTCTGTTTACACACTCACATACAAACCGCTGCTACTCTGTTTATACCCTCACATACAAACTGCTGCTACTCTGTGTATACACTCACATACAAACTGCTGCTATTCTGTTTATACACTCACATACAAACTGCTGCTACTCTGTTTATACAATCACAGACAAACTGCTGCTACTCTGTTTATACACTCACATACAAACCGCTGCAACTGTTTATACACTCACATACAAACTGCTGCTACTCTGTTTATACACTCACATACAATCCGCTGCTACTCTGTTTATACACTCATATACAAACTGCTGCTACTCTGTTTATACACTCACAGACAAACTGCTGCTACTCTGTTTATTCACCCACATACAAACTGCTGCTACTCTGTTTATACACAAATACAAACTGCTGCTACTCTGTTTATACACTCACATACAAACTGCTGCTACTCTGTTTATACACTCACATACAAACTGCTGCTACTCTGTTTATACACTCACATACAAACTGCTACTCTGTTTATACACTCGCATACAAACTGCTACTCTGTTTATACACTCACATACAAACTGCTACTCTGTTTATACACTCACATACAAACTGCAACTCTGTTTATACACTCACATACAAATTGCTGCTACTCCATTTATACAGAAATACAAACTGCTGCTACTCTGTTTATACACTCACATACAAACTGCTGCTACTCTGTTTATACACAAATACAAACTGCTGCTACTCTGTTTATACACTCACATACAAACTGCTCCTACTCTGTTCATACACACATACAAACTGCTCCTACTCTGTTTATACACTCACATACAAACCGCTGCTACTCTGTTTATACACTCACATACAAACCGCTGCTACTCTGTTTATACACTCACATACAAACTGCTGCTACTCTGTTTATACACTCACATACAAACTGCTGCTACTCTGTTTATACACAAATACAAACTGCTGCTACTCTGTTTACACACTCACATACAAACTGCTCCTACTCTGTTCATACACACATACAAACTGCTCCTACTCTGTTTATACACACATACAAACTGCTGCTACTCTGTTTATACACTCACATACAAACTGCTGCTACTCTGTTTATACACTCACATACAAACTGTTGCTACTCTGTTTATACACTCCCGTGCAAACTGCTGCTACTCTGTTTATACACTCACATACAAACCGCTGCTACTCTGTTTATACACTCACATACAAACTGCTGCTACTCTGTTTATACACTCACATACAAACTGCTGCTACTCTGTTTATACACTCACATACAAACTGCTGCTACTCTGTTTATACACTCACATACAAACTGCTGCTACTCTGTTTACACACTCACATACAAACCGCTGCTACTCTGTTTATACCCTCACATACAAACTGCTGCTACTCTGTGTATACACTCACATACAAACTGCTGCTACTCTGTTTATACACTCACATACAAACTGCTGCTACTCTGTTTATACAATCACAGACAAACTGCTGCTACTCTGTTTATACACTCACATACAAACCGCTGCAACTGTTTATACACTCACATACAAACTGCTGCTACTCTGTTTATACACTCACATACAATCCGCTGCTACTCTGTTTATACACTCATATACAAACTGCTGCTACTCTGTTTATACACTCACAGACAAACTGCTGCTACTCTGTTTATTCACCCACATACAAACTGCTGCTACTCTGTTTATACACAAATACAAACTGCTGCTACTCTGTTTATACACTCACATACAAACTGCTGCTACTCTGTTTATACACTCACATACAAACTGCTGCTACTCTGTTTATACACTCACATACAAACTGCTACTCTGTTTATACACTCGCATACAAACTGCTACTCTGTTTATACACTCACATACAAACTGCTACTCTGTTTATACACTCACATACAAACTGCAACTCTGTTTATACACTCACATACAAATTGCTGCTACTCCGTTTATACAGAAATACAAACTGCTGCTACTCTGTTTATACACTCACATACAAACTGCTGCTACTCTGTTTATACACTCACATACAAACTGCTGCTACTCTGTTTATACACTCACATACAAACTGCTACTCTGTTTATACACTTGCATACAAACTGCTACTCTGTTTATACACTCACATACAAACTGCTACTCTGTTTATACACTCACATACAAACTGCAACTCTGTTTATACACTCACATACAAATTGCTGCTACTCTGTTTATACACTCACATACAAACTGCTGCTACTCTGTTTATACACTCACATACAAACTGCTGCTACTGTTAATACACTCACATACAAACTGCTGCTACTCTGTTTATACACTCACATACAAACTGCTGCTACTCTGTTTATACACTCACATACAAACTGCTGCTACTCTGTTTACACACTCACATACAAACTGCTGCTACTCTGTTTACACACTCACATACAAACTGCTGCTACTCTGTTTACACACTCACATACAAACTGCTGCTACTCTGTTTATACACTCACATACAAACTGCTGCTACTCTGTTTATACACTCACATACAAACCGCTGCTACTCTGTTTATACACTCACATACAAACCGCTGCTACTCTGTTTATACACTCACATACAAACCGCTGCTACTCTGTTTATACACTCACATACAAACTGCTGCTACTCTGTTTATGCACTCACATACAAACTGCTGCTACTCTGTTTATACACTCACATACAAACTGCTGCTACTCTGTTTATACACTCACATACAAACTGCTCCTACTCAGTTTATACACACATACAAACTGCTCCTACTCTGTTTATACACACATACAAAACGCTGCTATTCTGTTTATACACTCACATACAAACAGCTGCTACTGTTTATACACTCACATACAAACTGCTGCTACTCTGTTTATACACTCACATACAAACTGCTACTCTGTTTATACACTCGCATACAAACTGCAACTCTGTTTATACACTCACATACAAATTGCTGCTACTCTGTTTATACACTCACATACAAACTGCTGCACTCTGTTTATACACTCACATACAAACTGCTGCTACTGTTTATACACTCACATACAAACTGCTGCTACTCTGTTTATACACTCACATACAAACTGCTGCTACTCTGTTTATACACTCACATACAAACTGCTGCTACTCTGTTTACACACTCACATACAAACTGCTGCTACTCTGTTTACACACTCACATACAAACTGCTGCTACTCTGTTTACACACTCACATACAAACTGCTGCTACTCTGTTTATACACTCACATACAAACCGCTGCTACTCTGTTTATACACTCACATACAAACCGCTGCTACTCAGTTTATACACCTTCAATACAAACCGCTGCTACTCTGTTTATACACTCACATACAAACTGCTGCTACTATGTTTATACACTCACATACAAACTGCTGCTACTCTGTTTATACACTCACATACAAACTGCTGCTACTCTGTTTATACACTCACATACAAACTGCTCCTACTCTGTTTATACACACATACAAACTGCTCCTACTCTGTTTATACACACATACAAACTGCTGCTACTCTGTTTATACACTCACATACAAACTGCTGCTACTCTTTTTATACACTCACATACAAACTGTTGCTACTCTGTTTATGCACTCCCATGCAAACTGCTGCTACTCTGTTTATACACTCACATACAAACTGCTGCTACTCTGTTTATACACTCACATACAAACTGCTGCTACTCTGTTTATACACTCACATACAAACCGCTGCTACTCTGTTTATACACTCACATACAAACCGCTGCTACTCTGTTTATACACTCACATACAAACTGCTGCTACTCTGTTTATACACTCACATACAAACTGCTGCTACTCTGTTTATACACAAATACAAACTGCTGCTACTCTGTTTATACACTCACATACAAACTGCTCCTACTCTGTTCATACACACATACAAACTGCTCCTACTCTGTTTATACACTCACATACAAACCGCTGCTACTCTGTTTATACACTCACATACAAACCGCTGCTACTCTGTATACACTCACATACAAACCGTCACATACATGCTACTCTGTTTATACACTCACATACAAACTGCTGCTACTCTGTTTATACACTCACATACAAACTGTTGCTACTCTGTTTATACACTCCCGTGCAAACTGCTGCTACTCTGTTTATACACTCACATACAAACCGCTGCTACTCTGTTTATACACTCACATACAAACTGCTGCTACTCTGTTTATACACTCACATACAAACTGCTGCTACTCTGTTTATACACTCACATACAAACTGCTGCTACTCTGTTTATACACTCACATACAAACTGCTGCTACTCTGTTTACACACTCACATACAAACCGCTGCTACTCTGTTTATACCCTCACATACAAACTGCTGCTACTCTGTGTATACACTCACATACAAACTGCTGCTACTCTGTTTATACACTCACATACAAACTGCTGCTACTCTGTTTATACAATCACAGACAAACTGCTGCTACTCTGTTTATACACTCACATACAAACCGCTGCAACTGTTTATACACTCACATACAAACTGCTGCTACTCTGTTTATACACTCACATACAATCCGCTGCTACTCTGTTTATACACTCATATACAAACTGCTGCTACTCTGTTTATACACTCACAGACAAACTGCTGCTACTCTGTTTATTCACCCACATACAAACTGCTGCTACTCTGTTTATACACAAATACAAACTGCTGCTACTCTGTTTATACACTCACATACAAACTGCTGCTACTCTGTTTATACACTCACATACAAACTGCTGCTACTCTGTTTATACACTCACATACAAACTGCTACTCTGTTTATACACTCGCATACAAACTGCTACTCTGTTTATACACTCACATACAAACTGCTACTCTGTTTATACACTCACATACAAACTGCAACTCTGTTTATACACTCACATACAAATTGCTGCTACTCCGTTTATACAGAAATACAAACTGCTGCTACTCTGTTTATACACTCACATACAAACTGCTGCTACTCTGTTTATACACTCACATACAAACTGCTGCTACTCTGTTTATACACTCACATACAAACTGCTACTCTGTTTATACACTCGCATACAAACTGCTACTCTGTTTATACACTCACATACAAACTGCTACTCTGTTTATACACTCACATACAAACTGCAACTCTGTTTATACACTCACATACAAATTGCTGCTACTCTGTTTATACACTCACATACAAACTGCTGCTACTCTGTTTATACACTCACATATAAACTGCTGCTACTGTTAATACACTCACATACAAACTGCTGCTACTCTGTTTATACACTCACATACAAACTGCTGCTACTCTGTTTATACACTCACATACAAACTGCTGCTACTCTGTTTACACACTCACATACAAACTGCTGCTACTCTGTTTACACACTCACATACAAACTGCTGCTACTCTGTTTACACACTCACATACAAACTGCTGCTACTCTGTTTATACACTCACATACAAACTGCTGCTACTCTGTTTATACACTCACATACAAACCGCTGCTACTCTGTTTATACACTCACATACAAACCGCTGCTACTCTGTTTATACACTCACATACAAACCGCTGCTACTCTGTTTATACACTCACATACAAACTGCTGCTACTCTGTTTATGCACTCACATACAAACTGCTGCTACTCTGTTTATACACTCACATACAAACTGCTGCTACTCTGTTTATACACTCACATACAAACTGCTCCTACTCAGTTTATACACACATACAAACTGCTCCTACTCTGTTTATACACACATACAAAACGCTGCTATTCTGTTTATACACTCACATACAAACTGCTGCTACTCTGTTTATACACTCACATACAATCCGCTGCTACTCTGTTTATACACTCATATACAAACTGCTGCTACTCTGTTTATACACTCACAGACAAACTGCTGCTACTCTGTTTATTCACCCACATACAAACTGCTGCTACTCTGTTTATACACAAATACAAACTGCTGCTACTCTGTTTATACACTCACATACAAACTGCTGTTACTCTGTTTATACACTCACATACAAACTGCTGCTACTCTGTTTATACACTCACATACAAACTGCTACTCTGTTTATACACTCGCATACAAACTGCTACTCTGTTTATACACTCACATACAAACTGCTACTCTGTTTATACACTCACATACAAACTGCAACTCTGTTTATACACTCACATACAAATTGCTGCTACTCCGTTTATACAGAAATACAAACTGCTGCTACTCTGTTTATACACTCACATACAAACTGCTGCTACTCTGTTTATACACTCACATACAAACTGCTGCTACTCTGTTTATACACTCACATACAAACTGCTACTCTGTTTATACACTCGCATACAAACTGCTACTCTGTTTATACACTCACATACAAACTGCTACTCTGTTTATACACTCACATACAAACTGCAACTCTGTTTATACACTCACATACAAATTGCTGCTACTCTGTTTATACACTCACATACAAACTGCTGCTACTCTGTTTATACACTCACATATAAACTGCTGCTACTGTTAATACACTCACATACAAACTGCTGCTACTCTGTTTATACACTCACATACAAACTGCTGCTACTCTGTTTATACACTCACATACAAACTGTTGCTACTCTGTTTATACACTCCCGTGCAAACTGCTGCTACTCTGTTTATACACTCACATACAAACCGCTGCTACTCTGTTTATACACTCACATACAAACTGCTGCTACTCTGTTTATACACTCACATACAAACTGCTGCTACTCTGTTTATACACTCACATACAAACTGCTGCTACTCTGTTTATACACTCACATACAAACTGCTGCTACTCTGTTTACACACTCACATACAAACCGCTGCTACTCTGTTTATACCCTCACATACAAACTGCTGCTACTCTGTGTATACACTCACATACAAACTGCTGCTACTCTGTTTATACACTCACATACAAACTGCTGCTACTCTGTTTATACAATCACAGACAAACTGCTGCTACTCTGTTTATACACTCACATACAAACCGCTGCAACTGTTTATACACTCACATACAAACTGCTGCTACTCTGTTTATACACTCACATACAATCCGCTGCTACTCTGTTTATACACTCATATACAAACTGCTGCTACTCTGTTTATACACTCACAGACAAACTGCTGCTACTCTGTTTATTCACCCACATACAAACTGCTGCTACTCTGTTTATACACAAATACAAACTGCTGCTACTCTGTTTATACACTCACATACAAACTGCTGCTACTCTGTTTATACACTCACATACAAACTGCTGCTACTCTGTTTATACACTCACATACAAACTGCTACTCTGTTTATACACTCGCATACAAACTGCTACTCTGTTTATACACTCACATACAAACTGCTACTCTGTTTATACACTCGCATACAAACTGCTACTCTGTTTATACACTCACATACAAACTGCTACTCTGTTTATACACTCGCATACAAACTGCTACTCTGTTTATACACTCACATACAAACTGCTACTCTGTTTATACACTCACATACAAACTGCAACTCTGTTTATACACTCACATACAAACTGCTGCTACTCTGTTTATACACTCACATACAATCCGCTGCTACTCTGTTTATACACTCATATACAAACTGCTGCTACTCTGTTTATACACTCACAGACAAACTGCTGCTACTCTGTTTATTCACCCACATACAAACTGCTGCTACTCTGTTTATACACAAATACAAACTGCTGCTACTCTGTTTATACACTCACATACAAACTGCTGCTACTCTGTTTATACACTCACATACAAACTGCTGCTACTCTGTTTATACACTCACATACAAACTGCTACTCTGTTTATACACTCGCATACAAACTGCTACTCTGTTTATACACTCACATACAAACTGCTACTCTGTTTATACACTCACATACAAACTGCAACTCTGTTTATACACTCACATACAAATTGCTGCTACTCCGTTTATACAGAAATACAAACTGCTGCTACTCTGTTTATACACTCACATACAAACTGCTGCTACTCTGTTTATACACTCACATACAAACTGCTGCTACTCTGTTTATACACTCACATACAAACTGCTACTCTGTTTATACACTCGCATACAAACTGCTACTCTGTTTATACACTCACATACAAACTGCTACTCTGTTTATACACTCACATACAAACTGCAACTCTGTTTATTGCTACTCTGTTTACACACTCACATACAAACTGCTGCTACTCTGTTTACACACTCACATACAAACTGCTGCTACTCTGTTTATACACTCACATACAAACTGCTGCTACTCTGTTTATACACTCACATACAAACCGCTGCTACTCTGTTTATACACTCACATACAAACCGCTGCTACTCTGTTTATACACTCACATACAAACCGCTGCTACTCTGTTTATACACTCACATACAAACTGCTGCTACTCTGTTTATGCACTCACATACAAACTGCTGCTACTCTGTTTATACACTCACATACAAACTGCTGCTACTCTGTTTATACACTCACATACAAACTGCTCCTACTCAGTTTATACACACATACAAACTGCTCCTACTCTGTTTATACACACATACAAAACGCTGCTATTCTGTTTATACACTCACATACAAACAGCTGCTACTGTTTATACACTCACATACAAACTGCTGCTACTCTGTTTATACACTCACATACAAACTGCTACTCTGTTTATACACTCACATACAAACTGCAACTCTGTTTATACACTCACATACAAACTGCTGCTACTCTGTTTATACACTCACATACAAACTGCTGCTACTCTGTTTATACACTCACATACAAACTGCTGCTACTCTGTTTACACACTCACATACAAACTGCTGCTACTCTGTTTACACACTCACATACAAACTGCTGCTACTCTGTTTACACACTCACATACAAACTGCTGCTACTCTGTTTATACACTCACATACAAACCGCTGCTACTCTGTTTATACACTCACATACAAACCGCTGCTACTCAGTTTATACACCTTCAATACAAACCGCTGCTACTCTGTTTATACACTCACATACAAACTGCTGCTACTCTGTTTATACACTCACATACAAACTGCTGCTACTCTGTTTATACACTCACATACAAACTGCTGCTACTCTGTTTATACACTCACATACAAACTGCTCCTACTCTGTTTATACACACATACAAACTGCTCCTACTCTGTTTATACACACATACAAACTGCTGCTACTCTGTTTATACACTCACATACAAACTGCTGCTACTCTTTTTATACACTCACATACAAACTGTTGCTACTCTGTTTATACACTCCCATGCAAACTGCTGCTACTCTGTTTATACACTCACATACAAACTGCTGCTACTCTGTTTACACACTCACATACAAACCGCTGCTACTCTGTTTATACACTCACATACAAACTGCTGCTACTCTGTTTATACACTCACAGACAAACTGCTGCTACTCTGTTTATACACTCACATACAAACCGCTGCTATTCTGTTTATACACTCACATACAAACCGCTGCTACTGTTTATACACTCACATACAAACTGCTGCTACTCTGTTTATACACTCACATACAAACTGCTGCTACTCTGTTTATACACTCACATACAAACTGCTGCTACTCTGTTTATACACTCACATACAAACCGCTGCTACTCTGTTTATACACTCACATACAAACTGCTGCTACTCTGTTTATACACTCACATACAAACTGCTGCTACTGTTTATACACTCACATACAAACCGCTGCTACTCTGTTTATACACTCACATACAAACTGCTTCTACTCTGTTTATACACTCACATACAAACTGCTGCTACTCTGTTTATACACTCACATACAAACTGCTGCTACTCTGTTTATACACTCACATACAAACTGCTGCTACTCTGTTTATTCACTCACATACAAACTGCTGCTACTCTGTTTATACACTCACATACAAACTTCTGCTACTGTTTATACACTCACATACAAACTGCTGATACTCTTTTTATACACTCACATACAAACTGCTGCTACTCTGTTTATACACTCACATACAAACTGCTGCTACTCTGTTTATACACTCACATACAAACTGCTGCTACTCTGTTTATACACTCACATACACACTGTTGCTACTCTGTTTATACACTCACATACAAACCGCTGCTACTCTGATAATACACTCACATACAAACTGCTGCTACTCTGTTTACACACTCACATACAAACTGCTGCTACTCTGTTTACACACTCACATACAAACTGCTGCTACTCTGTTTACACACTCACATACAAACTGCTGCTACTCTGTTTATACACTCACATACAAACCGCTGCTACTCTGTTTATACACTCACATAGAAACCGCTGCTACTCTGTTTATACACTCACATACAAACTGCTGCTACTCTGTTTATACACTCACATACAAACTGCTGCTACTCTGTTTATACGCAAATACAAACTGCTGCTACTCTGTTTATACACTCCCATGCAAACTGCTGCTACTCTGTTTATACGCAAATACAAACTGCTGCTACTCTGTTTATACACTCCCATGCAAACTGCTGCTACTCTGTTTATACACTCACATACAAACTGCTGCTACTCTGTTTACACACTCACATTCAAACCGCTGCTACTCTGTTTATACACTCACATACAAACTGCTGCTACTCTGTTTATACACTCACAGACAAACTGCTGCTACTCTGTTTATACACTCACATACAAACCGCTGCTATTCTGTTTATACACTCACATACAAACCGCTGCTACTGTTTATACACTCACATACAAACTGCTGCTACTCTGTTTATACACTCACATACAAACTGCTGCTACTGTTTATACACTCACATACAAACTGCTGCTACTCTGTTTATACACTCACATACAAACTGCTGCTACTCTGTTTATACACTCCCATGCAAACTGCTGCTACTCTGTTTATACACTCACATACAAACTGCTGCTACTCTGTTTACACACTCACATACAAACCGCTGCTACTCTGTTTATACACTCACATACAAACTGCTGCTACTCTGTTTATACACTCACAGACAAACTGCTGCTACTCTGTTTATACACTCACATACAAACCGCTGCTATTCTGTTTATACACTCACATACAAACCGCTGCTGCTGTTTATACACTCACATACAAACTGCTGCTACTCTGTTTATACACTCACATACAAACTGCTGCTACTCTGTTTATACACTCACATACAAACAGCTGCTACTCTGTTTATACACTCACATACAAACCGCTGCTACTCTGTTTATACACTCACATACAAACTGCTGCTACTCTGTTTATACACTCACATACAAACTGCTGCTACTCTGTTTACACACTCACATACAAACTGCTGCTACTTTGTTTATACACTCACATACAAACCGCTGCTACTCTGTTTATACACTCACATAGAAACCGCTGCTACTCTGTTTATACACTCACATACAAACTGCTGCTACTCTGTTTATACACTCACATACAAACTGCTGCTACTCTGTTTATACGCAAATACAAACTGCTGCTACTCTGTTTATACACTCCCATGCAAACTGCTGCTACTCTGTTTATACGCAAAAACAAACTGCTGCTACTCTGTTTATACACTCCCATGCAAACTGCTGCTACTCTGTTTATACACTCACATACAAACTGCTGCTACTCTGTTTACACACTCACATTCAAACCGCTGCTACTCTGTTTATACACTCACATACAAACTGCTGCTACTCTGTTTATACACTCACAGACAAACTGCTGCTACTCTGTTTATACACTCACATACAAACCACTGCTATTCTGTTTATACACTCACATACAAACCGCTGCTACTGTTTATACACTCACATACAAACTGCTGCTACTCTGTTTATACACTCACATACAAACTGCTGCTACTGTTTATACACTCACATACAAACTGCTGCTACTCTGTTTATACACTCACATACAAACTGCTGCTACTCTGTTTATACACTCCCATGCAAACTGCTGCTACTCTGTTTATACACTCACATACAAACTGCTGCTACTCTGTTTACACACTCACATACAAACCGCTGCTACTCTGTTTATACACTCACATACAAACTGCTGCTACTCTGTTTATACACTCACAGACAAACTGCTGCTACTCTGTTTATACACTCACATACAAACCGCTGCTATTCTGTTTATACACTCACATACAAACCGCTGCTGCTGTTTATACACTCACATACAAACTGCTGCTACTCTGTTTATACACTCACATACAAACTGCTGCTACTCTGTTTATACACTCACATACAAACAGCTGCTACTCTGTTTATACACTCACATACAAACCGCTGCTACTCTGTTTATACACTCACATACAAACTGCTGCTACTCTGTTTATACACTCACATACAAACTGCTGCTACTGTTTATACACTCACATACAAACCGCTGCTACTCTGTTTATACACTCACATACAAACTGCTGCTACTCTGTTTATACACTCACATACAAACTGCTGCTACTCTGTTTATAGACTCACATACAAACTGCTGCTACTCTGTTTATACACTCACATACAAACTGCTGCTACTCTGTTTATTCACTCACATACAAACTGCTGCTACTCTGTTTATACACTCACATACAAACTGCTGCTACTGTTTATACACTCACATACAAACTGCTGCTACTCTGTTTATACACTCACATACAAACTGCTGCTACTCTGTTTATACACTCACATACAAACTGCTGCTACTCTGTTTATACACTCACATACAAACTGCTCCTACTCTGTTTATACACACATACAAACTGCTCCTACTCTGTTTATACACACATACAAACTGCTGCTACTCTGTTTATACACTCACATACAAACTGCTGCTACTCTTTTTATACACTCACATACAAACTGTTGCTACTCTGTTTATACACTCCCATGCAAACTGCTGCTACTCTGTTTATACACTCACATACAAACTGCTGCTACTCTGTTTACACACTCACATACAAACCGCTGCTACTCTGTTTATACACTCACATACAAACTGCTGCTACTCTGTTTATACACTCACAGACAAACTGCTGCTACTCTGTTTATACACTCACATACAAACCGCTGCTATTCTGTTTATACACTCACATACAAACCGCTGCTACTGTTTATACACTCACATACAAACTGCTGCTACTCTGTTTATACACTCACATACAAACTGCTGCTACTCTGTTTATACACTCACATACAAACTGCTGCTACTCTGTTTATACACTCACATACAAACCGCTGCTACTCTGTTTATACACTCACATACAAACCGCTGCTACTCTGTTTATACACTCACATACAAACTGCTGCTACTGTTTATACACTCACATACAAACCGCTGCTACTCTGTTTATACACTCACATACAAACTGCTGCTACTCTGTTTATACACTCACATACAAACTGCTGCTACTCTGTTTATACACTCACATACAAACTGCTGCTACTCTGTTTATACACTCACATACAAACTGCTGCTACTCTGTTTATTCACTCACATACAAACTGCTGCTACTCTGTTTATACACTCACATACAAACTTCTGCTACTGTTTATACACTCACATACAAACTGCTGATACTCTTTTTATACACTCACATACAAACTGCTGCTACTCTGTTTATACACTCACATACAAACTGCTGCTACTCTGTTTATACACTCACATACAAACTGCTGCTACTCTGTTTATACACTCACATACACACTGTTGCTACTCTGTTTATACACTCACATACAAACCGCTGCTACTCTGATAATACACTCACATACAAACTGCTGCTACTCTGTTTACACACTCACATACAAACTGCTGCTACTCTGTTTACACACTCACATACAAACTGCTGCTACTCTGTTTACACACTCACATACAAACTGCTGCTACTCTGTTTATACACTCACATACAAACCGCTGCTACTCTGTTTATACACTCACATAGAAACCGCTGCTACTCTGTTTATACACTCACATACAAACTGCTGCTACTCTGTTTATACACTCACATACAAACTGCTGCTACTCTGTTTATACGCAAATACAAACTGCTGCTACTCTGTTTATACACTCCCATGCAAACTGCTGCTACTCTGTTTATACGCAAATACAAACTGCTGCTACTCTGTTTATACACTCCCATGCAAACTGCTGCTACTCTGTTTATACACTCACATACAAACTGCTGCTACTCTGTTTACACACTCACATTCAAACCGCTGCTACTCTGTTTATACACTCACATACAAACTGCTGCTACTCTGTTTATACACTCACAGACAAACTGCTGCTACTCTGTTTATACACTCACATACAAACCGCTGCTATTCTGTTTATACACTCACATACAAACCGCTGCTACTGTTTATACACTCACATACAAACTGCTGCTACTCTGTTTATACACTCACATACAAACTGCTGCTACTGTTTATACACTCACATACAAACTGCTGCTACTCTGTTTATACACTCACATACAAACTGCTGCTACTCTGTTTATACACTCCCATGCAAACTGCTGCTACTCTGTTTATACACTCACATACAAACTGCTGCTACTCTGTTTATACACTCACATACAAACTGCTGCTACTGTTTATACACTCACATACAAACCGCTGCTACTCTGTTTATACACTCACATACAAACTGCTGCTACTCTGTTTATACACTCACATACAAACTGCTGCTACTCTGTTTATAGACTCACATACAAACTGCTGCTACTCTGTTTATACACTCACATACAAACTGCTGCTACTCTGTTTATTCACTCACATACAAACTGCTGCTACTCTGTTTATACACTCACATACAAACTGCTGCTACTGTTTATACACTCACATACAAACTGCTGCTACTCTGTTTATACACTCACATACAAACTGCTGCTACTCTGTTTATACACTCACATACAAACTGCTGCTACTCTGTTTATACACTCACATACAAACTGCTCCTACTCTGTTTATACACACATACAAACTGCTCCTACTCTGTTTATACACACATACAAACTGCTGCTACTCTGTTTATACACTCACATACAAACTGCTGCTACTCTGTTTATACACTCACATACAAACTGCTGCTACTCTTTTTATACACTCACATACAAACTGTTGCTACTCTGTTTATACACTCCCATGCAAACTGCTGCTACTCTGTTTATACACTCACATACAAACTGCTGCTACTCTGTTTACACACTCACATACAAACCGCTGCTACTCTGTTTATACACTCACATACAAACTGCTGCTACTCTGTTTATACACTCACAGACAAACTGCTGCTACTCTGTTTATACACTCACATACAAACCGCTGCTATTCTGTTTATACACTCACATACAAACCGCTGCTACTGTTTATACACTCACATACAAACTGCTGCTACTCTGTTTATACACTCACATACAAACTGCTGCTACTCTGTTTATACACTCACATACAAACTGCTGCTACTCTGTTTATACACTCACATACAAACCGCTGCTACTCTGTTTATACACTCACATACAAACTGCTGCTACTCTGTTTATACACTCACATACAAACTGCTGCTACTGTTTATACACTCACATACAAACCGCTGCTACTCTGTTTATACACTCACATACAAACTGCTGCTACTCTGTTTATACACTCACATACAAACTGCTGCTACTCTGTTTATACACTCACATACAAACTGCTGCTACTCTGTTTATACACTCACATACAAACTGCTGCTACTCTGTTTATACACTCACATACAAACTGCTGCTACTCTGTTTATACACTCACATACAAACTGCTGCTACTCTGTTTATACACTCACATACACACTGTTGCTACTCTGTTTATACACTCACATACAAACCGCTGCTACTCTGATAATACACTCACATACAAACTGCTGCTACTCTGTTTACACACTCACATACAAACTGCTGCTACTCTGTTTACACACTCACATACAAACTGCTGCTACTCTGTTTACACACTCACATACAAACTGCTGCTACTCTGTTTATACACTCACATACAAACCGCTGCTACTCTGTTTATACACTCACATAGAAACCGCTGCTACTCTGTTTATACACTCACATACAAACTGCTGCTACTCTGTTTATACACTCACATACAAACTGCTGCTACTCTGTTTATACGCAAATACAAACTGCTGCTACTCTGTTTATACACTCACATACAAACTGCTGCTACTCTGTTTATACGCAAATACAAACTGCTGCTACTCTGTTTATACACTCACATACAAACCGCTGCTACTGTTTATACACTCACATACAAACTGCTGCTACTCTGTTTATACACTCACATACAAACTGCTGCTACTCTGTTTATACACTCACATACAAACTGCTGCTACTCTGTTTATACACTCACATACAAACCGCTGCTACTCTGTTTATACACTCACATACAAACTGCTGCTACTCTGTTTATACACTCACATACAAACTGCTGCTACTGTTTATACACTCACATACAAACCGCTGCTACTCTGTTTATACACTCACATACAAACTGCTGCTACTCTGTTTATACACTCACATACAAACTGCTGCTACTCTGTTTATACACTCACATACAAACTGCTGCTACTCTGTTTATACACTCACATACAAACTGCTGCTACTCTGTTTATTCACTCACATACAAACTGCTGCTACTCTGTTTATACACTCACATACAAACTTCTGCTACTGTTTATACACTCACATACAAACTGCTGATACTCTTTTTATACACTCACATACAAACTGCTGCTACTCTGTTTATACACTCACATACAAACTGCTGCTACTCTGTTTATACACTCACATACAAACTGCTGCTACTCTGTTTATACACTCACATACACACTGTTGCTACTCTGTTTATACACTCACATACAAACCGCTGCTACTCTGATAATACACTCACATACAAACTGCTGCTACTCTGTTTACACACTCACATACAAACTGCTGCTACTCTGTTTACACACTCACATACAAACTGCTGCTACTCTGTTTACACACTCACATACAAACTGCTGCTACTCTGTTTATACACTCACATACAAACCGCTGCTACTCTGTTTATACACTCACATAGAAACAGCTGCTACTCTGTTTATACACTCACATACAAACTGCTGCTACTCTGTTTATACACTCACATACAAACTGCTGCTACTCTGTTTATACGCAAATACAAACTGCTGCTACTCTGTTTATACACTCCCATGCAAACTGCTGCTACTCTGTTTATACGCAAATACAAACTGCTGCTACTCTGTTTATACACTCCCATGCAAACTGCTGCTACTCTGTTTATACACTCACATACAAACTGCTGCTACTCTGTTTACACACTCACATTCAAACCGCTGCTACTCTGTTTATACACTCACATACAAACTGCTGCTACTCTGTTTATACACTCACAGACAAACTGCTGCTACTCTGTTTATACACTCACATACAAACCGCTGCTATTCTGTTTATACACTCACATACAAACCGCTGCTACTGTTTATACACTCACATACAAACTGCTGCTACTCTGTTTATACACTCACATACAAACTGCTGCTACTGTTTATACACTCACATACAAACTGCTGCTACTCTGTTTATACACTCACATACAAACTGCTGCTACTCTGTTTATACACTCCCATGCAAACTGCTGCTACTCTGTTTATACACTCACATACAAACTGCTGCTACTGTTTATACACTCACATACAAACTGCTGATACTCTTTTTATACACTAACATACAAACTGCTGCTACTCTGTTTATACACTCACATACAAACTGCTGCTACTCTGTTTATACACTCACATACAAACTGCTGCTACTCTGTTTATACACTCACATACAAACTGCTGCTACTCTGTTTATGCACTCACATACAAACTGCTGCTACTCTGTTTATACACTCACATACAAACTTCTGCTACTCTGTTTATACACTCACATACAAACTGCTCCTACTCAGTTTATACACACATACAAACTGCTCCTACTCTGTTTATACACACATACAAACCGCTGCTATTCTGTTTATACACTCACATACAAACAGCTGCTACTGTTTATACACTCACATACAAACTGCTGCTACTCTGTTTACACACTCACATACAAACTGCTGCTACTCTGTTTACACACTCACATACAAACTGCTGCTACTCTGTTTACACACTCACATACAAACTGCTGCTACTCTGTTTATACACTCACATACAAACCGCTGCTACTCTGTTTATACACTCACATACAAACCGCTGCTACTCTGTTTATACACTCACATACAAACCGCTGCTACTCTGTTTATACACTCACATACAAACTGCTGCTACTCTGTTTATACACTCACATACAAACTGCTGCTACTCTGTTTATACACTCACATACAAACTGCTGCTACTCTGTTTATACACTCACATACAAACTGCTCCTACTCTGTTTATACACACATACAAACTGCTCCTACTCTGTTTATACACACATACAAACTGCTGCTACTCTGTTTATACACTCACATACAAACTGCTGCTACTCTTTTTATACACTCACATACAAACTGTTGCTACTCTGTTTATACACTCCCATGCAAACTGCTGCTACTCTGTTTATACACTCACATACAAACTGCTGCTACTCTGTTTACACACTCACATACAAACCGCTGCTACTCTGTTTATACACTCACATACAAACTGCTGCTACTCTGTTTATACACTCACAGACAAACTGCTGCTACTCTGTTTATACACTCACATACAAACCGCTGCTATTCTGTTTATACACTCACATACAAACCGCTGCTACTGTTTATACACTCACATACAAACTGCTGCTACTCTGTTTATACACTCACATACAAACTGCTGCTACTCTGTTTATACACTCACATACAAACTGCTGCTACTCTGTTTATACACTCACATACAAACCGCTGCTACTCTGTTTATACACTCACATACAAACTGCTGCTACTCTGTTTATACACTCACATACAAACTGCTGCTACTGTTTATACACTCACATACAAACCGCTGCTACTCTGTTTATACACTCACATACAAACTGCTGCTACTCTGTTTATACACTCACATACAAAATGCTGCTACTCTGTTTATACACTCACATACAAACTGCTGCTACTCTGTTTATACACTCACATACAAACTGCTGCTACTCTGTTTATTCACTCACATACAAACTGCTGCTACTCTGTTTATACACTCACATACAAACTTCTGCTACTGTTTATACACTCACATACAAACTGCTGATACTCTTTTTATACACTCACATACAAACTGCTGCTACTCTGTTTATACACTCACATACAAACTGCTGCTACTCTGTTTATACACTCACATACAAACTGCTGCTACTCTGTTTATACACTCACATACACACTGTTGCTACTCTGTTTATACACTCACATACAAACTGCTGCTACTCTGATAATACACTCACATACAAACTGCTGCTACTCTGTTTACACACTCACATACAAACTGCTGCTACTCTGTTTACACACTCACATACAAACTGCTGCTACTCTGTTTACACACTCACATACAAACTGCTGCTACTCTGTTTATACACTCACATACAAACCGCTGCTACTCTGTTTATACACTCACATACAAACCGCTGCTACTCTGTTTATACACTCACATACAAACTGCTGCTACTCTGTTTATACACTAACATACAAACTGCTGCTACTCTGTTTATACGCAAATACAAACTGCTGCTACTCTGTTTATACACTCCCATGCAAACTGCTGCTACTCTGTTTATACACTCACATACAAACTGCTGCTACTCTGTTTACACACTCACATTCAAACTGCTGCTACTCTGTTTATACACTCACATACAAACTGCTGCTACTCTGTTTATACACTCACATAGAAACCGCTGCTACTCTGTTTATACACTCACATACAAACTGCTGCTACTCTGTTTATACACTCACATACAAACTGCTGCTACTCTGTTTATACGCAAATACAAACTGCTGCTACTCTGTTTATACACTCCCATGCAAACTGCTGCTACTCTGTTTATACGCAAATACAAACTGCTGCTACTCTGTTTATACACTCCCATGCAAACTGCTGCTACTCTGTTTATACACTCACATACAAACTGCTGCTACTCTGTTTACACACTCACATTCAAACCGCTGCTACTCTGTTTATACACTCACATACAAACTGCTGCTACTCTGTTTATACACTCACAGACAAACTGCTGCTACTCTGTTTATACACTCACATACAAACCGCTGCTATTCTGTTTATACACTCACAGACAAACCGCTGCTACTGTTTATACACTCACATACAAACTGCTGCTACTCTGTTTATACACTCACATACAAACTGCTGCTACTGTTTATACACTCACATACAAACTGCTGCTACTCTGTTTATACACTCACATACAAACTGCTGCTACTCTGTTTATACACTCCCATGCAAACTGCTGCTACTCTGTTTATACACTCACATACAAACTGCTGCTACTCTGTTTACACACTCACATACAAACCGCTGCTACTCTGTTTATACACTCACATACAAACTGCTGCTACTCTGTTTATACACTCACAGACAAACTGCTGCTACTCTGTTTATACACTCACATACAAACCGCTGCTATTCTGTTTATACACTCACATACAAACCGCTGCTGCTGTTTATACACTCACATACAAACTGCTGCTACTCTGTTTATACACTCACATACAAACTGCTGCTACTCTGTTTATACACTCACATACAAACAGCTGCTACTCTGTTTATACACTCACATACAAACCGCTGCTACTCTGTTTATACACTCACATACAAACTGCTGCTACTCTGTTTATACACTCACATACAAACTGCTGCTACTCTGTTTACACACTCACATACAAACTGCTGCTACTCTGTTTACACACTCACATACAAACTGCTGCTACTCTGTTTATACACTCACATACAAACCGCTGCTACTCTGTTTATACACTCACATAGAAACCGCTGCTACTCTGTTTATACACTCACATACAAACTGCTGCTACTCTGTTTATACACTCACATACAAACTGCTGCTACTCTGTTTATACGCAAATACAAACTGCTGCTACTCTGTTTATACACTCCCATGCAAACTGCTGCTACTCTGTTTATACGCAAATACAAACTGCTGCTACTCTGTTTATACACTCCCATGCAAACTGCTGCTACTCTGTTTATACACTCACATACAAACTGCTGCTACTGTTTATACACTCACATACAAACTGCTGCTACTCTGTTTATACACTCACATACAAACTGCTGCTACTCTGTTTATTCACTCACATACAAACTGCTGCTACTCTGTTTACACACTCACATACAAACTGCTGCTACTCTGTTTATACACTCACATACAAACTGTTGCTACTCTGTTTATACACTCACATACAAACTGCTGCTACTCTGTTTATACACTCACATACAAACTACTGCTACTGTTTATACACTCACATACAAACTGCTCCTACTCTGTTTATACACTCACATACAAACTGCTGCTACTCTGTTTATACACTCACATACAAACTGTTGCTACTCTGTTTATACACTCACATACAAACTGCTGCTACTCTGTTTATACACTCACATACAAACTGCTGCTACTGTTTATACACTCACATACAAACTGCTCCTACTCTGTTTATACACTCACATACAAACTGCTGCTACTCTGTTTATACACTCACATACAAACTGCTGCTACTCTGTTTATACACTCGCATACAAACTACTGCTACTCTGTTTATACACTCACATACAAACTGCTGCTACTCTGTTTATACACTCACATACAAACTGCTGCTACTCTGTTTATACACTCACATACAAACTGCCGCTACTCTGTTTATACACTCACATACAAACTGCTGCTACTGTTTATACACTCACATACAAACTGCTACTCTGTTTATACACTCACATACAAACTGCTACTCTGTTTATACACTCACATACAAACTGCTACTCTGTTTATACACTCCCATGCAAACTGCTGCTACTCTGTTTATACACTCACATACAAACCGCTGCTACTCTGTTTATACACTCACATACAAACTCCTGCTACTCTGTTTATACACTCACATACAAAGTAATGATACTCTGTTTATCATATATGCTAATGCCGAGTCACCTTACCCCTATATATATATACCTCTATCGATCCAGTATCCCTGCACATTGTAAATATGGTAGTGGAACTTACACTGGATATAGTGTGCCTCCTTACTTTCTCGTGTTCTTCTTATTTCAGATATTTATATCTTGTGTGTTTTTGTTCTACCTTGCTATTTTTATTATTACATTGTTATTGATTACTGCATTCCTGGGGTTAGAGCTTGCAAGAAAGGCATTTCACTGTACTTGTGACATTAAAACTTGAAACCATAACCACTGACTGCACCATTGAACTAAATCCAATAATCTGGCGGCGTTAGTGTTGCCCAAGGCAACACAAGTACACTAACACAAGTATGTGGACACCCCTTCAAATTAGTGGATTCTGCTATTCTAGAAACAGATGTTGCTGACAGGTGTATAAAATGAAGCACACACACATGCAATCTCCATAGACAAACATTGGCAGTAGAATGGCCAAGCTCACAGAACGGGACCGCCGAATACTGAATGCCAGGATAACACTACCTGCCCCAATGCACAGCGCCAACTGTAAAGTTTGGTGGAGGAGGAATAATGGTCTGGGGCTGTTTTTCACATCCCCTTAGTTCCAGTGAAGGGAAATCTTAACGCTACAGCATACAATGACATTCTAGATCATTCTGTGCTTCCAAATTTATGGCAACAGTTTGGGGAAGGCCCTTTCATGTTTCAGCATGACAATGCCCCCATGCACAAAGAGAGGTCCATACAGAAATGGTTTGTCGAGATCAGTGTGGAAGAACTTGACTGGCCTGCACAGTGCCCTGACCTGAACCCAATCGAACACCTTTGGGATGAATTGGAACGCTGACTGCAAGCCAGGCCTAATCGCTCAACATCAGTACCCGACCTCACTAATGCTCTTGTGGCTGAATGGAAGCAAGTTCCTGCAGCAATGTTCCAACATTTAGTGGAAAGCCTTCACAGAAAAGTAGAGGCTGTTATAGCAGCAAAGAGGGAGACCAACTCCATATTAATGCCCATGATTTTGGAATGAGTTGTTTGACGAGCAGGTGTCCACATACTTTGGGTCATTTTGTGTACTTCTATAAATGAATCAATCACAGATGCCCAACAGGTGGTGAGACTGAGGCTGGTACTGGTGCTGAGACTAATGCTGTAGCTTAATCTGGTACTGAGACTAAGGCTGTAGTTTAATATGGTGCTGAGACTAAAGATGCATTACAAATGACACACAGACGTAAGTTCATTGAAAATGACATGGAAATAACATTGATTCAAGCAGTGTGAGTTCCCTTTACAGTTGCTTTTGACCAGGGATTATTTTATTTGTAACCTTTATTTAACTAGGCAAGTCAGGTAAGGACAAATTCTTATTTACAATGACAGCCTACCAGGGAACAGTGGGTTAACTGCCTTGTTCAGGGGCAGAATGACAGATTTTTACATTGTCAGCTCGTGGACTCGATCCAGCAACCTTTCGGTTACTGGCCCAACGCTCTAACCACTAGGCTACCTGCCGCCCCAGGGATAGAAGAACGACAAGCTGTGTGTGTTAATCAACCTCCCGTAGAAGCCGGAGTCACAGGACACATGCCATGCCATGCTAGCATGATGCTGGAACTGTGTCCTGAATGGCACCCTATTCCTCACATAGCGCACTACTTTTTCCCTGGGCCCTGGTCGAAAGTAGTGCACTATATAGGGAATAGGGTGCCATTTGGGATGCATCCTGGGACTTACTGGGCGTTGGTAGAGTCCATACTGTACTCTTCCTGATACCTATAGGCACAGTAGACAGATAGGGGACAGGTTAGGTCATTAGGAGGCAGGAAGGGAGGGAGGGCGGCATGCTTTCACAGAGGACATGCAAGACCAGAAAAACAGAAGCGTCTCAGAGTAGGAGTGTCGATCTAGGATAACGACCCGGAAGAACTCATTCCTAGATTAGGATCACATATTAGGATTGACAGGGGTTCTCGGATAAAATTATTTGATTAGTTTGAGAACCGACAGGAGACTCTGAATGCAAACCACAGGAGACCAGAGGACAGCAGCAGGAAGCAAAACCTACTGGGTCGATCTCAATGGCTTCCACGTTCAAATGACGACAAATTGGAAAAATTGGACAGATTCCGTACTGTAGCAGCTTGAATGGATGTATCGGGGTGACATTGAAATCAATCAACAAACAGAGAATGAACATGTTAAGAACATGTTGAGAATCAAAGACACTGTCAAACATGAAAACATCAGATTCTTCTAAAAGATCTGTATCACACTTCATACTCAGGTAGATGGTAGTTAAAGGTATAAACTTCTAGGGGTTTGCTAATATGAATCATGAGAATCGAGAATCAACCACACCATTCCTATATTTACAATGTACTTTTGATCAAACAGTCATAAGAATAAATTAATATGGACTGATTTAATTATTATGAAGAGTGCTCTGTATGACCAGTTCACTAAATATGATCTTCTTCAAATCCAAAGAGATAAAACCCTTTTTGGATTTGTCACTTCTTATACTTGTTGATGGATCAAAATATTCACTGCTTAAGGGGAAATCTGCAGTTGCTACATCCATTTTTGTAATTGTAAATTAATAATCTATTGATTTTTGAAGAATACAGTATAACTTACAAATGCCTCATGAGCTTAGTTAAACTGTCATACCCCATCAGAACCCAACATATAAGCTTGTTTTACTCCAAAGTTTGCAAACAAAGTGAATGTAAACAAACACAGTATAGCCACAAAACATGGTTAAAACTATTATTTTGATATCATGGATGGTCAGTCTTTGCATCCATAGCTCTGTCTATGAATTTGAGAGTGTTTACATTTCTCCAGCCCCAATCAGAGCTGCAGTATCCCTATATGCAAATAGACCATTGCCATATATGGATCTGTGCCATTCACTTTGAACTGGACTGTGTTTACAGCATGAGCGATTGTGAGTAGATGCGCATGTTTTGAGATCAAAGTGAGAGCTGCATGTAGCCATGTGTGCACATTTTGTTCATATCCTTTACTAGTTAGTGAGTTATTAACCCAGTTATAGATCATTTCTTGGCAACGATGGGGGAGTGGTTGCCTCCTACAAGAGCACAAAACGTGTACATTTCTAGCCATCTTTGAAAAGCAAGTCAGGTAAAGAGATTTTTTTCCGTCTTAAAAGGGCAGTGTTGTATTTTGAGACAGGCTTGAATAAGCTAAGTAGCCAATAAGCAGAGGGTAGCATAATTTGTCTGATTCGCTGTAAAAATGGTGTGACAATAATAATGAACTTTATTTTGTGATTTCTTGCATCAAACAACACATTTTCAATCACATCCTTGTCTGAAGGACAAGTGGATAAACAGGTTAATGTCAAGCCAGGCATATTTTCCAAAAGTCTCACAGAATGTAAAACCTACATTGAACACCACACATTGGCTGTTACTACAGGCTGAATGATAGAACGGCTATTTCCATATTAAAATGTTATGGGATGCATTTTCTCCATTGTTTTTGATGGTAGGCCACTCTGGTAGGCTGTTATAACTGTAACTTAAAACGGGTAGAGCCTCAGTGTTCACAGTAAAAGCAAGCCAGAAGTCAACAGATGTGACATTTGCTCAGTGCCTCCAAAATAATTTGAGGGAACATTGGCGGGGTGTCCGCTTTGTTATTGTTTCAACTGCTAATTGACATTTTAAATCTATTTTTGGAACCCATTCCTGATCGAAGCATTTCTCAGGCCACACTCTTTAGAGCTGAACCTAAATGGCTGAGCTACACTCTATTCAGCCAAGGTAAGGAGGATGGCGTGCTGCACATCACAATCAGGAAGTACTCAGGACCCAAGAGAGGTCCAGTACATTTAGCATCTTAGTATTATTCAGAGCGACTTACAGGAGCAATTAGGGTTAATTGCCTTGCTCAAGTGAACATTGACAGATTTTTCACCTTGTCTGCTCTGGGATTTCGGTTACTGGCCCAACGCTCTTAACCGCTAGGCTACCTGCTGCCAATAACCACTCAGGTGTGAACAGGGATGGAAGAAAATAGGTTTTATCCACACAACTCTAAACTAGAACTCAGGACCTTCTGAGACTCTTAAGCCATCTGTGACTGCCAAATAGAACATTTTCACACGCTGCAAAACTTATATGAACATTCTCCAACATATTATCTATTACAACAGTGATATTTTGGCATGTCCCGCGTCACGGGTCACGGGTAGGCAACCCTGTTCCTGGAGTCCTGCAGGTACTGCAGGATCTTGTTCCAACTAGGCACCACACCTGCTATGGCTAATTTAGTGAAATCGTCAACCCTGTTACGCTTAACTGTTACTTTCATTGGCACTTTTATAGTAATTTTTCTTAATTTAACCTCTTGAGATGGGAATATATGTTTTTTATTTAGTTGAACATTGCTCTTTGTGACAGAATGTTAAAATTAGGATAAATAAATAGTCATTTTTGACTAAATTACACTAGCCAAAAGGCACTCTATTCGTGGAATAAGCTGAGTTATTGAGTCAGGTGTTCTTGTCCAGGAATAGAACAAAGATGTTCACCTAATCAATCAAAACGGTCAGTTTGATTTATTAAATGTCAGTTAAAGTTGAATAAATTCCAACTGAAACTGAAAGTCTGTTGAGTCCGAGCAAGGTACAGACTATCTACTGTATCGAGGTCGGAACTATCTAAATTAAGTGAGACCAACGTCACCATGGTAACAGGGTGTTGCTGTCACCAACTCTTTTTGAGTGTCAGTCTGTTTGATGGCAGTAGTTCAGGGCTCTGAAATGAACATAAACATAATACCTGTAATTAGCTCTGTCCATTCCATATCTGCTGCTACCGCATCAAACACTGTCTCTATATCTGCCTCTGCTGTCAGAGGCATCACAGAGCGATAGAAGAGCCTGGACGTTTCTGTTGTCTTGGTAATCATGCAGGTAACCTATCATAAACACTGCCACACTGTTTAGCCCCCAAGGCATGCAACGCAGGAACAAATTGATTCTCACCTCACCTTGACAGTAGATCAGGAAACTAATTGATAAAAAAACAACAACTGCTAGTGCTAAACTGGTGCAAAACACTGCAGGTATTGGAGAAATAACTCAGATCCATGCTGCTGAACCTGTCTGAATCCTCTGTCACCTGTCCTCTCAAGGACCTATTGAAATGTTATCTGAGCACATGAGTCTCTGCAGTCATTTAGAGGGCTGCTGGGACTTGTAGTTTTCTATATGTTTCCCAAAACTACACTTCCCAAGCCTGAGTAGCATTTGGCATTGAGTGCTCCAGAGGTGTACAAGCCAAGGGAAAGACACAGCTCATCATGCCCATTGGAACAAGGCTTCCTGAAGTCACACCTGCCTCTGGCAACATCTCTGAAGAATGACTCTCTGTTCTTAGTCTAAAGGGACAAAACATCCACAGTACAGTGACCTAAATATGCAATGAAAGGCATACGCATAAAGTGTGTACACGCATGTATTCTGTCTGAGCATGTGTGCGTGTCCCTGAGAGGGAGAGATAACAGAGAGAGAAAGGAGACATAAGAAAGAGAGAGAAAGAGTGCATTTTCTTTTCTGAAAAGTGTCGGTAGCTCCTTGTCTCTGTCAGAACACATTAAATAGACCATCTTAATCCATAATAGCCCTCGTATAAGTAGGCTGTCCCGTTAATTCAGAACGCTATGCACTGTACCCTCTATGTTGTGTTTCTGACCTCTCCTTAACATCAATGTCTATAACCATGCTCTATCGAGATCCTAGAATGTTCTGTATGTAGTTCTACGTACCTATGATTTCCCATGATTTTCAGCTCTCCCTGTTGGCATTGGAATCCAGCTCACATTGCAACTGGCTGTGCTGGGAATAAAACTCCCTCACTGTGGTGTCTGACTGAGTTAGACAACGCCATGCCCTCTCTCTCTATTGATTCTCCTCTGACGGATGCTTTCAGGCACAAGGATGGGTGTAATATTGACAGTAGTTTGTGTGGACACACATAAACAGCCGAGACGCACGTGGGTTACACGCACGCACGCTCACACACACGTACACACATGGCACACACACACACTTCTGTACTGAGTGAGTATTTGTGGCAGCTTTTAGCTCCACTTGACCATTTTCGTCAAGGAATGTGGGATTGTGGGTAGGAAGTCGCAACGCACCAATCACGACTATGTTTCCATGGGGGCTACTTCGCCTTTCAAGTCAATTGATGAGAAAGTGCTTCCGCCCCAGTTTAATGAACACCGCCTTAATGATAACAAATGTGACATAATTTACCCAGCGGACCACATTAAAACAGCTCATTAAGATGGAGTTGCTCAAAAGCAAGGACATCATAACTGTACAGTTATATTAAGAAAGAGCCACTTTAAATATGCACCAGCACAGCAACACAGATGGAGATTTCAGTTGCAAGTCCTTCTAGGCTGTAGCTTCAGTAACACTGAGGGAAAGAGACAGCAGGTAATTGAGTTGAAGAGTTCTAGATGCAACCAAAATCGCAATTAAATTGAGTAAATGGCCAGTTTAATAAGCGTATACATGATTACAGATGAATTGATGAGAAGACATGCTATCCTGAAGAGATCCTAGAAGAGATCATAGATAATAGATCCAAGAAGAGATCCTAGAAGAAATTATAGAAGAGATCATAGATAATAGATCCTAGAAAAGATCATATATCCTAGATGAGATCATAGAGGAGATCCTAGAAGAGATCATAGATAATAGATCCTAGAAGAGATCATAGAAGAGATCATAGATAATAGATCCTAAAAGAGATCATAGATAATAGATCCTAGAAGAGATCCTAGAAGAGATCATAGGTAATAGATCATAGAAGAGATAATAGATAATAGATCCTAGAAGAGATCCTAGATAATAGATCCTAGAAGAGATCATAGATAATAGATCCTAGAAGAGATCATAGATAATAGATCCTAGAAGAGATCCTAGAAGAGATCATAGATAATAGATCATAGAAGAGATCATAGATAATAGATAATAAAAGAGATCATAGATAATAGATCCTAGAAGAGATCATAGATAATATATCCTAGAAGATATCCTAGAAGAGATCATAGATAATAGATCATAAAAGAGATCATAGATAATAGATCCTAGAAGAGATCCTAGATAATAGATCCTAGAAGAGATCATAGATAATAGATCCTAGAAGAGATCATAGATAATAGATCCTAGAAGAGATCATAGATAATAGATCCTAGAAGAGTTAATAGATAATAGATCCTAGAAGAGATCCTAGATAATATATCCTAGAAGAGATCCTAGAAGAGATCATTGGTAATAGATCATAGAAGAGATCATAGATAATAGATCATAAAAGAGATCATAGATAATAGATCCTAGAAGAGATCCTTGATAATAGATCCTAGAAGAGATCATAGATAATAGATCCTAGAAGAGATCATAGATAATAGATCCTAGAAGAGATCCTAGATAATATATCCTAGAAGAGATCCTAGAAGAGATCATTGGTAATAGATCATAGAAGAGATCATAGATAATAGATCATAAAAGAGATCATAGATAATAGATCCTAGAAGAGATCCTTGATAATAGATCCTAGAAGAGATCATAGATAATAGATCCTAGAAGAGATCATAGATAATAGATCCTGGAAGAGATCATAGATAATAGATCCTAGAAGAGTTAATAGATAATAGATCCTAGAAGAGTTCCTAGAAGAGATCATAGATAATAGATCATAGAAGAGATCATAGATAATAGATAATAAAAGAGATCATAGATAATAGATCCAAGAAGAGATCATAGATAATATATCCTAGAAGAGATCCTAGATAAAAGATCATAAAAGAGATCATAAATAATAGATCCTAGAAGAGATAATATATCCTAGAAGAGAACCTAGAAGAGATCATAGATAATATATCCTAGAAGAGATCCTAGAAGAGATCATAGATAATAGATCATAGATAATAGATCATAAAAGAGATCATAAATAATAGATCCTAGAAGAGATCATATTTCATAGAAGAGATCCTAGAAGAGATCATAGATAATAGATCCTAGAAGAGATCATAGATAATAGATCCTAGAAGAGATCCTAGAAGAGATCATAGATAATAGATCATAGAAGAGATCATAGATAATAGATCATAAAAGAGATCGTAGATAATAGATCCTAGAAGAGATCATAGATAATAGAGCCTAGAAGAGATCATAGATAATAGATCCTAGAAGAGATCATAGATAATAGATGATTGAAGAGGTCATATATAACAACTTGGGGTCACGCTCTCTCTTCCCTCTAAAGGAAAAAAATACAGCATTGAGTTCAATCGACTAACAAGCTCTTGTATTTAACAAGGGAACCCCTTAACAAGGTGCTCTGGAGGTGTGGGGATATCATTTGTCTACAAAATAAAAAACATACTGCCAACTGTACAGGCAATGAGCCTTAATGTATACCGACTGGCAGAACATACAGTACGGAAATTATGATAGTGGCCATATATTGAACAACATCTGAATAGGATAGGCCAATATGTAATCAATTATTGTGGTGCAGGGGCCTTAGAAAGGATGTGTGATGTTGTAAGAGGTTGTCATGACGTTGGCCTCTTTGAGTACAGGGAGGACAGTTGACCCCCTCCCCCCTTGCACCATCCCCCAACCTACCTTCCCCCACCCAGTCCCTGTGTGAAGGAGTGGTAACATTCCAGGAGAATCTCTTGCCACATGGCCCATAGAGAGACACAGGAAATTCTTCCAACTCACAGATTGGGGAGCCAAGCGACATTTGTGTTCTGGAGAAGGTATGGAAGATTGGTGAAGAATCCAGCTACGAACTGGTCCGCTTGGTACAATTTTGTGATACTCAGAAGAGACAATATAGCCATATTACCATAAAACGGTTTATATAATAGCCTCAGCCTTGAGACTTGCATCCACATGGTTGTATAGAATGTATTAATAAGGATAAAGCTATTTGTAATACATTGAGATGCTATGTACTGATGTTAATGTGATAGAATTGTATTTCTGTACCAAGCGTAACTCAGTCATCGGCACGCCCCCAGGGACACAGACAGGACCAGGCGTCATGTGACATGTTCACTATAAAACTATACCCTGAGCTACTTTCTTCAGACCAGGCCTCCACTCCATTGCGAGAAGTTGGCCAATAGGCTTGACCATCCAATCCATCTACTGAAAGTGAACCATACCACGTGGTTAACTTTTAGACTATTGATATTGACAGAATAAGAACAAGTCTTTGATATTAATTATTAGTCTGCAGCTAAGTAAATTATATCATTTAACGCGAAGACCAACGAAACATCCATTCTATAACGACATTAATGTATGTCGCTTTGAAAGATCCATTCTAACCGAGAGAGAGAGAACTCTCCAACAGAACGACTCTTCAACAAGGATCCCGACGACACACTGAGCGTAAATATATATTGATTGCAATTGTTCCCAAATGAGTGAGCGTTCATGTGCAATTGATTAGCATGTCAATTGTTAATATTAATGAACTCTGTGTACCTCCTCAGCTGAACATTTTATGACCCATTGTTCTACAAGACACCAGCCATGCCTGTTAGCCACTAGGGCACATTACTCTACCAATTCTTTGTGATGATAATTACTGTTTGTATACTTTATGTGAATTACTTAGTTTAGTAAATAAATGATTTTAAGACAATTGATGTATGGATGACTCTTAGTAAAGACTGGGTTCGTGCAGATACAACAATTTACGACGTTTGGAATGAGACTGGACGCGAGGTAAAATACACCATTTAAACCAGAAGATAATCAGCCTATACTATAATAGAATATAATATATAATGTTATAATATAGGAAAGTTATATTAGGAAAATTATAACTTTGTAATCTGAATATTTTCCTTGGTGCCCCAATCTCCTAGTTAATTACAATTAAACAATTAATCAGTTTAATCGCGTGATAATAATTACAGGGATTTAATTGATAAACATGTCTTCAGTTTAATGGTACCCCAAAGACACGACAAGGTTAAAGGAGGGTAGAGAACTAACAAACAGAAAGGACATTGTGTTTCAGCCATAGCCCTCTCCTCACTTAGGCAGCAGCCACCGCCAGCAGAGCAACAAACAAAAATTCCTCTGCAATCCCTCACCAGCATCCATCCAGCCCTTCCTATCCCTGCAGACTTTCCTAGACAGAAGCTTTTGTTACTACTGAGACCAGAGCAGTGTGATCCAGCCAGTCTTCACTGTCATGACATGTACGGGCACAGTGTCCTTGGGATCCGAAAAAGCTCTACTAAGAAAATTAAATATATCATCATTACCATCATTATCATTACAATGTCAGGCTGTAGTTGGAGAGGCAGTGCCCACTGTCAAGCCATGTGAAGGAGATGGCTATTATATCCGAGGCTGTGCTATGCAACGGGGAATGGGAGAGTGGGTGAGTGGGGGAGTGGATGAATGGGTGAGTGAGGGAATAGGTGAGTGGGGGAATGGATGAATGGGTGAGTGAGGGAATGGGTGAGTGGGGGAGTGGGAGGGTGTTCTTTAATAGGAGCCTTCACACAATGTTGCCATAAATTCAAAGCACATGCATAATTGACCCTACCAGACTGCACATGCGACCCAAAAGCAGTTAATAAATGCTACAGGAAACCCCTAAAATACAGCCTAAAAAAATAACATGTGCCTCTTTGAGCTGCCATTGTGACTCTTCACAGTCACAAATGTGATAGGCCTATGCACAATTCACTACAGGCATCTCTGTCTGTCAATGGTGTCCGTACTGGGAGCGGAGTCAGGTGCAGGAGAGCAGAGGGTTGTGAACAGGCGCACACTTTATTGAGGCAGGAGAAACCAACAGACGGACGCCACTGCGTCAAAACCTCCAGGTAATTTGCAAAAGTGCAAAAACGCACAAACAGTCACAAAATATATGTTTAACAAATAAACATACCTCGTGTACAACACGGAATATAAGAACACCAGTCTGGCGCGTCACAAATAACACGTAACACAAACAATATCACACAAAGACATGAGGGGGAACAGAGGAATAAATACATGCAGTGTGATTGGGGAATGTAAACCAGGTGTGCAGGGAACAAGACAAAACAAATGGATCAATGAAAATTGGAGCGGCGATGGCTAGAAAGCCGGTGACGTCGACCGCCGAATGCCGCCCGAACAAGGAGAGGAGCCAACTTCGGCGGAAGTCGTGACACTGTCACAGACATGAAGTCTGATAACAATTCAGAGGCATGAGGCCTAGGCTAGTTTCCTTTCCAGTCCCAAGCCTACTGAAACACAAATTCCTGACTCCTGTCTTCTGTAATCCATAGGTTGTATTATCAAAGCATGTCTCTGGCCTACTATGCATGTCAAAATACCGCAATAACATTTCCTCAGCTTCTCTGCGCTGGCTCGTACTTGCTGCCCATAAGAGAGCTTTGGTAGAAAAATTCTGATCAACAAACTGTATGAGAGTAGATATGGATATTACCCCCTCCTTCCCCTCCTGTCTCCTCAACCCTCACCTCTCCTCACTCCTCACCTCTCCTTTCCTTCCCTCCCCTCTCCTCCCCTCCCCTCTCTTCTCTCCTCCGCTCTCATCCCCTCCCCTCTCCTCTCCTCTCCTCTCTTCACCCCTCTCCTCCCTCCCCTTCCCCTTTCCCCCCTCTGCTCTCCTCCCCTCCCCTCCTCTCTCCTCTCCTCTCTTCACCCCTCTCCTCTCCTCCCCTCTCCTCTCCATATGGTAAACAAGATACCGTGACATTTAAAACATGTCCTCTCTCTGTTATTCATGAGCTGATCTGCTATCCATATAATCATGAACTTGATTTTGCCAAATATAAGAGATATTCTATCATATGTTGAAGGAGGTTATCTAACAGACTTAGCAACTTTGGTCATTTGAATTTTGTCTGAGTGCTGTTACAAAGTTATTACGATTCGACAACGCTATACTTTGGGTGCGCTATGTGCGTCCTGTGCACACTCTGTGTGGCGATAGCTTCCTGCTGAAATGTGCTGAATTAGTTGAGGAACATGATAACGATGGGAATTTATTAACGGCCTGTTTCGTAATTCACAACAATGTTGATCAAAGATAATTACTTCATCATTACTACATAGGTTATCAGTTTAATTTGCTCTAAAATCTATACTAGTGGTGCAGCCAAGCCGAAAAGGTGGCACAGTGACCTTCTTACAGTGGGGGAAAAAAGTATTTGATCCCCTGCTGATTTTGTACGTTTGCCCACTTACAAAGAAATGATCAGTCTATAATTTTAATGGTAGGTTTATTTGAACAGTGAGAGACAGAATAACAACAAAAAAATCCAGAAAAACGCATGTCAAAAATGTTATAAAATGATTTGCATTTTAATGAGGGAAATAAGTATTTGACCCCTCTGCAAAACATGACTTAGCACTTGGTGGCAAAATCCTTGTTGGCAATCACAGAGGTCAGATGTTTCTTGTAGTTGGCCAACAGGTTTGCACATATCTCAGGAGGGATTTTGTCCCACTCCTCTTTGCAGATCTTCACCAAGTCATTAAGGTTTCGAGGCTGACGTTTGGCAACTCGAACCTTCAGCTCCCTCCACAGATTTTCTATGGGATTAAGGTCTGAAGACTGGCTAGGCCACTCCAGGACCTTAATGTGCTTCTTCTTGAGCCACTCCTTTGTTGCCTTGGCCGTGTGTTTTGGGCCATTGTCATGCTGGAATACCCATCCACGACCCATTTTAAATGCCCTGGCTGAGGGAAGGATGTTCTCACCCAAGATTTGACGGTACATGGCCCCGTCCATCGTCCCTTTGATGAGGTGAAGTTGTGCTGTCCCCTTAGCAGAAAAACACCCCCAAAGCATAATGTTTCCACCTCCATGTTTCACGGTAGAGATGGTGTTCTTGGGGTCATAGGCAGCATTCCTCCTCCTCCAAACACGGCGAGTTGAGTTGATTCCAAAGAGCTCTATTTTGGTCTCATCTGACCACAACACTTACACCAGTTGTCCTCTGAATCATTCAGATGTTCATTGGCAAACTTCAGACGGGCATGTATATGTATTCTTGAGCAGGGGGACCTTGGGGGCGCTGCAGGATTTCAGTCCTTCTTGGATTTCAGTCCTTTCAGTCCTTCTTTCAGTGTGTTACCAATTGTTTTCTTGGTGACTATGGTCCCAGCTGCCTTGAGATCATTGACAAGATCCTCCCGTGTAGTTCTGGGCTGATTCCTCACCGTTCTCATGATCATTGCAACCCCATGAGGTGAGATCTTGCATGGAGGCCCAGGCCGAGGGATATTGACAGTTCTTTTGTGTTTCTTCCATTTGCGAATAATCGCACCAAATGTTGTCACCTTCTCACCAAGCTGCTTGGCGATGGTCTTGTAGCCCATTCCAGCCTTGTGTAAGTCTACAATCTTGTCCCTGACATCCTTGGAGAGCTCTTTGGTCTTTTCCATGGTGGAGAGTTTGGAATCTGATTGATTGATTGCTTCTATGGACAGGTGTCTTTTTTTACAGGTAACTCCCTCTAAGAGTGTGCTCCTAATCTCAGCTCGTTACCTGTTTAAAAGACACCTGGGAGCCAGAAATCTTTCTGATTGAGAGGGGGTCAAATACTTATTTCCCTCATTAAAATGCAAATCAATTTATAACATTTTTGACATGCGTTTTTCTGGATATTTTTGTTGTTATTCTGTCTCTCACTGTTCAAATAAACCTACCATTAAAATTATAGACTGATCATTTCTTTATCAGTGGGCAAACGTACAAAATCAGCAGGGGATCAAATACTTTTTTCCCCCACTGTATTTGGGATGAACCCTGGCATAGTGAGCACATTTTGGTTTTAAACGCTTTAATGGGAACTTCTGATATGTTTGGTATTTCCCGGGACTCTGGATACTGAAACTGCGGTTGTCATGTTGGTATGAAGGGTCGGGAGTCAGACGCAGGAATGCGTAATAGTTTTTTTTATTATACCCAAATTACGGAGTGCCGTGTAAAGGCACGGGGAAGAAGACCAAACAAACACGTAACAAAACACAGGGTAGAAACCCTAAACAAAAGTGCGAGGAGTACCTCGAATAAATAACACACGCGCACAATGATACCACACAGGACGAGACCCGTAATCATCTGCACAATCCACAAGGGCGCGAAAGCCCAAAACACACAGCACAGGTACTCACACGCACCAACGGACATAGTAACAATAATCGACCGCCCAATGGAAACCAAAGGGCACATATATACAAATACAAACAGTGGGAATAGGGGCCAGGTGTGCATAATGAAAGTTCCGGAGGGATCTGTGACACTGGTAATGAAACTTGATACAAGTGCCACAAAGACGAACATAGGCAAATTACAGTTGGCCCAGAACAGAGCAGCACGGCTGGCCTTTAAATGTACACAGAGAGTTAACATCAATAACATGCATGTCAATCTCTGCTAGCTCAAAGTAGAGGAAAGATTGACTGCATTACATCATTTTGTTCACACGCTAGGTAGTTTTTCAATGTTAGTTTGCATTTGCTGCAATGGTCTGCTGCTAGGCAGATTTTTTTTTAATCACAGACAAGCTAGTGCCCAGGTTACCATGGGAACGACTCATCCCTTAAAGGGGCAACTGAAAATGTTTGTCTCACCTAATGTTTGTGCTTGATTGAGCATGAATTACTGCCAAAAACTCTTATTCATGAATGTTTTGTAATTTCTTATCATTAAAACACTGAAATATTTTAATTGTTCTCCTAGATTTATTTGTGCGCTTCTACTTAGTACTCCTTGTAAAAAATGTCAGCGTAGAGCCCTGAACTCTAATAATAAAAAAAGCTGTGCTACTCAGCATTTTGTGGCAGGATAGGCATTTTGTTGATTCTTGATGTTCAGTTGTAGAACTGGGTGAGTAGGTGAATGGGTGAGTAGGTGAGTGAGGGAATGGGTGAGTGGGGGGAATGGGTGAGTGGGTGAGTGGGGTGAATGGGTGAGTAGGTGAGTGAGGGAATGGGTGAGTGGGGGGAATGGGTGAGTGGGTGAGTGGGGTGAATGGGTGAGTAGGTGAGTGAGGGAATGGGTGAGTGGGGGGAATGGGGGAATGGGTGAGTGGGGGAAATGGGTGAGTGGGTGAGTGGGGGAATGGGTGGGTGGGTGAATGGGTGAGAGGGTGAGTGGGGGAACGGGTGAATGGGTGAGTGGGTGAATGAAGGAGTGGGTGAGTGGGGGAATGGGTGGGTGGGTGAATGAGTGAGAGGTTGAATGGGTGGGTGGGAGAATGGGTGAGTGGAGGAAAGGGGGAATGGGTGAGTGGGTGAGTGGGGGAATGGGTGGGTGGGTGAATGGGTGGGTGGGAGAATGGGTGAGTGAAGGAAAGGGGGAATGGGTGAGTGGGGGAATGGGTGAGTGGGTGAGTGGGGGAATGGGTGAGAGGGTGAATGGGTGGGTGAGAGAATGGGTGAGTGGGGGAATGGGTGATTGGGGGAATGGGTGAGTGGGTGAATGGGTGGGTGTGGGAGTGGGTGGGTGAATGGGTGAGTGGAGGAAAGGGTGAGTGGGGGAATGGGGGAATGGGTGAGTGGGTGAGAGGGTGAATGGGTGGGTGACAGGGTGAATGGGTGGGTGGGAGAATGGGTGAGTGGGGGAATGGGTGAGTGGGGGAATGGGTGAGAGGGTGAATGGGTGGGTGGAGGAAAGGGGGAATGGGTGAGTGGGGGAAAGGGGGAATTGGTGAGTGGGGGAAAGGGGGAATGGGTAAGTGGGGGAAAGGGGTGAGTGGGGGAAAGGGGTGAGTGGGGGAAAGGGGGAATGGGTGAGTGGGGGAAAGGGGTGAGTGGGGGAAAGGGGGAATGGGTGAGTGGGGGAATGGGTGAGTGGGGGAAAGGGGTGAGTGGGGGAAAGGGGGAATGGGTGAGTGGGGGAAAGGGGGAATGGGTGAGTGGGGGAAAGGGTGAGTGGGGGAATGGGTGAGAGGGTGAATGGGTGGGTGGAGGAAAGGGGGAATGGGTGAGTGGGGGAAAGGGGGAATTGGTGAGTGGGGGAAAGGGGGAATGGGTAAGTGGGGGAAAGGGGTGAGTGGGGGAAAGGGGGAATGGGTGAGTGGGGGAAAGGGGGAATGGGTGAGTGGGGGAAAGGGGGAATGGGTGAGTGGTAGTAAAGAAGATCTAATGATGAGGATCGTAATGAGATTAAAGACCAGTTGCTTGGTGCTCTAGAATCTGGAGGAGGAATCTGGAGGAGGCAGTTAGCTACAGTATACATTTTTCTATCCCTCCCTATAGCGTAGCAAATATGAGTAAGTAACATCTCAACAGCGCTTGTAGGTGTCCACGCACTTCATATATTTTTTCATGATTAAGAACATTATTTTTCCCTGGTGCATATTAAACATGAGTAACTTAATCTGTCTTTTTAGTTACCAGGCATGGGGAACACGTTTTTGAAGCATAACACATAGCATATTCCCATAATCATTATATAATGTATCCCTAATGTATCAAACTTGAGTAACATCTTAATTGGTTCTGTAGGGGTACAGATGCACAAACTTCCTCTGTCTTTTTTGTTTCATCAAACTCACTCAAGAGGCTTTGGTGACTGAGTATGTAAAGCTGCATGGGCTTCCAGTCATAAACACCATCAATATCATCATCACCTGCAACACCTAAAAACAACCATCTTGTTCCTGCTAGCTGTGATGGGGACTATGTGTGAAACACGCACGCATGCATGCACAGACGCACACTCACACACACACATACCGGGCTTCTCTATAAGCTTCCCAAATGTTATCTTGTCTCAGAGCCTAGGGCTGACAAAGTTCCCTCTCTCTCTCTCTCTCTCTCTCTCTCTCGCTCTGTGTGTGTGTCTGTGCCACTTGCATCTCCGTTTAGAATGACATCCCTGGATCTCTAACACACCATGACATCTCTCTGCATCTCTGTGTCTGTCAGGTGGGTAAACAACAACAGGGGATACGAACTAAGTAGGCAGGGTGGACTGGAGAGGAGAGGACAGGGGAGGAGAGGTGAGGGGTGAGGAAAGGAGTGGGGAGGGGAGGAGAGAAGAGAGGGGAGGAGAGGGTTGAGGGGAGGGGAAGGGAAGGGAGGGGTAACTGCAGAGGAGAGGAGAGGAGAGAAGAGGAGAGGAGAGGGACAGAGGAGAGGCAAGGAGAGGAGAGAGGAGGGACGAGAGGAAGGGAGGGGAGGGGAGGGGAAGGCAGGAGTGGGGTGAAGAGAGCAGAGGAGAGGACAGGGGAGGTGAGGATAGGGCTGAAGAGAGAAGAGGGGAGGAGAGGAGGGGAGAGGGGAAGGGGAGGGAGGAGAGGGGTGAAGAGATGAGAAGAGAGGAGAGGGGATTAGAGGGGATGAGAGAGGAGGAGAGAAGAGAGGAGAGGGGAGAGGAAGAAAGGAGAGGGGTGAGGAGAGGAGAGGTGAGGGTTGAGGAGAGTAGAGGAGGTACTCCAGAGGCTTTGTGAACTGCTACAGATGTTCTATGGCATACCAGCTACTTCACTCAGACCCCAAACAGACACTGGTGCATTTTCAGATGGTGTTGGTGCAGAATTGTGTCTTTTGAGTTCTACCTGTATTATTGATGTGAGATCCTGCCTTTGAAATTAACATAAGAAGGACTGTATGTGGAGTGGACACTGTCTGTCTATCATTCAAAGGCAGTATATATAAGCAGTATACTATAGCCTCATTCTTATTTAATTTGCTTCACAGAAGTCTTGTGGTAAGAGAGAATGACTAACAGGCATGTCAATTAGTGAATAGCTCATGACGGCACTGGTCTTTAGGACAGGGGTCTTTATAGTAGGCCTACCTGGGTACATGTACAGTATGTGGATGCAATATCAAACTAAACATCACAGGCATTATGGAACTGTGGCAAACCGCTCTAATGAACAAAATTGATCCTGCACCAACCTCAACCTGGCTTTGCCCCTCTGGCTTTTGCTAAACAGCAGAAACACTGTAGCAGACTCTAAACATTATTGCAGGTTTCTGACCAACCAACGTCATTGTTTCAATTTTGCAGTTGAGCGCTAAGAGAAATTAGATGAGAATGGTGAGTGTGTGGAAATGCATACCGTTTTGGGATTAAGAGAGGGATTTTAACACCCAGACCAACTTTAATTCAGGCAGGCACATGTAGAGTATATGTATCTCCTCTCCCTTAATGAAACCATGTAGTCCCATTCACAGAGACCTGCATCTCCCCCTTAATGAAACCATGTAGTCCCATTCACAGAGACCTGCATCTCCCCCTTAATGAAACCATGTAGTCCCATTCACAGAGACCTGCATCTCCCCCTTAATGAAACCATGTAGTCCCATTCACAGAGACCTGCATCTCCCCCTTAATGAAACCATGTAGTCCCATTCACAGAGACCTGCATCTCCCCTTAATGAAACCATGTAGTCCCATTCACAGAGACCTGCATCTCCCCCTTAATGAAACCATGTAGTCCCATTCACAGAGACCTGCATCTCCCCTTAATGAAACCATGTAGTCCCATTCACAGAGACCTGCATCTCCCCCTTAATGAAACCATGTAGTCCCATTCACAGAGACCTGCATCTCCCCCTTAATGAAACCATGTAGTCCCATTCACAGAGACCTGCATCTCCCCCTTAATGAAACCATGTAGTCCCATTCACAGAGACCTGCATCTCCCCTTAATGAAACCATGTAGTCCCATTCACAGAGACCTGCATCTCCCCCTTAATGAAACCATGTAGTCCCATTCACAGAGACCTGCATCTCCCCTTAATGAAACCATGTAGTCCCATTCACAGAGACCTGCATCTCCCCCTTAATGAAACCATGTAGTCCCATTCACAGAGACCTGCATCTCCCCCTTAATGAAACCATGTAGTCCCATTCACAGAGACCTGCATCTCCCCTTAATGAAACCATGTAGTCCCATTCACAGAGACCTGCATCTCTCCCTTAATGAAACCATGTAGTCCCATTCACAGAGACCTGCATCTCCCCCTTAATGAAACCATGTAGTCCCATTCACAGAGACCTGCATCTCCCCTTAATGAAACCATGTAGTCCCATTCACAGAGACCTGCATCTCCCCCTTAATGAAACCATGTAGTCCCATTCACAGAGACCTGCATCTCCCCTTAATGAAACCATGTAGTCCCATTCACAGAGACCTGCATCTCCCCCTTAATGAAACCATGTAGTCCCATTCACAGAGACCTGCATCTCCCCCTTAATGAAACCATGTAGTTCCATTCACAGAGACCTGCATCTCCCCCTTAATGAAACCATGTAGTCCCATTCACAGAGACCTGCATCTCCCCCTTAATGAAACCATGTAGTCCCATTCACAGAGACCTGCATCTCCCCCTTAATGAAACCATGTAGTCCCATTCACAGAGACCTGCATCTCCCCCTTAATGAAACCATGTAGTCCCATTCACAGAGACCTGCATCTCCCCTTAATGAAACCATGTAGTCCCATTCACAGAGACCTGCATCTCCCCCTTAATGAAACCATGTAGTCCCATTCACAGAGACCTGCATCTCCCCCTTAATGAAACCATGTAGTTCCATTCACAGAGACCTGCATCTCCCCCTTAATGAAACCATGTAGTCCCATTCACAGAGACCTGCATCTCCCCTTAATGAAACCATGTAGTCCCATTCACAGAGACCTGCATCTCCCCTTAATGAAACCATGTAGTCCCATTCACAGAGACCTGCATCTCCCCCTTAATGAAACCATGTAGTTCCATTCACAGAGACCTGCATCTCCCCTTAATGAAACCATGTAGTCCCATTCACAGAGACCTGCATCTCCCCCTTAATGAAACCATGTAGTTCCATTCACAGAGACCTGCATCTCCCCCTTAATGAAACCATGTAGTTCCATTCACAGAGAGCAGCATCTCATTTGACTAACAAATACACTGGGAAGTTCAGCACCCAGGTAAACTACTCCAGTGCCATTTCTGATTTGCTCTGACAGACATGTAGGCTACACACACACTCACATGCGTACACAATCACCTGAGGTTTGCATTGCAAAGCAGCTAGTCTATCATGTTGATAACAATATATTAACTCACTGGAATGAGCAAAATATTCATACAAAGTGTCAAGTTCACCTGTGGCAACCAATACAGCGACAGTATCTTCGATACATCTGCATTTACCATGATATATGATATTGCTTCAGACATGTATACTTGCATTGTTAGAGTTGCAGCATCTTCAGAATTACATAAGCTTTGCACAGAATGTACTGCAGACATAAAGAAAACCTCAGAAAAACCTAAATAGGATGCTGAGAAAAATATGACTGACAGGAAGAGGATGGTTCAGTCAAACACCGAGCCAATTTGAGCTATTGTAACAGTGCCATTGTGTGCTGTCGGTGTTGACAATCTGTTATAGATCAGCTTCATAAACCGAGCATATCCTGTGTCAATATTACCAGCATGAGAACAGAGGCAGCTACCTCCCGGCGCGCCACGGTTATGTCGTTCAAATATCGATTATTGAATCTATATATTCGATATAAATGTAGCCTAATGATAAATGCATATTCTTTGCCTAAAGATAATGATCTATAACGTCATATGGGATAATTAAACTGCGCTTTACCGCCGCGCGCCCGCGACACCACATCGGTTTGTGAAGATGCTGCAGGTTTGTTATCGAACTGGTACTCTGAGTCTGAGACATGCAGCGGCTTCATGCGGGTCTATCTGGGGTACCTTTGGCCAGCATCACTTCCAAAAGAACCCATCGTCCGTATCGGCATCGACGGGTTGACCCAAGGCGGCTCCTCTGAGGATTTCGTGGCCTCGGTCTTGACGTCTGGGTCTATCTCCGAGGGAGACGGTGTGAGTTTAGCGCCTGCCATCTTTACTTCTCCCGCTCCTAAGTTAACTCCAGCGGAGAATTACCAGTATGTTACTTCGCTCTTGTCAATACCAGATAATGGAATCAGCAGCGACTAAAAGTGAAACCCACATCCTGAATGCACTACCGCTGCAAGTAAGACCAAGGTAGACGTCCCCTTCCTTTCTGCAATAGCCTACTAAATCATCTGATAAAGTGCTGTGAGCTTCTTGTGATTCAGCAGCACTCCATCCTTCAGAGATGTGTGCTCCGTTGCGTCTTAGCCAGCTCAAGTCGTCATCCCAACGTCAAACCATTCTACCCAGTACACTCTTATTGCTACTGTAGCTGCAACATTATTCATTGATTTTGAAAGGGGGATGTGTTCAAATGTGTTTTCTAATCATTTAAAATAGTATCAGCTGTCCTTCAATGCACCTAAATATGTGTACTAACAGTTACATTTGTACAGTGTAAAGTGCCATTACTGCATTGTGAATACTTTTATATCATGCATCAATCACTGTGGCTTATTGGTTGACAAAGCAAAAGTGATGAATGACTCATTCATACTGTACAAACTCAGTAATGCATCAGCAATCGTCACCAGATCTGCAGTAGGCTACCAGTATCATCTAAATTGAGTAGTCAGCTACATTGCAGACACAAAAAGCAGATGCAGCAGCACCAGACCCACATGCTGATGATGAACAGCTGCACACTAGCTGCCTTGTATGCACTTAATACAGGACATGATTTCAAACAAAAATGAAAAAATCCATTGCTCACCACAAATGTTCAGGAGCACTGCATTGACTATATAATGCTGTATGCACTTAATACAATACATAGTGATAGGCTACCAAAACAAAAATTCAACATTCACCCCCTCACAATATATTGTAGAAAAACATTACTGAACCCTAAAACCTTTTGTTCTGCAGTGAGGAGGACAATAAAAGGAAATACTAAAAGACAGCTTGTCACAAACACATTGTAGACTGATGAGTAGATTTGTTATTCGAACTCAGATTGAAGATATCACCCATCATGTTTGTGTGTGGTTTTGATTTTTATTGAAAACTGGAGTGGAATAAGACAAGTGAAGGAGGATTAGGTCTAGTATGAATAAAATGTGATATAAATGTGATAGAGACGAAGGGAAGTGTGATATAAATGTGATAGAGACGAAGGGAAGTGTGATATAAATGGAATAGAGATGGAAGGGAAGTGTGATATAAATGGAATAGAGACGAAGGGAAGTGTGATATAAATGGAATAGAGACGAAGGGAAGTGTGATATAAATGGAATAGAGATGGAAGGGAAGTGTGATATAAATGGAATAGAGATGGAAGGGAAGTGTGATATAAATGTGATAGAGACGAAGGGAAGTGTGATATAAATGGAATAGAGATGGAAGGGAAGTGTGATATAAATGGAATAGAGATGGAAGGGAAGTGTGATATAAATGGAATAGAGACGAAGGGAAGTGTGATATAAATGGAATAGAGACGAAGGGAAGTGTGATATAAATGGAATAGAGATGGAAGGGAAGTGTGATATAAATGGAATAGAGATGGAAGGGAAGTGTGATATAAATGGAATAGAGATGGAAGGGAAGTGTGACATAAATGGAATAGAGATGGAAGGGAAGTGTGATATAAATGGAATAGAGATGGAAGGGAAGTGTGATATAAATGTGATAGAGACGAAGGGAAGTGTGATATAAATGGAATAGAGATGGAAGGGAAGTGTGATATAAATGGAATAGAGACGAAGGGAAGTGTGATATAAATGGAATAGAGACAAAGGGAAGTGTGATATAAATGGAATAGAGATGGAAGGGAAGTGTGATATAAATGGAATAGAGATGGAAGGGAAGTGTGATATAAATGGAATAGAGATGGAGGGGAAGTGTGATATAAATGGAATAGAGATGGAAGGGAAGTGTTATATAAATGGAATAGAGATGGAAGGGAAGTGTTATATAAATGGAATAGAGATGGAAGGTAGTGCAAGAAAAAAGTAATTTAGAATGAAGGATGTGAAAGGGATGAGGAGGAAAATATGTGCTGATTAGAGTACACAGACTGCACAGAGACACCTGTTGGTGATGGAGAGAACTGCAGGCCTAACTCCAGCCTTACAGACACTGAGCAGTAGCAGCAAGCTAGCAGCAGCAAGCTACCGGAAGGAGACAACTGACTGATGGGCAAACATGGCAAATGTAATGTAGCTGTAAATATGTATACTGGAACAACTGCCGATATACACTTAGTGTAAACAACATTATGAACACCTGCTCTTTCCATGACATAGATTTACCAGGTAAATCCAGATGAAAGCTATGATCCCTTATTGATGCCATTTCTTAAATCCACTTCAATCAGTGTAGATGAAGGGGAGGAGACAGGTTAAATTCGGATTCTTAAGCCTTGAGACAATTGAGACGTGTATTGTGTATGTGTGCCATTCAGAGGGTGAATGGGCAAGACAAAAAATGTAAGTGTCTTTGAACGGGGCATGGTAGTAGGTGCCAGGCGCACCGGTTTGTGTCAAGAACTGGGTAATTCACGCTCAACAGTTTCCTGTGTGTATCAAGAATGGTCCACCACCTAAAGGACATCTAGACAACTTGACACAACAGTGAGAAGCATTGGAGTCAACATATGGAACACTTTCGACACCTTGTAGAGTCCATGCACTGACGAATTTAGGCTGTTCTGGGGGCAAAAGGTGGGGTGCAACTCAATATTAGGAAGGTGTCCTTAATATTTTGTCCACTCAGCGTAGAATACAAATAAAACTGCAACAGGAGCAGACAGACACAACTGAACTGTATTTGAATCAGTATTTGATGGGCAAATATGGCCAATAGCTCATAGGACAAGTTGCTTCATTGAATCAGTGAATATGTATGCAACAGTTGGGATTCACTTTCACTTGGGAACCCAATATCGTAACCATTAGACCAGAGGGAAATCAGCCTGGTCCAAGAGCAACTATTGGGCTTTACTGTTGAGGCTCAGGCAGCGCTACGTCATGATGGTGTGATTTCAAATCACCTCTGCTACAACAACATACAATAACAACATACAACATACTGTAGTGTTGTTAGCAGACTGAAAAGTCAGCAGGTTGAACAGTCAGCAGGTTGAACAGTCAGCAGGTTGAACAGTCAGCAATTTGAACAGTCAGCTGATTGAACAGTCAGCTGATTGAACAGTCAGCAATTTGAACAGTCAGCTGATTGAACAGTCAGCAGGTTGAACAGTCAGCAGGTTGAACAGTCAGCAGGTTGAACAGTCAGCTGATTGAACAGTCAGCAGGTTGAACAGTCAGCAGGTTGAACAGTCAGCAATTTGAACAGTCAGCTGATTGAACAGTCAGCAATTCGAACAGTCAGCTGATTGAACAGTCAGCAGGTTGAACAGTCAGCAGGTTGAACAGTCATCAATTTGAACAGTCAGCTGATTGAACAGTCAGCAAGTTGAACAGTCAGCTGATTGAACAGTCAGCAGATTGAACAGTCAGCAGATTCAACAGTCAGCAGATTCAACAGTCAGCAGATTGAACAGTCAGCAGATTCAACAGTCAGCAGATTGAACAGTCAGCAGATTGAACAGTCAGCAGATTCAACAGTCAGCAGATTCACCAGTCAGCTGACTGAACAGTCAAGTTCCTTGGTGTCCACATCAACAACAAACTAGAATGGTCCAAACACACCAAGACAGTCGTGAAGAGTGCATAACAAAGCCTATTCCCCCTCAGGAAACTAAAAAGATTTGGCATGGGTCCTGAGATCCTCAAAAGGTTCTACAGCTGCAACATCGAGAGCATCCTGACTGGTTGCATCACTGCCTGGTACGGCAACTGCTCTGCCTCTGACCGCAAGGCACTACAGAGGGTAGTGCGTACGGCCCAGTACATCACTGGGGCTAAGCTGCCTGCCATCCAGGACCTCTACACCAGGCGGTGTCAGAGGAAGGCCCTAACAATTGTCAAAGATCCCAGCCACCCCAGTCATAGACTGTTTTCTCTACTACCTCATGGCAAGCGGTACCGAAGTGCCAAGTCTAGGACAAAAAGGCTTCTCAACAGTTTTTACCCCCAAGCCATAAAACTCCTGAACAGGTAATCAAATGGCTACCCGGACTATTTGCATTGTGTGCCCCCCCAACCCCTCTTTTTACGCTGCTTTTACTCTGTTTATCATATATGCATAGTCACTTTAACTATACATTCATGTACATACTACCTCAATTGTGCCGACCAACCAGTGCTCCCGCACATTGGCTAACCGGGCTATCTGCATTGTGTTGCGCCACCCAACACCCGCCAACCCCTCTGTTACGCTACTGCTACTCTCTGTTCATCATATATGCATAGTCACTTTAACCATATCTACATGTGCATACTACCTCAATCAGCCTGACTAACCGGTGTCTGTATGTAGCCTCGCTACTTTTATAGCCTCGCTACTGCATATAGCCTGTGTTTTTACTGTTGTTTTATTTCTTTACCTACCTATTGTTCACCTAATACCTTTTTTGCACTATTGGTTAGAGCCTGTAAGTAAGCATTTCACTGTAAGGTCTACACCTGTTGTATTCAGCACACGTGACAAATACACTTTGATTTGATTTGATTCACCAGTCAGCAGGTTGAACAGTCAGCAGGTTGAACAGTCAGCTGATTGAACAGTCAGATAATTGATAATGGGCCGTTTGGGATTGGGGCAGAAAGGTCCCCTTAAAACGACCACATTCAGACACTGAAATAAAGGCTCATTTTCAGCCAGAAAAGCAGTCTGCCTCCCTACCTCATTCTAGGCTGCAGATGGGAGCAGAGAGCCACAGTACCACTGGTCTGTCAAAACAAATTAGAACCAAACAGCTTCAAGCTCCCCAGGGTCCATGACACCACAGCTGTCTGCTTCAACATAACATGGCCAGAGAGGGAGACAGGCTACCTAGTCAACACCACTGCCACTATGGACAAAAACACATATCCACACATATACACACATACAGTGCATTCGGAAAGTATTTAGACCCCTTGACTTTTTCCACATCTTGGTTCCATCAGACCAGTGTCGTGACGTGACTATCATTAATGTGATGACGGCTATTTTATCAAATAAATTAACTATGTTTAATTATTATGTGATTCAATTAAACATGTAACAATTAATTCGTTAGTAACTTGGGGCACCATGGAAAAAGTTTTGTTTTGTTTTAATGAGTTACTGTTTCCTGAATTAACTCAAGAATATATCAGAATATATTGTTATCATACCAGTCATCCGGATTTAGAATACTATCAGGTTTGAAGGTAAGACCCAGATGCAGACTGTGTCGGAGTAACAATGTTTATTATGGCAACAGGGGTCGATAACCAGAGTAGTGGGGGAAAGGTGCAGTCAGGCTCAGGGTCGGGTCAGGCAGAGGTCGATAATCCAGAGGTGGGGCAAAGGTACAGGACGGCAGGCAGAGTGGACAGGCAGGCGAGCTCAGAGATTGGACAGGCAAGGGTCAAAACCAGGAGGGCGAGAAAAAAAGAGACTGGGTAGAAGCAGGAGCTGAGATGAAAACCACTGGTTGACTTGACAAACAAGACGAACTGGCAACAGACAAACAGAGAACACAGGTATAAGTACCCAGGGGATAATGGGGAAGATGGGCGACACCTGGAGGGGGGTGGAGTCAAGCACAAGGACAGGTAAAACAGATCAGGGCGTGACATGTAAACCTGATAACTCATTTGTAGAGGTAAACTTATTTAGTTACACCGTCCTTAATGATATCACAAAACAATAAACTTTTGACAGGATGCATCGTTTGGATCCCCACCAACCATTCCAGGCATGTGGATTTGAGAACTAATCTTCCAATGCCCAATCTTTTGATGTTTGAAGTTTTGGCAAGATTCTCTCTTTACACACAAAGGATTTTTGACTTCTCCATACTGCAGTGCACGAGAGAGAAAGTTTACGACCGGTCATTAAAGTCATAGAATGTTGTTTAAATGTTTTAACATCTTGATTGGAGTAAACATGTGGTAAATTCAATTGATTGGACATGATTTGGAAAGGCACACACCTGTCTATATAAGGTCCCAAAGTTGACAGTGCATGTCAGAGCAAAAACCAAGCCATGAGGTCGAAGGAATTGTCCGTAGAGCTCCAAGAGAGGATTGTGTCAAGGCACAGATCTGGGGAAGGGTACCAAAAAATGTCTGCAGCATTGAAGGTCCCCAAGAACACAATGGCCTCCATCATTCTTAAATGGAAGAAGTATGGAATCACCAAGACTCTTCCTAGAGCTGTCCGCCCGGCCAAACTGAGCAATTGGGGGAGAAGGGCCTTGGTCAGGGAGGTGACCAAGAACCCAATGGTCACTCTGGCAGAGCTCAAAATCAAATCAAATCAAATTGTATTGGTCACATACACGTGATTAGCAGATGTTATTGCGGGTGTAGCAAAATGCTTGTGCTTCTAGCTCTGACAGTGCAGTAATATTGTCACGTATACTCCCTCTCCGGCCTCTAGGTCATCAAGCTGCTGATTATCCCGCACCCCTGTCACCATCATCTCGTGCACCTGCGCCTCATGACACTCACCTGGACTCCATCACCTCCTTGATTATCTTCCCTATATCTGTCCCTCACCTTGGTTCTTTCTTCAGGTGTTATTGACTCTGACTCTGTTTCAGTTTCATGTCTGTGCATTGTTCATGTTTTTTGCATTATGTTTTCATTTATTTATTAAATGATTCACTCCCTGAACTTGCTTCCCGACTCCCAGCGCACACATTACAAATACCTAACAAGTAATGTCTAACAAATTACACAACATATACCCAATACACACAAATCTAAGTAGGAATGAATTAAGATATGGAAGATATGTAAAAGATATGTAAACATTATTAAGTGACTAAGATACGGTAGAATAGTATAGAATACAGTATATACATATGACGTGAGTAATGCCAGATATGTAAACATTATTAAAGTGACTAGTGTTCCATTCCTTAACGTGGCCAGTGATTTCTAGTCTGTGCATATAGGCAGCAGCCTCTAGTGTGCTAGTGATGGCTGTTTAACAGTCTGATGGCCTTGAGATAGAGGCTGTTTTTCAGTCTCTCGGTCCCAGCTTTGATGCACCTGTACTGACCTCGCCTTCTGGATGATAGCGTGGTGAACAGGCAGTGGCTCGGGTGGTTGATGTCCTTGATGATCTTGTTGGCCTTCCTGTGACATCGGGTGCTGTAGGTGTCCTGGAGGGCAGGTACTCTGCCCCCGGTAATGCGTTGGGCAGACAACACCACCCTCTGGAGAGCCATGCGGTTGCGGGCGGTGCAATTGCAGTACCAGCCGGTGATATAGCCCGACAGGATGCTTTCAATTGTTCATCTTTAAAAGTTTGTGAGGGTTTTAGGTGACAAGCCAAATTTCTTTAGCCTCCTGAGATTGAAGAGACTGTTGCTGCTTCTTAACCACACTGTCTGTGTGGGTGTTCCATTTCAGTTTGTCAGTGATGTGTACACCAAGGAACTTGAAGTTTCCACCTTCTCCACTGCGTTCCCGTCGATGTAGATAGGGGGTTGCACCCTCTGCTGTTTCCTAAAGTCCACGATCATCTCCTTTGTTTTGTTGACGTTGAGTGAGAGGTTGTTTTCCAGGCACCACACTCCCAGAGCCCTCACCTCCTCCCTGTAGGCTGTCTCGTCATCGTTGGTAATCAAGCCTACTACTGTTGTGTCGTCTGCAAACTTGATGATTGAGTTGGAGGCTTGCTTGGCCACACAGTCATGGGTGAACAGGGAGTACAGGAGGGGTCTGAGCACTCCCCCTTGTGGGGTCCCATTGTTGAGGATCAGCGGAGTGGAGGTGATGTTTCCTACCTTCATCTCCTGAGGGCGGCCCGTCAGGAAGTCCAGGACCCAGTTGCACAGGGCGGGGTTCAGACCCAGGGCCTCGAGCTTGATGAGCTTGGAGGGTACTATGGTGTTGAATTCTGAGCTATAGTCAATAAACAGCCTTCTTACATAGGTATTCCTCTTGTCCGGATAGGATAGGGTAGTGTGAAGAGTGATGGCGATTGCATCCTCTGAGGATCTATTGGGGCGGTAAGAAAATTGAAGTGGGTCTAGGTTGGCAGGTAAGGTAGTGGTGAAATGATCCTTAACCTGTTAGGGCTAGGGGGCAGTATTGACACGGCCGGATAAAAAACGTACCCGATTTAATCTGGTTACTACTCCTGCGCAGTAACTAGAATATGCATATAATTATTGGCTTTGGATAGAAAAACCCTAAAGTTTCTAAAACTGTTTGAATGGTGTCTGTGAGTATAACAGAACTCATATGGCAGGCCAAAACCTGAGAAGATTCCATGCAGGAAGTGGCCTGTCTGACAAGTTGTGTTTCATTTTGGCTCTTTTTATTGAAGACTGAGGATCTTTGCTATAACGTGACACTTCCTATGGCTCCCATAGGCTCTCAGAGCCCGGGAAAAAGCTGAACGATATCGAGGCAGCCTCTGGCTGAAACACTTTATCGCTTTTGGCAAGTGGCCGATCAGAGTACTATGGGCTTAGGCGCGTGCACGAGTCGACCCCATGCTTTATTTTCTTTCGTCTGTTTACCTAAACGCAGATTCCCTGTCGGAATATTATCGCTTTTTTATGAGAAAAATGGCATAAAAATTGATTTTAAACAGCGGTTGACATGCTTCGAAGTACGGTAATGGAATATTTAGAATTTTTTTGTCACGAATTGCGCCATGCTCGTCACCCTTATTTACCCTTTCGGATAGTGTCTTGAACGCACGAAAAAAACGCCGCTATTTGGATATAACTATGGATTATTTTGAACCAAACCAACATTTGTTATTGAAGTAGAAGTCCTGGGAGTGCATTCTGACGAAGACAGCAAAGGTAATAACATTTTTCTTATAGTAAATCTGACTTTGGTGAGTGCAAACTTGCTGGGTGTCTAAATAGCTAGCCCTGTGATGCCGGGCTATCTACTGAGAATATTGCAAAATGTGCTTTCACCGAAAAGCTATTTTAAAATCGGACATATCGAGTGCATAGAGGAGTTCTGTATCTATAATTCTTAAAATAATTGTTATGCTTTTTGTGAACGTTTATCGTGAGTAATTTAGTAAATTCACCGGCAGTGTTCGGTGGGAATGCTAGTCACATGCTAGTCACATGCTAATGTAAAAAGCTGGTTTTTGATATAAATATGAACTTGATTGAACAAAACATGCATGTATTGTATAACATAATGTCCTAGGGTTGTCATCTGATGAAGATCATCAAAGGTTAGTGCTACATTTAGCTGTGGTTTGGGTTTATGTGACATTATATGCTAGCTTGAAAAATGGGTGTCTGATTATTTCTGGCTGGGTACTCTGCTGACATAATCTAATGTTTTGCTTTCGTTGTAAAGCCTTTTTGAAATCGGACAGTGTGGTTAGATTAACGAGAGTCTTGTCTTTAAAATGCTGTAAAATAGTCATATGTTTGAGAAATTGAAGTAATAGCATTTCTAAGGTATTTGAATAACACGCCACAGGATTCCACTGGCTGTTACGTAGATGGGACGATTTGGTGCCACCTACCCTAGAGAGGTTAACTAGTCTCTCAAAGCACTTCATGATGACAGAGGTGAGTGCTACGGGGCGATAGTCATTAAGTTCAGTTACCTTTGCTTTCTTGGGTACAGGAACAATGGTGGCCATCTTGAAGCATGTGGGGACAGCAGACTGGGATAGGGAGAGATTGAATATGCCCGTAAACACACCAGCCAGCTGGTCTGCGCATGCTCTGAGGACGTGGCTAGGGATGCCATCTGGGCCGGCAGCCTTGCAAGGGTTAACACGTTTAAATGTTTTACTCACTTCGGCCACGGAGAAGGAGAGTCCACAGTCTTTGGTAGCGGGCCGCATCGGTGGCACTGTGTTATCCTCAAAGCATGCGAAGAATGTGTTTAGCCTATCCAGAAGCAAGACGTCGGTCTCGGCAACGTGGATGGTTTTCCTTTTGTAGTCCGTGATTGTCTGTAGTCCCTGCCACATACGTCTCATGTCTGAGCCGTTGAATTGCGACTCCACTTTATCTCTATACTGACATTTAGCTTGTTTGATTGCCTTGTGGAGTGAATAACTACACTGTTTATATTCTGCCATATTCCCAGTCACCTTTCCATGGTTAAATGCAGTGGTTTGTGCTTTCAGTTTTGCACTAATGCTACCATCTATTCACTGGTTCTGGTTACGGTAATAGTCACAGTGGGTACTACATCTCCTATACACTTCCTTATGAACTCAGTCACCGTATCTGTGTATGCGTCTAGATAATTTTTTTGCAAGCTACCCGGAACATGTCCGTGTCCACGTGATCAAAACAATCCTGAAGCGTGGATTCTGATTGGTCAGATCAGTGTTGAATAGTTCTTAACACGGGTACTTCCTGTTTGAGTTTCTGCCTATAGGAAGGGAGTCGTGGTCAGATTTGCCGAAAGGAGGGCGGGGGAAGCATTCCAGAAGTTTGAATAGCAATGGTCAAGAGTCTTAGTAGCGCGAGCAGTAAAGTCAATATGTTGATAGAACTGTGGCAGCCTAGTCCTCAGATTTTCTTTGTTTAAGTCCCCAGCTACAATAAATGCAGCCTCAGGATATGTGGTTTCCAGTTTCCATAAAGTCCAGTGAAGTTCTTTGAGGGCTTGAGGGGGATGTAAACGGCCATGGCATTGACGGAGGAGTATTCTCTTGGGAGATAATATGGCCGGCATTTGATTGTGAGGTATTCTAGGTCGGGTGACCGAAAGGACTTGAGTTCTTGTATGTTCCTAGAATTACACCATGAGTCGTTCATCATGAAACACACACCTCCGCCATTCTGCTTCCCGGATAGATATTTATTCCTGTCTGCGTGATGTACTGAGAATCCTGCTGGCTTTACCGACTCCGACAGAGTATCCCGAGAGAGCCATGTTTCCGTGAAACAAAGTATGTTACAGGCCCCAATGTCTCTCTGGAAAGAAATCCTTGCTCTAAGTTCATCAACTTTATTATCCAAAGACTGAACATTAGCGAGTAATATACTCGGAAGCGGTGGGTGGTGTGTGTGCTTCCTAAGTCGAACCAGCAGGCCGCCTCGAGTGCCTCTCCTCCACCGGTGATGTTTTGGGTCGGCCTCTGGAATAAGTAAAATTTCTCTGGGGAGAGTGAACAAAGAATCTGCTCCAGGGAAGTCGTATTCCTGGTCGTAATGCTAGGACTTCTGGTGAGTTACCGCCGCTCTAATATCCAATAGTTCTTCCCGGCTGTATGTAATGACACAAAACATTTCCTGAGCTAAAAATGTAAGAAATAGTACATAGTTTCCGAACTGCCATCTCCATCGGCACCATCTCCATCGGCTCTAGAGTTCCTCTGTGGAGATGGGAGTACCTTCCAGAAGGACAACCATCTCTGCAGCACTCCACCAATCAGGCCTATAGGGTAGAGTGACCAGACAGAAGCCACTCCTCAGTAAAAGGCACATGACAGTCCCCCTGGAGATTGCCAAAAGCCACCTAAAGACTCCCAGACCATGAGAAACAAGATTCTCTGGTCTGATGAAACCAAGATTGAACTCTTTACACTGAATGCCACATCTGGAGGAAACTTGGCACCATCCCTATGGTGAAGCATGGTGGTGGCAACATCATGCTGTGTGGATTTTTTTCAGCGGCATGGACTGGGAGACTAGTCAGGATCGAAGGAAAGATGAACAAAGCAAAGTACAGAGAGATCTTTGATGAAAACCTGCTCCAGAGCACTCAGGACCTCAGACTGGGGCGAAGGTTCATCTTCCAACAGGACAACAACCCTAAGCACACAACCAAGACAACGAGTCTCTGAATGTCCTTGAGTAGCCCAGCCAGAGCCCGGACTTGAACACGAACGAACATCTCTGGAGAGACCTGAAAATAGCTGTGCAGCAATGCTCCCCATCCAACCTGACAGAGCTTGAGAGGATCTGCAGAGAGGAATGGGAGAAACTCCCCTAATACAGGTGTGCCAAACTTGTAGCGTCATACCCAAGAAGACTCAAATCTGTAATCGCTACCAAAGGGGCTTCAACAAAGTACTGAGTAAAGGGTCAGAATGCTTATGTAACCGTGATATTTCATTTTATTTATTTATTTTTACAAAACCTGTTTTTGCTATGTCATTATTAAAATTCAAATATTCAATTCACATAATCGCCTTAACGAGGGTAATCAAACAAGCAAAACAACATGGCAGTGATTTAGACTGTGCAAAGGCATTTCAGCGTATTATTTCACCTGCCAGCCTTATTCACAGGCAAATGAAAGATGGTTGTAATATGCTACAATAATTACACTATTGGGGGATAAGACAAAAATTTGTAACAGACAGCAGAGACATCCCACTGGGCACACACTGGTTGAACCAACATGGAAAAGATGTTGAATTGACGTCTGTGCCTAGTGGGATGAACATATATACAAACAAATATTTATTTTCAGACAAATCGAAACACTAGCCATGAGGTCCTTTTCAATCCATTCCACCTGTCTGCACAGAGAGGAGAGAGAGCAGAATGATCCTGCTGCCATCTCTCACAGAAACCATTTACCATTTCCTGTAACCATTTACCGTCTCCACAGCAACCTTCAAGTTGACGACCAGACAGGTTCATACTATTTTAAATCTTGTACTCTGGGTGTTTGTTTTAGCCTGCAGATAGACTGGGTTCACAGTTTTCCGTCTACTCTATTGCTTCCATAAGATATAATGCCAGGCAAACTCAATCAAGCACAGCTAAAGTATTTGAAAATGATTTTGAATAGTACTTGAACCCAGGTCTGGTTACATTGCTGTGTTTTCTTGTGCTCCTTAGTCTTTCCTCTGATGAGCTCCTTATGTCCCAGTCATTACAGCAGCTGATTCAGCCTGACAACCAGAGGGCTCCAGCCTACACCAATGGCAGCTAATTAATTTGGACCTGACAAACAAACATCTGAGGGTTAAATTGCTGCTCCAATAATTACCTAATACAACGGAATGAGGGAAAGATGTTATAACAGAGAGCTGTCCGCTGATGATTCTCTTTTATCTCATCCCAGAAGTCTACCTTCAACTGCAGATCCCACAAGGATGGGCCTCGTGAGACCGTGCTGCTTGATAACCACGACAATTAGTATCATCTGAGATGTGGCAATAAAACAGTAACCATTCATACAGTAGACACTCTAGAGCTGGGGCAAAGCAATGTCTACTTCAATCTATTTCTATGTGTGAACTTGCTAGGAGATGATTAACCTGTTATGGCTAGGGGGCAGTATTTTCACGGCTGGATAAAAAACGTACCCGATTTAATCTGGTTACTACTCCTGCCCAGTAACTAGAATATGCATATCATTATTGGCTTTGGATAGAAAACACTCCAACGTTTCTAAAACTGTTTGAATGGTGTCTGTGAGTATAACAGAACTCAAATGGCAGGTCAAAACCTGAGAGATTCCTTTACAGGAAGTGGCCTGTCTGACCATTTATTGTCTTTCTTTGACATCTCATTCCATTACAAAGGATCTCTGCGGTAACGTGACACTTCCCACGGCTCCAATAGGCTCTCAGAGCCCGGGAAAAACCTGAATGTCGTCATTCCAGCCCCAGGCTGAAACACATTATCGCCTTTCTCAAGTGGCCGATCAAGGGACTGTGGGCTTAGGCGCGTGCACTGGCCGCCCCCGTCTTTGTGATTTTTCCTCTGTTTACCGAAAAGGAGATTCCCGGTCGGAATATTATCGCTTTTTTACGAGATAAATTGCATAAAAATTGATTTTAAACAGCGGTTGACATGCTTCGAAGTATGGTAATGGAATATTTAGAATTTTTTTGTCACGAATTGCACCATGCGCACGACCCTGATTTACCATTTCGGATAGTTTCTGGAACGCACGAACAAAACGCCGCTATTTGGATATAACGATGGATTATTTTGGACCAAACCAACATTTGTTATTGAAGTAGCAGTCCTGGGAGTGCATTCTGATGAAGACAACAAAAGGTAATCAAACTTTTGTAATAGTAAATCTGATTTTGGGGAAGGCTAAACTTGCCGGGTGTCTAAATAGCTAGCCCGTGATGGCTGGGCTATGTACTTAGATTATTGCAAAATGTGCTTTCACCAAAAAGCTATTTTAAAATCGGACATATCGAGTGCATAGAGGAGTTCTGTATCTATAATTCTTTAAAAAATTGTTGTGCTTTTTGTGAACGTTTATCGTGAGTAATTTAGTAAATTGTTAGTAAATTCGCTGGAAGTTTGCGGGGGGTATGCTAGTTCTGAACGTCACATGCTAATGTAAAAAGCTGTTTTTTGATATAAATATGAACTTGATTGAACAAAACATGCATGTATTGTATAACATAATGTCCTAGGTGTGTCATCTGATGAAGATCATCAAAGGTTAGTGCTGCATTTAGCTGTCTTCTGGGTTTTTGTGACATTATATGCTAGCTTGAAAAATGGGTGTCTGATTATTTCTGGCTGGGTACTCTGCTGACATAATCTAATGTTTTGCTTTCGCTGTAAAGCCTTTTTGAAATCGGACAGTGTGGTTAGATAAAGTTTTTGTATTTTTGAGGAATTCGTAATTCGCGCCACGCCTATCATTGGATATTGGAGCAGGTGTAAGAGGTTAATGTAAGAGGTTAATAAATGTAAGAGGTTAATAAATATAGAGAAATGCTGAAAGTGTTCAAAGCCTTATATCAAAGGTAGAAATATCATCTCAGAAACACAATGCAATTCTCATACTGATTGAGCTACAGTACATTCCACAATGCAGATGTAAAGTACAGTGCAGTCAATTTAAAATGAAACTAAAACAATTTCTAGTGCTGATGAGGGTGATAGGTGGGAGCTGTAACTGTGGCCCACCCACACACTAGCATGATGACTAAGCCTACCTATGGTCTAGACTCCAGGCTCTGGATCTGACAGTGTGTGTGTGTGTGTGTGTGTCTGAGCTTAGAGGTGCCTTGTTTTGGCAGCAACATAGCCCAACACTCCAGGCACATCACATATCCTCAGAACACGGACCATTGGATACAAACAAGCAGGAAACAGTTGACCCTTCTAACTGACCCTCCCTGAGGCACATACAGCCCTTGAAGCATTCAGAGGACACCATCACCACCATCATCATCATTATCACTGCTACACCCTGCCATAAACAGTGATAGAAACCCAATTAGGCTCTTGTCCTTGGCTGCGTTGTTGTTGCTATGGTGTGTGACGCGTTTTCAAAGTACTTAATGCTTATTTCTCTAGTAAACATGCTACAGAAAGCAGGGTCTGTAGTCAAACTATGTAATTCCCCCTCAAAGGAGCAGTTATGGTTGATTTAGCATGTAATTACCACCACTCATTCTATATAGCTTCCATAAGCGTCATGAAAAGAGGGAGGGGGTAGGGAAACAAAATGATTCATCGGAAAGAACGGTAGGTGGAACCAATTATCACAAACGTCACCCTGCTACTCGTTCGGGTTTCAATCAAGTGGCGTTTCTATTTCTGACTTGGGTCGTATCTACCAACCACTCTTCCTCCTCTTTTCCTCTCCTCCGTCAGCCCTCCTTCCTCCCATCATCCTGTCATATGCGTGCCCCCATTGTGCCTGTTAATCTCTAGCTTCCAGCCCTGAAGATAATGACAGCCAGGGAGGGGATCCCTTCTGAGGACACCCATGCTAGCCTGCAACACCAGCCAACCAGGGAGCATTAGTCAATCAGGGAGACAGACAGCACTGACAGAGCCCACTAGCCTAGCATAGCCTACTACTGAGACGGACAGGGAGACAGGGAGGGAGACGGTGGGGAAACATGGGGAGACAAACGGGGAGACAGACAGGGAGACAGGGAGGGAGACATGGAGGGAGACAGACAGGAAGACAGACAGACAGACAGACAGACAGACAGACAGACAGACAGACAGACAGACAGACAGACAGACAGACAGACAGACAGACAGACAGACAGACAGACAGACAGACAGGAAAACAGGCAGGGAGACAGACAACACTGGCAGAGCCTGATGGGCCTCACAACTACCCCTCCCACCCACTAGCCTCAGCCACTAATATTAATTATTATATTTCATAATGTAAGGATGAGAATTGGATGTTAGTGATTGATTAGTAATGCCTGACGAGTCCCTATAATTTGGTCTATGTCATGCCAGATAATTGAGATAGCGTGCCAAACGGCATGTTAAATAGCTCTTTTCTAAAAACCAAAGACAGTAAATATTGCTTGGGTTAGGATAGAGGGAGAGAGAGACCAAGAAAGAGGGAGGAGAGTGAAGGATGCAGAACATCCTATATATCAGCACAGAGCATAGCAAAACCAAAATGAGTTTTATTTTCTGCTTACTGTAAGCTCTAAGCTCTGGAGTTCGGAAATAACCAATCAGCACTGATGATGAACTAATTACATGTGCTTCCATTTTGGATAATGTTCTTCGAGACAAGCTGATAAAAACTGTAAGTGCGTGAAGATGCTTCTCACATAAAACCCACAGACAGCGATTAGGGAAGACAGACTCTGCCATGGAGATCTCCATAAATTATAGTGTCTAAATGGATAGAAAACACTGCGGTAGCCCAGCAACCAGCTACAATTATCTTCAACAATGTGACTTCTGAGACACTCAAGGGAAAATATACGTGAAGGAGTATGCATTGGGAGGCATTGTGTTTTCAAGTTATTCTGGCTTTAAGGGAAAAATATACTGTTACATATTAATAGTCAAATATGTTATGTGATATTCTCAGTGCAGTAAAATGAAACACCATATCAACAAATCTGCTGATTCACACAATATTACTCTAAAGCAATCACTATGCGCTTCGGATCAATATTCTTTCATCCGACCTTGATAAATCTTTAAAAAACTGTACATGAAATGGACCACTGCTCTGGCAAAGAGAAAATATGTAATGTACATCTTCTCTCAGTAAGGAAAATACTGAGAAATCAGTATCCCACAACAAAAAAGATACTGTCCAATTTGAGCAGGAAAAATACTACAATATTTTGAATAGGACTGTGAAAGTTAGCGTGTTAATAACGCATTAACGAGTGACATGTTTAGCGCTGTATATTTTTTGACAACGTTAATCGTATCTCCATTTCATCACGGCACGACACCATTTATGCGCACCTGTTTCCGCATCAAGCCTTTTAAGTGCAGAACACAACACGGAACACAGCTACAGTCAATGATTGTGCCTTTACATAGCTGAAGACTGTATTCCTCTAGCCAAAATCTTGTCAAAGTTATGCCCAATATTGCTGGAGCTATGATTTGTCTTTCTGCTGTGTGCATGTCACGGGCCATTTTAAACTACTCGCCAGACATTTTTGGGGTTTGATATAAAAAACATTGTTTAGCTAGCTAATCATTTTACCTACCTAGCTAGCTACCTGATAACTGACTAGGCTATGCACAAAAGGTAGGCTGCATATGTAAAAGTGGGGGGTGTATGACTGTGTGTGAGAGAGGATGTGGGAAAGCAGGGGTAAGTGAGAGAGGGAGGATGTGGGAGAGCAGGAGTAAGTGAGAGAGAGGATGTGGGAGAGAGAAGATGTGGGAGAGCGGGAGTAAGATAGAGAGAGGATGTGGGAGAGCAGGAGTAAGTGAGAGAGAGAGAGGATGTGGGAGAGCAGGAGTAATTGAGAGAGAGAGGATGTGGGGGAGAGAAGATGTGGGAGAGTGGGAGTAAGAGAGAGATAGGATGTGGGAGAGCAGGAGTAAGTGAGAGAGAGAGAGGATGTGGGAGAGCAGGAGTAAATGAGAGAGAGAGAGGATGTGGGAGAGCAGGAGTAAATGAGAGAGAGAGGATGTAGGAGAGCTGGAGTAGGTGAGAGAGAGAGGATGTGGGAGAGCAGGAGTAAGTGAGAGAGAGAGGATGTGGGAGAGCGGGAGTAAGTGAGAGAGAGGATGTGGGAGAGCGGGAGTAAGTGAGAGAGAGAGTATGTGGGAGAGCGGGAGTAAGTGAGAGAGAGGATGTGGGAGAGCGGGAGTAAGTGAGAGAGAGGATGTGGGAGAGAGAGGATGTGGGAGAGCGGGAGTAAGTGAGAGAGAGGATGTGGGAGAGAGAGGATGTGGGAGAGCGGGAGTAAGTGAGAGAGAGAGGATGTAGGAGAGCGGGAGTAAGTGAGAGAGACGATGTGGAAGAGAGAGGATGTGGGAGAGCGGGAGTAAGTGAGAGAGAGGATGTGGGAGAGCGGGAGTAAGTGAGAGAGACGATGTGGAAGAGAGAGGATGTGGGAGAGAGAGGATGTGGGAGAGCGGGAGTAAGTGAGAGAGAGGATGTGGGAGAGCGGGAGTAAGTGAGAGAGAGGATGTGGGAGAGAGAGGATGTGGGAGAGCGGGAGTAAGTGAGAGAGAGGATGTGGGATAGAGAGGATGTGGGAGAGCGGGAGTAAGTGAGAGAGACGATGTGGAAGAGAGAGGATGTGGGAGAGCGGGAGTAAGTGAGAGAGAGGATGTGGGAGAGCGGGAGTAAGTGAGAGAGAGGATGTGGGAGAGAGAGGATGTGGGAGAGCGGGAGTAAGTGAGAGAGAGGATGTAGGAGAGCGGGAGTAAGTGAGAGAGAGAGGATGTGGGATGGTGGGAAAGTGTGAAGGCCTATGTGTGTAAAGTCATCTGAACAGTACAGATGGTTACAGTGTTTTCATAGAGATAGTTACACTCATTTAGAATGCCTGAAGATTAACAATACTGTGTGTGTGTGTGTGTGTGTGTGTGTGTGTGTGTGTGTGTGTGTGTGTGTGTGTGTGTGTGTGTGTGTGTCTGTGTCTGTGTGCTGTGCTGTGCAATAACAGTGATAAGAGGGAGTAGGCCTACTTAACCATTGGGAGTATTAATAGTTCTATGTTACAGTGACTTTTGTGTTGTTTATGGTGAACATGCTATTAAGCAACTGGTTGAAGGTAAGTCAGGTGCAGGAGAGCAGAGATGGGTGATAACAGGCGCACTTTATTCATGCCCAAGGAAAACAGAGAATAACGCCCAAAGTACACAAACGGTACAATAAACAAAACACACGGGTCAAACACATACCCGGTGCAAACCAGCCTGATGCAAACCACACGTAACAAACAAACAATTCCACACACAGACATGGGGGGAACAGAGGGTAATATACATTTAGTCAGATGAGGGAATGTGAACCAGGTGTGCGGAAAACCAAGACAAAACAAATGGAAAATGAAAGGTGGAGCGGTGATGGCTAGAAGACCAGAGACGTCGACCGCCGAACGCCGCCCAAACAAGGAGAGGGACCGACTTCAGTGGAAGTTGTGACAAAAACTGTCAAGGCTGTGGGTAACTGGTGAAAGGAGTCAGGCGCAGGAGAGCTGAGATGCGTGGACAAGGTGGACAAGGTGGACAAGGTATTTAATTCAAGAAAACACCAGTATAAACACAATACTATATACTATCGACACGCAGCTCCAGCAGTGCGCCGACACTGGCCTCGGGGACGACCCGGAGGGCGAGGCGCAGGGCGATCCGGATGGAGATCCGGATGGAGACGGTGGAACTCCCGCAGCATAGAAGGGTCCAATACGTCCTCCATCGGCATCCAGCATCTCTCCTCCGGACCGTACCCCTCACACTCCACAAGGTACTGAAGGCCCCTCGCCCGACGCCTCGAGTCCAGTATGGATCGGACTTCATACACCGGGGCCCCCTCGTTGTCCAAGGGGGGGCGGAGGAAACTCCCGCACCTCAGACTCCTGGAGTGGACCAGCTACCACCGGCCTGAGGAGAGACACATGGAATGAGGAGTTAATACGGTAATCTGGGGGAAGCTGTAAACGGTAACAAACCTCGTTCACTCTCCTCAGGACTTTGAATGGCCCCACAAACCGCGGACCCAGCTTCCGGCAGGGCAGGCGGAGGGGCAAGTTTCAGGTCGAGAGCCAGACCCGGTCCCCCAGTGTTCGCCTCACTGCGGTGGCGGTCTGCGCTGGCTTTCTGACACCTCACGGCCCGCTGAAGGTGAACATGAGCGGCATCCCACGTCTCCTCCGAGCGCCTAAACCAGTCGTCCACCACAGGAGCCTCGATCTGGCTCTGATGCCACTGCGCCGGAACCGGCAAGGTACCCCAGTATGCACTGGAAAGGGGAGAGGTTGGTAGAGGAGTGGCGGAGCGAGTTCTGGGCCATCTCTGCCCAGGGTAAGAACGCCACCCACTCCCCGGGCCGGTCCTGGCAATAAGACTGCAGAAACCTACCCACATCCTGGTTCACTCTCTCCACCTGCCCGTTACTCTCGGGGTGAAAACCTGAGGTAAGGCTGACCGAGACCCCAGATGTTCCATGAACGCCCTCCAGACCCTTGACGTGAACTGTGGACCTCGATCAGATAGTATGTCCTCAGGCACCCCGTAGTGCCGGAAGACGTGTGTGAACAGGGCCTCCGCAGTCTGTAGGGCTGTAGGGAGACCGGGCAAAGGGAGGAGACGGCAGGACTTAGAAAACCGATCCACAATGACCAGGATCGTGATGTTACCCTGTGAGGGAGGCACATCCGTCAGGAAGTCCACCAACAGGTTCGACCATGGCAGTTGTGGAACGGGTAAGGGTTGTAACTTCCCTCTGGGCAGGTGCCTAAGACCCTTGCACTGGGCGCACACCGAGCAGGAGGAAACATAAACCCTCACGTCCTTAGCCAAGGTGGACCACCAGTACTTCCCACTAAGACAGCGCACTGTCCGACCGATGCCCGGATGACCAGAGGAGGGTGACGTGTGGGCCAATAGATCAAACGGTCCTGGACAGCAAACGGAACGTACAGACGCCCAGCTGGACACTGGGGGGGAGTGGGCTCTGTACGTAACGCCCGCTCGATGTCCGCGTCCAGCTCACACACTACCGGTGCCACCAGGCAAGAGGCTGGGAGTATGGGAGTGGGATCCATGGACTGCTCCTCTGTGTCATACATCCGGGACAGTGCGTCTGCCTTCGCGTTCTGGGAACCTAGTCTGTAGGACAGGGTGAAAACAAAACGGGTAAAGAACATGGCCCACCTTGCCTGGCGAGGATTCAGTCTCCACTCCGCCCGGATGTACTCCAGATTGCGGTGGTCCGTCCAGATGAGAAAAGGGTGTTTAGCCCCCTCAAGCCAATGCCTTCAAAGCCTTGACGACAGCCAACAACTCCTGGTCCCCCACGTCATAGTTTCGCTCTGCCGGGCTGAGCTTCTTCGAAAAGAAGGCACAGGGGTGGAGCTTTGGTGGCGTACCCGAGCGCTGAGAGAGCACGGCTCCTATCCCAGCCTCGGACGCGTCCACCTCCACTATGAACGCCAAAGAGGGATCCGGATGAGCCAGCACGGGAGCCGAGGTAAACAGAGCCCTCAGCTGACCAAAAGCCCTGTCCGCCTCAGCTGACCACTGCAAACGCACTGGTCCCCCCTTCAGCAGTGAGGTAATGGGAGCCGCTACCTGACCAAAGCCCCGGATAAACCTCCGGTAGTAATTGGCAAACCCTAGAAACTGCTGCACATCCTTTACCGTGGTGGGAGTCGACCAATTACGCATGGCTGTAATGCGGTCACTCTCCATCTCCATCCCTGAAGTGGAAATGGACGGCATGACGAGGAACTCATAGTGCCCTGAGGTGGTAGTAAATGCCGTCTTCCACTCGTCCCCCTCCTGGATACGCACCAGGTTGTAAGCGCTCCTGAGATCCAATTTTGTGAAGAAGCGCGCCCCGTGCATTGACTGGATCGCACTGGCTATGAGAGGCAGCGGGTAACTGTACCTCACAGTGATTTGGTTGATGCCTCGATAGTCAATACACAGGCGCAGACCTCCCTCCTTCTTCACAAAAAATAAACTTGAGGATGCAGGTGAAGTGGAGGGCCGAATGTATCCCTGCCCCAGAGATTCGGAGACATATGTTTCCATAGCCGCCGTCTCCTCTTGCGACAGGGGATACACGTGACTTCTGGGAAGTGCTGCGTCTACCAGGAGATTTATCGCACAATCCCCTCGTCGATGGGGTGGTAATTGAGTCGCCTTCTTTTTAGAGAAGGCGAGAGCCAAATCGGCATATTCAGAGGGGATGCGCACGGTGGAGACCTGGTCTGGACTTTCCACCGTAGTAGCACCGACGGAAACCCCTAAACACCTCCCCGAGCACTTTCATGACCACCCCGTGAGAACCCTCTGTTGCCACGAAATAGTGGGGTCATGACAGGCCAACCAGGGTAGGCCCAGCACCACGGGAAACGCAGGGGAATCAATAAGGAATAGACTGATTCTCTCCTTGTCACCCTGCGTTACCATGCCCAGTGGAGTGGTGGCCTCCCTAATTAGCCCTGACCTTTATGGTCGACTATCTAGGGCATGCACAGGGAAGGGCATATCCACAGGAACAATGGGGATCCTAAACTATGGGATCGGCGCCTGACTCTACGAGCGCCTTATACTGGGAATGCAGGGAAACCTCAGGAAAATGAATAAACAAAAACATGTGGTACCGACTCACCTGGGGTGACACGAGAGTGCCCTGCCTGCTGCCTCGACTCCCAGAGGAACCTCCCCAGCACCGACCGGCAGTGTGTCCTCTGTGGCCATAGATGGTGCATGGAACGGCCCCTCCTCCGGTCGCCCTAAGTTCAGCACCTCCCAGCTCCATGGGCGTCGAAGCGGTGGTGCTGGGGGATGGAACCGACAGACCCCGATCTGGACGTCCGCGGGTAGCAGGTTATCCAGCCGGATGGACAGGTCCACCAGCTGGTCGAATGTGAGAGTGGTGTCCGTGCAGGCCAACGACCGACAGACGTCCTCGCGCAGACTGCACCGGTAGTGATCGATCAGGGCCCTGTCGTTCCATCCCACGCCGGCGGCCAGGTTCCGGAATTCCAACGCGAACTCCTGTGCACTCCTCGTCCCCTGCCACAGGTGGACGAGACGTTCACCCGCCTCTCTACCCTCAGGCGGATGGTCAAAGACTGCCCGGAAGCGGCGGGTGAAATCCTCGAAGTGGTCCAACACCGCTTCTTCTTCCCCCCCATATGGCGTTGGCCCACTCCAGGGCTTTCCCTGAGAGGCAGGAGACGAGGGTGGCGATGCACTCTCGGCCCGAAGGAGCCGGGTGGACAGTTGCCAGGTAGAGCTCTAGCTGGAGCAAGAAACCCTGACAATCCGCCGCCGTTCCATCATACTCCTTCGGGAGGGCGAGCCGTATCCCACTGGGCCCGGGTGAAGGAGGGGTGAGTGATGGTGAGACTGGTGGTGCTGGTGGAGCTGGTGGAGACGCTGGAGGGACTCCTCTTCTCTCCCAAAGCTCCATGGTTTGTAGCATGCGATCCATTGGCGCTGCCGAGATGCTGCAGCATGGCAGCATGCTGCTTGACTCGCTCGTCACTCCCTACTGCTGGGGCACCTGCTCCTGCTGACTACATTCATTTTGGTGTGTGTTTCTGTCAAGGCTGTTGGTAACTGGTGAAAGGAGTCAGGCGCAGGAGAGCTGATGGACGTGGACAAGGTATTTAATTCAAGAAAACACCAGTATAAACACAATACTATGGTACTGGAAAAATACCGGTACCACGAAATAAACGGGCGTAATAACAAAACCCGGTAACAATATACCAGCCGTCAGATACAGCCTTACACTAAAACAAACACGCACACAAACATGGGGGAAACCAGAGGGTTAAATAATGAACATGTAATGGAGGAATTGAAACCAGGTGTGTAAAAAACAAAGACAAAACAAATGGAAAATGAAAAGTGGATCGATGATGGCTAGAAGGCCGGTGACATCAACCGCCGAACGAACAAGGAGAGGGACCGACTCCGGCGGAAGTCGTGACAGTACCCACCCCCCCCCCCCCCCGCAGCATAGAACTCCCGCAGCATAGAAGAGTCCAATACGTCCTCCAACGGCATCCAGCATCTCTCTTCCGGACCGTACCCCTCCCACTCCACGAGGTACTGAAGGCGAGACATGGTGAGAATAGCGTTCAGCTTTACGGCGCTGATATAAAATATACTGAAAGCAATTTCCTGCTGAGAGAGAGAGAGAGAGATAAGGAGAGAAGGGATATATTGAGAGAGGGGGAGGGGTTGAGAGAGATACAGGGGGATAGAAAGAGGGAGAGAGACAGCGAGAGAGAGAGAGGGTCCTGGGGCTCTGTTCACAAACACAAACAGACCCCACAGAGCCCCAGGACAGCAACACAATTAGACCCAACCAAATCATGAGAAAACAAAAAGATAATTACTTGACACATTGGAAAGAATTAACCAAAAAAACTGAGCAAACTAGAATGCTATTTGGCCCTTAAAATAGACTACACAGTGGCAGAATACCTGACCACTGTGACTGACCCAAACTTAAGGAAAACTTTGACTATGTACAGACTCAGTGAGCATAGCCTTGCTATTGAGAAAGGACGCCGTAGGCAGACCTGGCTCTCAAGAGAAGACAGGCTGTGTGCACACTGCCCACAAAATGAGGTGGAAACTGAGCTGCATTTCCTAACCTCCTGCCAAATGTATGACCATATTAGAGACACATATTTCCCTCAGATTACACAGATCCACAAAGAATTCGAAAACAAACCCAATTTTGATAAACTCCCATATCTACTGGGTGAAACATCATAGTGTCATCACAGCAGCAATATTTGTGACCTGTTGCCACAAGAAAAGGGCAACCAGTGAAGAACAACATTGTAAATAATAACAATAAATAATAACAATAAATAAATAATAAAAATACATAATAAATATATACCCATATTTATGTTTATTTATTTTCCCTTTCGTACTTTAACTATTTGCATATGTTACATCACTGTATATAGACATAACATGACATTTGAAATGTCTTTATTCTTTTGGAACTTCTGTGAGTGTAATGTTTACTGTTCATTTTTATTGTTTATTTCACTTTTGTTTATTATCTACTTCACTTGCTTTGGCAATGTTAACATATGTTTCCCATATCAATAAAGCCCTTAAATTGAATTGAATTGAGAGAGAAGGGCAGAGAGAAAAGAGTCAGTGTCACATGCGTCGTTGTAGGTAGACCAAAATGCAGCGGGTATATTTATCATCTTCTTACTTTATTGAAGGAAAAACATATAAACAAAACAAACAACGAAAACAGTCCCGTAAGGTACACAGACTAAACAGGAAATAACCACCCACAAACACAAGAGAAAACTAGCCCACTTAAATATGGCCACCAATTACAGGCAACGACAACCAGCTGCCTCTAATTGGAGGTCGTTGCCAAAACCCAACATAGAAATAGAAAACTAGATAACCACATAGAAATAGATAACATAGAACAAAACCCCAAAAAACCGAAACACACAAAACAAACACCCCCTGCCACGCCCTGACCAAACTACAATAACAAATAACCCCTTTTACTGGTCAGGATGTGACAGTAAGAGAGAGGGAGTGAGCAAGTGGGAAGGATAAAGAGAGGACAAAGTGACAGAGAGCGATGTGAGACGTCACATTGACTCTCACAAAAGCAGCTTTACCTTGACATTTCAGGCAGCAGCAGAAAGGGATTTCACTCTTTTTCCAGCAATAAAAAGAAATACAGTTGATGTACTAGCTAATCAGGCCACAGCGATATTGGACATGTTCAGAAGAAATACAATCTACAGACGGTAATGGACTCCTGGGTGAGACGTTTGCTACTGGAATTGACATGTTGACCCTAGAAATACAGAAATAACAATAACAATAACTCTTGCTCTGATTTTTTAAGAAGAATTTATAAAACCAATTGCTACTGACAGACTAAATTCCCCCAATAGCGATATCTGTTAACAAACGAATGAGCTTCAATACACAACATATCATGCCAATACCTTTGGTTACTATTGATTTTGTTGGGTTAAGGTGGTTTTTTTACCGAATTCCAACTCATTTGTCATTAATCACGTAGCTCACACTGTAAAAAGTATTCATTTGGCTCGAAGCTCAGTCTTTACTGCAACGCTATATCAAATCAGCCATGTCCAGTCCAGCCTGTCAGCCAATCAGAGCCTGACCCACGATACAGTCAGGTAGAACTCCCACAGTGACAGGCAGCTGCTGATGTTGATAGACCACCAGTGCTTTCACATTTTCAGAACACAAGCTAGCTACAGATGCTGTATCTTAATTTGATAATCCTGTTGTTGCAGAAATGTTCTTGCACAGCAGGAAATGCAAACTTGTAGTGTATCCAAGGTTTAAAAAGGCTTCTAAGGTTGTTGTATCCAATTTAACATTTCAGACTTGATTTGCCCTAAGGAAAAATGTATCAACCCCTACAAAAAATGGCAATTAATTATAATCCGCATAACAATTCATTTGTTTCCTGTTGATGCAGGATTATTTTCAGGCTCTGAAATTAAGATAAAGCATCTGTACTCTCAGAAGAACGCTCCACAATCACCTAATAGAAAACCCAAAACCCTTCAAATTACTTTTAAATGGTGGAATCCCATCTGGACTAAAGTGTGTTATAATGACTTAGTAACCACATTATGAAACTATGCAGAATTTAACACCAACCACTTAGCTACATCTGCCTGCAGCAAATAAACATAAAACTCCATTCTGTTCTTCCCACACTGAGTTTCATTCATTTCAGCACCACCTTGAAGGACATCTCCACATAACAGCAGTGAAGCAGAATGCATTTATTCAATGGCTGAGGGAATTCAATTCCAATTCTCTTGAGTCATGATGACAGTCAAATTCCATGTGACTGTTTAGTCACGGTAACTAGGCTTCTCCAAGCTCTGATGCTGCTGATGGTCATTACTAGCCTACCAAACTTGCTAATTGCCTGGTACTCAGCACTCTATTGTCCCTCTAATCACTCTGACATCATTGCAGTTGTATTCAAAAATCTAATCAAACACTTCATGAGCGCCCATGCGCTCATGTTGTGCAACATTTCTGTAGGCTATGCAATTGCATGAGAAAACAGAGTGATGCCCTCTATATCAGCTTTCTATAGGCTAGACCTACTATATTTATTTCTCAACTTTCCTAATATTAAGCACATTGCTTCACTTTACAACAGGAGTATAGCCTACCTGGCTGGCATTTATTATACTTTTTAAAATGTAGATGTTCCAAAGGTCTGCATCAGTGGCTTGTAGGCTACGTGTGGAAGCCAGGAGATGCTAAACATGTTTATGTTAACTAACAGTAAATTACCGTGAGACTGGCTGTTTGCATGACATCACCAGCTGACAAAATTTCATGAACGCCACATCCCTAATTATGATCAATTAATTGCAAAGAAGAAAAACTACCGTACACACAGTCCACCCATGCAACACTCATGCACACGCACACACACACGCACACGCACACACACACACACACACACACACACACACACACACACACACACACACACACACACACACACACACACACAGTGCAACCGGGGCCCTTGCAGCAGTGTAAATGAGTGCCCCTGGGCAGGATTATATCATCTTTACAGATGTATTATAGCATCTTTACAGGTGTATTGTATAATCTTTACAGGTGTATTATATCATCTTTACAGGTGATTTATATCATCTTTACAGGTGTATTATATAATCTTTACAGGTGTATTATATCATCTTTACAGGTGTATTATATCATCTTTACAGGTGATATATATCATCTTTACAGGTGTATTATATCATCTTCACATTGTAAATCTTTACAGCTGTATTATATAACCTTTACTGGTGTGTTGTATAATCTTTACAGGTGTATTGTTAATCTTTACAGGTGTATTATATCATCTTTACAGTTGCATTATATAATCATTACAGGTGTATTGTATCATCTTTACAGGTGTATTATATCATATTTACAGGTGTATTATATTACAGGTGTATTATATAATCTTTACAGGTGTATTATATAAACTTTACAGGTGTATTATCTTTACAGGTGTAGTACCATTACCTGTCGTCGTTCTGAAAGGACTGGTCCCCCAGCAGCAGGTCCCTGAAGCGGTAGCGGGGCGGTAGAGGAGGGACCTCAGAGTCCACCTCCAACTTGAGGGCTGAGATGTCCAGAATAACTCCACTGTTGCTGCTGTTGTTCTTCTGGAGGGTCTCCGTGGAGTCAGACCTGACAACATACAAAGAAATCTAAGAAAGACATACTGTGTAAGAAATCTAAGAAAGACATACTGTATAAAAAAAATATGTAGGGTTGGATGACTTAAGACACGATCTCTGATTGCTGGCAAGCAGCTTTTGATATGATCTCTGACACTGACATACTGAGTTGCTGACAGAGCACTGAGGAGGTTAGAATATAGTCTCACAGGGGGATATGATATGTTTTGAGTTGTTGACAGCACAGAGGTACAACTATGATATGTCTCAATGGTTGACAGCAAGGTTTAACATGCACATCCATGTACTTTATCTCCTCATGCTGTAACGTTCCATTGCAATGCAAGGGAAAGGAATGACAAGCAAACAGAGAAGGAAAATACATTTTTATCGAGGGATTTGTTAATATCTGGGTCGATGCAAGTGTGTGTGTGTGTGTTTGTGTGTGTGCATGCATGCGTGTGTGTGTGTTTGAGTGTTTAAAGTGATCAAAACAGAGTTGTACAGATCCCCAATGAGCACTTACACAAATATATAAAATCTGATTAAATCAATGGCCTGATCAACTGCCCAGAGTCTGGGCCATCCACATTTTCACTACATGAGCAAAAATGTATAATAAAATGCTGAATAGAATTCCAACACTTTTGGCATTAGATGGGATTTTTAGAAACAGACCTGTTCGAGAGGGAAAATGTTAAACCCATCAACTTATGCAGTAATTGAATGGTAAGATTATCCTAAGCAATTTGGATCCAGTTAAAATGGAAAGGTTTCTCTCCGCATTAAATAACTACGCCACAAATCTGCACATTTTGATTAATTGAAATTTGATGTCTGAGGACGATTTCCACAGCGACAATACATGATGTATTCATGATGCATTAAACCCCCTAGGGAACACAGACCATCTCCCTAGCTAAACATATAGCCTGCATCCCAAAATGGCACCCTATTTCCTACAGATGCCGTATCTTCATCTGAGCAAGTTTGAAAACACAGCATGAAAATAATCCTGCAGCAACAGAAAATGTGAATTGTTATGTGGATTATAATGAATGGACATTTTTTGTAGGGCACGCTACATTTTACATTAGGGCAAATATTTTAAAGTGGAAATTACTAACTTTAGAAGCCTTTTTGAACCTTGAGTACGATACAAGTTTGCATTTCCTGCTGAGCAAGAAACTTCCTGCAACAGGATGATCAAATTAAGATACAGCATGTGTATATAGCCACAGTAGTGCACTACTTTTGAGCACAGCCCTCTGGTCAAAAGTAGTGCATAACATAGAGAATAGGGTGTCATTTGGGAGGCAAGGTTTAATAAATGTTCTGTACAGAATGGTAGTATTGGTTGGAGCAGTCCACTGAATACACAATTAAACATAGTCAAATGAAGATAAACAGGTTTCAATTATTCAGGATCACTCTGGGACCGTTTCATTATGGCTGCTGTATTGATACTGGTGGAGTGTTTGAGTAGAAGAACAAACAAATTTAGGCTTACAGCTGATAAAAACACACACACACACACACACACACACACACACACACATACACACACACACACACACACACACACACACACACACACACACACACACACACACACACACACACACACACACACACACACACACACACACACACACACACACACACACACACACACACACACAATTTTCATGTCAGTCCTTGTCAAGAAACATTACCTGTCACCATGGGAACTTGAGGATCGACGCAGCGGGCTCATGGTCGCGTCTTGGTGAGGGATTTAGGAAAATTTGAGAGAGAGACAGAGAGAGAGAAAGAGAGGGAGTGAGAGAGAGAGAGAGACAGAGAGAGAGAGGAAAAGAGAGGAAAAGAGAGAGGAAAACATGAGTTCAACATGAATAATACATCTACAAGGTGAGGGGTACACAGTGTGTAACACGATAGCACACACAGCATACACATCAGCTTAACTCTGTGCTGCTGCTGAGGCAAACCAATCCCTCTGAAGTTAGCTCTTCTTTTACTTTCCTTCTTTAAGGATTACTCCGGCATGCGGCTGATGGCTAAGACGAGCTGGGACAAACCCTCTGGATGGCTTATGTCTCACTATAACACTGTTTCATGAAAAGTCAAAGTAATGTTTTAGATCAGTGGAATTCAAAGTCAGGGTCGCGATGGAAACAGCAGTAGGGTCGCCAAAAAGTAAAGAAGTATATATATATATATTTAAGAGTATAGAATACATTTTTTGAGAGAGATCATTTGAAAAATACAATTTTATTGAGTAAATGTATTCATTGGTTTCTTTTCATTTTGATAAGAGATGAAAATGCAATGAACTGAAAGTTATTTGACGATGTAAAATCAAAATGTACTGATTTTAAGGTTGTGTCATTAGATTTGGGGTGGTGTCACGTTCGCTATCTTCAAACTCCCTGTCGTAAATCAACCAAGGCGCAGCGTGCTTGTAATTCCACATCTTTTATTGAGGTGAAACCGAACAAAACAATAAACAAAAAAGAACGTGATGCAACTGAGGCGCACACAAAACACACACAGAAATAATAATTACCCACAAACAGAGGTGGGGAAAAGGCTGCCTAAGTAGGATTCCCAATCAGAGACAACGATAGACAGCTGCCTCTGATTAGGAACCATACTCGGCCAAAACACAAAAATACACAACATAGAATGCCCACCCCACATCACAGCGTGACAGGTGGGGCGGGATCGCAATAAATTCTTGGGGAAAAAATGGGGTCCCTGCTGAAAAATTCTGAATACCACTGTTTTAAATTTAGGCAATGTGTTACGTGGAGCCTTTGATAATCAACAAGCAGTAAAGTGCCTCTCTGATTTGCTGTAAAAACACTCTGTCTAACAGAATGTGTGAATGTCTCAATCTTCAAACTAAATGGATTGTGATGGGTTAAGACAAAACATCTTCTCTATCAGACCTCTGCTTGTACTGTGAGTTCTATTTGTAAATGATTCAAGAATCAACAAATATACATCATTAATATAAACATCCAGAAATGTATGTACCAATCCCAGATTGCCCCTTAAACACAGTATAGCCACATTGTAATACAAGGAGGGGTCACCTCTTTCTGACTGGATCGTCCACTGAATACTAGCTGCTGCCATCGTTGCTTTGAAACGAGCAGCGTGAGCACTCAGCTTTATCGCCTAGGAAGTGTCTGTGGATCATCACTAATAGCCATGGTTTATCATGATGAAGTATTTGTGAGACAACCCCCCCCTCTCTCTCTCTCTCTCTCTCTCTCTCTCTCTCTCTCTCTCCCTCTCTCCACACGATTTGCTCTCCAAATATTCTCGTACCACTAAGTGGACAATATGGGACTCAAATGGGTTATTTGCTGATCTTGTGTGTGACGAATGCTTCACTCCAAAAAAAGGTTATAATTTCTAAACCCTTTGTTTGATCCTTCAGAAATGTACAGACTTTATCAAGCAACAAATTAGCTTACCGACATAAAAACACAATGATTTCTGTGTTAATATGGAGGAAAGAAAAGTAATCTCTCTTTTGTATACTAGTGGTGTGCTGAAAATGTGAACTCAATAGTAGTGGGCTCGAAGCATAAATGTTGGCACAGAGGTAGATAGATGTACAGTATGTACTCTGAACATATATAGCTATGGAGCCACCACAGATTTGGCCCCTGGGGGGCGTGGCAGCCACTATAACTCAAAAATAACTCAAAAATATAAATAAATATTTGCATATTGTCTCTATAACAAGTTGAGTTGATAGCCCATAGCATTCCAAAGTTAAAGTTAAAAGACTGATGGCACCGGTGCCCATATACTGTAGCCTATATAACATATCACCATAGCATAGCAGTGGCAATTTTTGTTAATACTGGTATGTCAGATTAACTCAATCGCCAATTTCAGCCTCTGAATTTCACAAAAACATAAAATAACCGTTCAAAACATGAAAAACACATAAATGTATATTTTTAAACATAGAATTAGATTTTAAATGTGTGAAAATGTTCTAATGTGTGTAAAATATGCTTATTTTTGGAAATTTAAATCATTTACTTCTGTTGCAAAAGGTTAATAAAATAAAAAGTGTTACTGTTTGACAGAAAGTGTCTTTTTGCCATCATTTCCAGTTTGTGGGGGGAAAAAATATACGTTTTTGTGCTTTTAGTGGTCGAAATATGGTGGTGCTTTTAGGGTTAATCTTTGTACCATGCTCAACGTCCCAACTCCTTATCTGGAGCTCTCATCCAGTATATTAAGTACATGACTATATGGTTCTGCCCTGTAGGCGGTCATCATAAGAGAATGGGCAGGCTGGAGTGGGCTCATAACAGAGAGAGAGAGAGAGAGAGAGAGAGAGAGAGAGAGAGAGATGTGAGTGAGTGAGTGAGTGAGTGAGTGAGTGAGTGAGTGAGTGAGTGAGTGAGTGAGTGAGTGAGTGAGTGAGTGAGTGAGTGAGTGAGTGAGTGAGTGAGTGAGTGAGTGAGTGAGAGAGAGGCAGACCTGGCTTTCAAGAAAAGACAGGCTATGTGCACACTGGCCACAAAGTGAGGTGGAAACTGAGCTGCACTTCCTAACCTCGTGCCAAATGTATGACCATATTAGAGACACATATTTCCCTCAGATTACACAGACCCACAAAGAAATCAAAAACAAATAAACATTTTGATAAACTCCCATACTTATTGGGTGAAATACCACTGTCACAACTTCCGCCGAAGTCGGTTCCTCTCCTTGTTCGGGCGGCGCTCGGCGGTCGACGTCATTTTCCATTGGTTTTGTCTATGTTTCCCACACACCTGGTTTTCATTTCCCAATTACTGGTCATGTATTTAACCCTCTGTTTCCCCCATGTCTTTGTGTGTGATTGTTTATTGTTAAGGTAGGTACGTTTCCGGCTGGTTCGTTCGTGCTGTGCTCACCCGTGTTGTATGGCAACCATTATTGTTCGCACACTGATTTTGTTACTTTGTGCTATTTTCTCAAGTAAAGTGCGTTGTTCACTCATCTCTGCTCTCCTGCGCCTGACTTCATGCACCAGCTACACCCACCGCCTGACAACCACAGTGTGCAATCACAATAGCAAGATTTGAAAGCTGTTGCAACAAGCAAAGGGAAACCAGTGAACAAACACCATTGTAAACACAACCTATATTTACGTTTATTTGCTTTCCCTTTTGTACTTTAACTATTTACACATCATTACAACACTGTACAGTCGTGGCCAAAAGTTTTGAGAATGACACAAATATTAATTTCCACAAAGTTTGCTGCTTCAGTGTCTTTAGATATTTTTGTCAGATGTTACTATGGAATACTGAAGTATAATTACAAGCATTTCATAAGTGTCAAAGGCTTTTATTGACAATTACATGAAGTTGATGCAAAGAGTCAATATTTGCAGTGTTGACCCTTCTATTTCAAGACCACTGCAATCCGCCCTGGCATGCTGTCAATTAACTTCAGGGCCACATCCTGACTGATGGCAGCCCATTCTTGCATAATCAATGCTTGGAGTTTGTCAGAATTTGTGGGTTTTTGTTTGTCCACCCGCCTCTTGAGGATTGACCACAAGTTCTCAATGGGATTAAGGTCTAGGGAGTTTCATGGCCATGGACCCAAAATATCGATGTTTTGTTCCCCGAGCCACTTAGTTATCTTTTTTGCCTTATGGCTTCGGTGCTCCATCATGCTGGAAAAGACATTGTTCGTCACCAAACTGTTCCTAGATTGTTGGGAGAAGTTGCTCTCGGAGGATGTGTTGGTACCATTCTTTATTCATGGCTGTGTTCTTAGGCAAAATTGTGAGTGAGCCCACTCCCTTGGTTGAGAAGCAACCCCACACATGAATGGTCTCAGGATGCTTTACTGTTGGCATGACACAGGACTGATGGTAGCGCTCACCTTGTCTTCTCCGGACAAGCTTTTTTCCGGATACCCCAAACAATCGGAAAGGGGATTCATCAGAGATAATGACTTTACCCCAGTCCTCAGCAGTCCAATCCCTGTACCTTTTGCAGAATATCAGTCTGTCCCTGATGTTTTTCCTGGAGTGAAGTGGCTTCTTTGCTGCCCTTCTTGACACCAGGCCATCCTCCAAAAGTCTTCGCCTCACTGTGCATGCAGATGCACTCACACCTGTCTGCTGCCATTCCTGAGCAAGCTCTGTACTGGTGGTGCCCTGATCCCGCAGCTGAATCAACTTTAGGAGACGGTCCTGGCGCTTGCTGGACTTTCTTGGGCGCCCTGAAGCCTTCTTCACAACAATTGAACCGCTCTCCTTGAAGTTCTTGATGATCCGATAAATGGTTGATTTAGGTGCAATCTTACTGGCAGCAATATCCTTGCCTGTGAAGCCATTTTTGTGCAAAGCAATGATGACGTCATGTGTTTCCTTGCAGGTAACCATGATTGACAGAGGAAGAACAATGATTCCAAGCACCACCCTCCTTTTGAAGCTTCCAGTCTGTTATTCGAACTCAATCAGCATGATAGAGTGATCTCCAGCCTTGTCCTCGTCAACACTCACACCTGTGTTAACGAGAGAATCACTGACATAATGTCAGCTGGTCCTTTTGTGGCAGAGCTGACATGCAGTGGAAATGTTTTGGGGGGATTCAGTTCATTTGCATGGCAAAGAGGGACTTTGCAATTAATTGCAATTCATCTGATCACTCTTCATAACATTCTGGAGTATATGCAAATTGCCATCATACAAACTGAGGCAGCAGACTTTGTGAAAATTAATATTTGTGTCATTCTCAAAACTTTTGGCCACGACTGTATATATACATAATATGACATTTGAAATGTCTTTATTATTTTGCAACTTCTGAAAGTGTAATGTTTACAGTTCATTTTTTTATTGTTTATTATCTATTTCACTTGCTTTCGCAATGTTAACATGTTTCCCATGCCAATAAAGTCCTTAAATTGAATTGAAATGTAATTTAATTGAGAGAGAGAGATAGAGAGAGAGAGCAGTATCATCAACAGCAGACTTCTACATTTCCTCAGTGAAAACAATGTACTGAGCAAATGTCAAATTGGCTTTTTACCAAATTACCGTATGACAGACCACGTATTCACCCTAATTGACAACAAACCAAAACAAAGGCAAAGTCTTCTCAATATTTGTTGATAAAAAATATATATTTTGTCTCAATTTGGCGTGAGGCTCTGCTGTAAAAATTGACGGAAAGTGGTGTTGGGGGAAAACATACAACATTTTAAAATTGTTTTTCTATAACTAGGTAAAACCCATTGAGGTTAAAAACCTCTTTTGCGAGGGTGACATGGCAAGAAGGCAAAACAAATAAATAGCAGTGTGTCCATAAAACATTATAGAAATATACAGAATACAGACAAAAGACCAAGTGCCACAAGTTAAAGATACAATTGAAGATTAGAAACAACTGCAGTTGTAACAAACAGTGTTGTCAATCAGAGTCTTAAAAACAGGCAAAAACACTAACTCCTCTAGCTTTAAAATCTTCTGAAGCATGTTCCAGGATGAAGTGGAATTATGTGAAAAAAATGTTTTTCCCATCTCAGTTCTAGCCTTATGAACAGACAAGGACAGCAGCGACATTATAAAATCAATTTACACAAACAACAAGTGTGCGGTTAAAATTGGCAAAAAACACATTTATTTTCACAGGGCCGTGGGTTGAGACAGGGATGCTGCTTGAGCCCCACCCTCTTCAACATATACAGTACATTCGGAAAGTATTCAGACCCCTTGACTTTTCCACATGTTGTTACGTTTCAGCATTATTCTACAATGGATAAAATTATGTATATTTCTCATCAATCTACACACAATACCCCATAAGTCCCCCGGTACTGCTGCTCATTCCATGCACCAGGTCTATTTCACCCGCTTTCTAGGCGTCACTGAACTGGATTCATTACCACCAACCCTGGACTGTCTTGTCTCATTACGCACACCCGGTTCCCATTCCCCCTGATTAGTATGTTATATATGTGCCCTCTGTTCCCCATTGTCCTTGTCGGTTATTGTTCCCATGTCAGTTGGTCTTGTGAGTACCTGTGCTTTATTGTTTCGGCTTTCGTGCTACGTGTATTGTGCACTTGTTATTTTGGGTCTCGTCCCGTGTAGTGTTATGACGGGTCTCGTCCCATGCAATATTAAGAGGTTTAAACCTCACTCTTTTGTTTGGGTTACATCCCTGTGTATTTTATATATTGGTTTGTTTTGGGCTTCGTCCCCGTGTTGTCCCGTGTCTTTTTCAAACCTTATTTACATAAGTATTCAGACCCTTTGCTATGAGACTCGAAATTGAGCTCAGGTGCATCCTGTTTCCATTGATCATCCTTGAGATTTTTCCACCTGTGGTAAATTCAATTGACTTGACATTTAAGGTCCCACATTTGACCGTGAATGTCAGAGCAAAAATCAAGCCATGTGGTCAAAGTATTTGTCGGTAGAGCTCCGAGACAGGATTGTGTCGAGGCACAGATCTGGGGAACGGTACCACATTTTTTTTTTCAGCATTGAAGATCCCCAAGAACACAGTGGCCTCCATCATTCTTAAATGGAAGAAGTTTGGAACAACCAAGACTCTTCCATGCCCGGCCAAACTGAGCAAACTGAGAAGGGCCTTGGTCAGGGAGGTGACCAAGAACCAGATGATCACTCTGACAGAGCTTCAGGGTTCCCAAAGGACTCCCAGTCCATGAGAAACAAGATTCTCTGGTCTGATGAAACCAAGATTGAACTATTTCGCCTGAATGCCAAGCGTCACATCTGGAGGAAACTTTGCACCATCCCTACGGTGAAGCATAGGGGTGGCAGCATCATGCTGTCGGGATGTTTTTCAGTGGCTGGGACTGGGAGACTCGTCAGGATCGAGGGAACGATGAACGGAGCAAAGTACAGAGAGATCCTTGATGAAAACCTGCTCCAGAGCGCTCGGGACCTCAGACTGGGGCGAAGGTTCACCTTCCAACAGGACAACAACCCTAAGCACACAGCCAAGACAACGCAGGAGTGGATTTGGGACAAGTCTCTGAATGTCCTTGAGTGGCCCAGCCAAAGCCCGGATTTGAACCCGATCAAACATATCTGGAGAGACCTGAAAATAGCTGTGCAGCGACGCTCCCCATCCAAGCTGACAGAGCTTGAGAGGATCTGCAAAGAAGAATGGGAGATACTCCCCAAATACAGGTTTGCCAGCTTGTAGCGTCATACCCAAGAAGACTCAATGATGTAATCGCTGCCAAAGGTGCTTCAACAAAGTACTGAGTAAAGGGTCTGAATACTTATGCTAATGTCATAATTCCATTTTTATTTTTAATACATTTGCAAAAAATTCTAAAAACCTGTTTTTGCTTTGTCATTATGGGGTATTGTGTGTAGATTGATGAGGGAAAAAAACGATTTAATAATTTTCAGAATAAGGCTGTAACATAACAAAATGTGGAAAAAGTCAAGGGGTCTGAATACTTTCCGAATAAACTGTATATCAACGTATTGGCGAGGGCACTAGAACAATCTGCAGCACCCGGCTTCACCCTATTAGAATCTGAAGTCAAATGTCTACTGTTTGCTGATGATCTGGTGCTTCTGTCCCCAAACAAGGAGGGCCTACAGATGCACCTAGATCTTCTGCACAGATTCTGTCAGACCTGCTTGGGCCCTCACAGTAATTCTCAGTAAGACAAAAAGAATGGTGTTCCAAAAAAGGTCCAGTTGCCAGGACCACAAATTCCATCTACACACCGTTGCCCTAGAGCACACACAAAACTATACATACCTATGCCTAACCATCAGCGCCACAGGTAACTTCCACAAAGTTGTGAACAATCTGAGAGACAAGGCAAGAACGGCCTTCTACGCCATCAAAAGAAACATAAAATTCGACATAGGATCTGGCTAAAAATACTTTAATCCGTTATAGAACCCATTGACCTTTATGGTTGCGAGGTCTGGGGTCTGCTCACCAACCAAAAAACACCAAATATCCTGTGTACAATGTAAAACAAATAATGCATGCAGAGACGAATTAGGCCGATACTTACTAATGATCAAAATGCAGAAAAGAGACATTAAATTCTACATACACCTAAAAGGAACCGATTCCCAAACCTTCCATAACAAAGCCATCACCTACAGAGAGATTAACTTGGAGAAGAATCCCCTAAGCAAGCTGGTCCTGGGGCTCTGTTCACAAACACAAACAGACCCCACAAAGCCCCAGGACAGCAACAAAATTAGACCCAATCAAATCATGAGAAAACCAAAAGATAATCACTTGAATTAATAACAAAAAAAAACTGAGCAAACTAGAATGTTATTTGGCCCTAAACAGAGAGTAGATAGTGGCAGAATACCTGACCACTGTGACTGACCCAAACTTAAGGAATGCTTTGACTATGTACAGACTCAGTGAGCATAGCCTTGCTATTGAGAGAGGCAGACCTGCCTCTCAAGAGAAGACAGGTTATGTGCACACTGCCCACAAAATGAGGTGGAAACTGAGCTGCATTTCCTAACCTCCTGCCAAATATATGACCAAATTAGAGACACATATTTCCCTCAGATCACACCATCACAGCAGCAAGATTTGTGACCTGTTGCCACAAGAAAAAGGCAACCGGTGAAGAACAAACACCATTGTAAATAAACCCAATATTTATGTTTATTTATTTTCCCTTTAGTACTTGAACTATTTTCACATCGTTACAACACTTCTATATATACATAATATGACATTTGAAATGTCTCTATTCCTTTGGAACTTTTGTGAGTGTAATGTTTACTGTTAATTTTTTCTTGTTTATTTCACTTTTGTTTATTATCTATGTCACTTGCTTTGGCAAAGTAAACATATGTTTCCCATGCCAATAAAGCCCTTAAATTGAAATTGAAGAGGGAGCGAGAGAGAGCGAGAGAGAGAGAGAGACTCTCTGATTAGCAGCCCAGTGGACAAACCCCGAGAAGCCTCCTGTCATGAGGGAGGAGAGTGTGGTGAGATGACGTGAGAGGGCCAGTGACCTTTGTATTTCATTGTTATTTTTACACTGCCTCTATGCACACTCACAAGACCCTACACACTACACACACTGATACTCCAAAACACACACGAACACTCACTGCATCATCTGCTCACTCACACAAATGCACATACATTTATACTGACTCTCTACACACACTCACATACAAACTGCTGCTACTCTGTTTATACACTCACATACAAACCGCTGCTACTCTGTTTATACACTCACATACAAACCGCTGCTACTCTGTTTATACACTCACATACAAACTGCTGCTACTCTGTTTATACACTCACATACAAACCGCTGCTACTCTGTTTATACACTCACATACAAACTGCTGCTACTCTGTTTATACACTCACATACAAACTGCTGCTACTCTGTTTATACACTCACATACAAACTGCTGCTACTCTGTTTATACACTCACATACAAACTGCTGCTACTCTGTTTATACACTCACATACAAACTGCTGCTACTCTGTTTATACACTCACATACAAACCGCTGCTACTCTGTTTATACACTCACATACAAAGTGCTGCTACTCTGTTTATACACTCACATACAAACTGCTGCTACTCTGTTTATACACTCACATACAAACTGCTGCTACTCTGTTTATACACTCACATACAAAGTGCTGCTACTCTGTTTATACACTCACATACAAACTCCTGCTACTCTGTTTATACAGTCACATACAAAGTGCTGCTACTCTGTTTATACACTCACATACAAACTCCTGCTACTCTGTTTATACACTCACATACAAAGTAATGATACTCTGTTTATCATATATGCTAATGCCGAGTCACCTTACCCCTATATATATCTACCTCTATCGATCCAGTATCCCTGCACATTTTAAATATGGTAGTGGAACTTACACTGTATATAGTGTGCTTCCTTACTTTATCGTGTTCTTCTTATTTCAGATTTTACATCTTGTGTGTTTTTGTTCTACCTTGCTATTTTTAGTATTACATTGTTATTGATTACTGCATTGCTGGGGTTAGAGCTTGCAAGAACGGCATTTCACTGTACTTTTGCATGTGACATTAAAAACCTCAAACTTGAATGGACCAGGGGGGATGGGAGGTTGTGTGTGTGGGTGTGGGTGGGGGGGGGGGTGAAAAGAACAGATAGACGGCGACAGACCAGAGCAATGAGAACTTCACCCCCCCACCCCACCCATTAATCCCTTACTTATGAAATCGTCTTCACACACACACACACACACACACACACACACACACACACACACACACACACACACACACACACACACACACACACACACACACACACACACACACACACACACACACACACACACACACACACACACACACCTACTCATTCAAGGGTTGTTCTTTATTTTTACTATTTTCTACATTGTAGAATAATAGTGAAGACATCAAAACTAGGAAATAAAATCTATGGAATCATATAGTAACCAAAAAAGTGTTAACTCATCCCAAACCATCTCAATTGGGTTGAGGGTCGGGTGATTGTGGAGGCCAGGTCATCTGATGCATCACTCAATCACTCTCCTTGGTCAAATAGCCCTCACACAGCCTGGAGGTGTGTTGGGTCATTGTCCTGTTGAATAACAAATGATAGTCCCACTAAGCCCAAACTAGATGGGATGGCGTATCACTGCAGAATGCTGTGGTAGTCATGCTGGTTAAGTGTGCCTTAAATAAATCACAGACAGTGTCACCAGCAAAACCCCCCCACACCACCTCCTCCATGCTTCATGGTGGGAACCACACATGCGGAGATCATCCGTTCACCTACTCTGCGTCTCACAAAGACACAGCGGTTGGAACCACAAATCTCCAATTTGGACTCATCAGATCAAATCAGACAGATTTCCACCAGTCTAATGTCCATTGCTCGTGTTCCTTGGCCCAAGCAAGTCTCTTCTTTTTATTGGTGTCCTTTAGTAGTGGTTTCTTTGCAGCAATTCAACCATGAAGGCCTAATTCACACAGTCTCTTCTGAACAGTTGATGTTGAGATGTTTCTGTTACTTGAACTCTGTGAAGCATTTATTTGGGCTGAAATCTGAGGTGCAGTTAACTCTAATGAACTTATCCTCTGCAGCAGAGGTAACTCTGGGTCTTCCTTTCCTGTGGCGGTCCTCACGAGAGGCAGTTTCATCATAGCGCTTGATGGTTTTTGCAACTGCACTTGAAGAAACTTTGAAAGTTCTTGAAATGTTCCGGATTGACTGACCTTCATGTCTTAAAGTAATGATGGACTGTTGTTTCTCTTTGCTTATTTGAGCTGTTCTTGCCATAATATGGACCTGGTATTTTACCAAATCTTCTGTATACCACCCCTACTTTTTCACAACAAAACTAATTGACACAAACGCATTAAGAAGGAAAGAAATTCCACAAATTAACTTTTAACAAGGCACACCTGTTAATTAAAATGCATTTCACATGAAGCTGATTGAGAGAATGCCAAGAGTGTGCAAAGCTGTCATCAAGGCAAAGGGTGGCTACTTTGAATAATCTCAAATATAAAATATATTTAGATTTGTTTAACACTTTTTTCATTGAATGAAGTCACAATGTTCATTCTGTTCTGTTCTTTACAAATTAAAGTCAATTTAAAAAACAATGTAACAAACCCTAAAATAAGTTGGACCACAATAGTTCATCTTAGCCTGTCATGCAATTGGATTTCAAATGCAATAAATCAGATTAAACCAACGCCATTCATTAATTCTCCTTTCTAAATATTTATTTTCTCCAGATTAGACATCCAAATAAACATGCTTGGAATTATCGCAATGACACACAGCAGCCAACAATTTTAAAAGTTGAATGGACTGACGGCAACAGTGCATTGCCAACTAGCAGAGATGAGACCAAGTTACAATTTTGTAAGTCCTAAGCAAGTCCCAAGTAATAATCGTCAAGTCTCAAGTAATGTCCCAAGATCCACAACTCAGGTCGAGTCAAGTCACAAGTCCCTCCCTACTTTTGGGGTTCGAGTCCTCAAGTCAATGGTTAAGTGTTTTATGCCAATTTCATTGCAATTGCAATGCATCAGTGATTTTGGACCCACATGTTTTACAAACTGCATCTCTTATTTCCTCCACTACCACATAGTCTTTGAAACCAAATGCAACCATTTTGGGGACTGATGATGCCCTGATGCACCACAGGTCCCAGAGTGTTGGGGCAAATTGTTTTCCCTGAGGCCTGGAGCTTTCCCTAATCTGGTAACCTAACCAGGCGCAAATCAGGATCATATAGGGTATGACAGTGATTAATTATTAGTTGTAAAAATGTATTTACATGGGAGTGGAGCCAGACTAACATTTTAGTCATTTAGCAGACACTCTTATCCAGAGCGATTTACAGCAGCAATTAGGGTTAAGTGCCTTGCTCAAGGGCACACCAACAGATTTTTCACCTAACCGGCTCGGGATTCAAACCATTGACCTTTCAGTTAATGGCCCAACACTCTTAACCACTAGCCTACCTGCCACCTAGATATACAAATATTTTCTAAACAGGTCACATGGTTTTAAAGAAACTCTGGAAAAACTCAGGAGCCCAAACCTTTACACAGACACAACCACTGCAATTGGACAATCTGTTACGTTTTCAGATAAAATATTGTAATCAGATTACAGATACTTTTGAAAAACTAGATGATTACTTCGAGGACAACTTTAAAATTCAGAAAGGATTTTTGGGGATTTTTTTTAAAATATTATTATATGTAATAGAAAGCGATGGGTTAGAAGGTGGCAGGTAGCCTTCTAATCCATGTAATAGAAAGCAATGGGTTTGGGGCGGGAAGTAGCCTAGTGGTTAGAGCGCTGGGCCAGTAACCGAAAGGTTGCTGGATTGAATCCCTGAGCTGACAAGGTAAAAATCTGTCGTTCTGCCCCGAACAAGGCAGTTAACCCACTGTTCCTAGGCCCTTGTTGTAAATAAGAATTTGTTCTTAACATTATTTAAAAAAAATAAGTCTACATAACCAACCAATAAAATAAAATGTAACATCCATATATGGCCAGCTATGTAAACTTTAACATTGATTTATCCTGCAATAGATGTCGTTCAATTGGTAACATACATTTTTTGTCTTCATCTAATGCCTCTTAACGGGAAAGTAATCTAACAGTAACAGAATGTACACAGATTACTTTACTGAGTTTGGGTAATCCAAAAGTTACGTTACTTATTACAATTTTGGACAGGTAACTAGTAACTCTAACGGATTACATTTAGAATGTAACCTACCCATCCCTTACCATAAATAGGCTACATAACATCACCACTACCCTGACCAGAGGGCAAGAGGGGACAGGTTGGCTGTAGTTGTTATCAGTTGCCTAGTTGATCAGACTGGGTAATCGTTTCGTTTTCTTCTCATACAGTTTAGGTGTAGGCTGCTGCAACATTTATGTGAAGAGTTCTTGCTTGAGTATGTCGGGAGTGATGTGTTATTACGTTCGCTAAATAAATACTGGAGGACAGTGGAGCGGCGCGCGCTTTGCTAGAAGACGTGCTTTGTGGTCTGCGCAACCTCTGATTTCTGCGAATCTGTTTGGTCGAGACACAGAACAGAACGCACAGAACCTCCAGTACTCCGATAGAAAGGACAGATAGGCTTACATTGTGCGTGAGGTGACAAATCGAGTCTCTAGATTCGTACAGCTCAAGTCCAAGTTAAGTCACGAGTCATAGATGGTCAGGTCGAAGTCGAGTGACAAGTGTTTTTTCTTTTTGCCAAGTCTCAAGTCGCAAAATGTGCGACTCGTACTCGAGTCCAAGTCACGTGACTCGAGTCCAAATTTCTCCCAGATAGGCTACAGATGTTTGGCTCTCGGTCAATTTCACTGCACTCGGCGTTAGCCAAGAAGCCAAGACTGTTTCCAGTTCAGTCCTTACCTGGTTCTGTCGGTGTCCGCGGTCCCATCATCGTAAACACACGTCTTGTTTATGATAGAATATCTGCTGCACATTGTCCGTGCAGCCCCGGCTGTATCACGCTGGTGGTGGATGCCTTCCGATAAAAAAATAAACCTTGGCTTGAAACATTCGTTTTATTCATTGATAAATTACATAAGAGAGGCGGAAAGGGAAGCGACCCCCGCTGATGGAACTTGAAAAGGGTCCACGACCACGGAAAATGCACCCGGGAGGTAGAGAAATTCGAGCATCTTCTGGTCCTCATGGATAAATTATGATTAGTTTACACTAGGCGACATCTCCGAAATAATGTTCCTTTTATCTTTAGATTTTACCAAACTGCTGTTCTTTTTGAAAGACTACTTGAAGTTGAATTTTTTTTGCAAAACAGAAACATCAACAGTCTCTACTTACGTGAATTGATTGGTTAGAACATATACTGTTTTCTTTGTAAAAAGATCAAACGCATTTCAAACCAGTCAAGTGACAGCATCTCGGTGATCCCTTCAGGATAGCATCATCCATGCTTTTTCTACTGTCACACAGCAACTGTCCTCCTCCTCCGCTGTGCCTGTGTAAGGGCTGTGTTGATGGAATGGATGGGATAACACACGTTCTCAGAATCCAACCAAAGCTCCTTGTCCACCCATACAACCCAACCATACACACCTCGCCATCTACCGGACAACCTTGCAATTATGTTTTTGCATCTTCTTCAAAATAGGCGTGTAATAAACAGCAATTAGTAGACTCCGCGCCCTAATATTACAAGCTTTTAACAGAATACGGCGTTTAAGAGTGAAGCAGACGCACGTGCCTTACTCCCTAATTGGCAATATCTGTAGATGTGGGTTTGAATTTGAACTCATCATAATTTCTACAGAAAGCTTGCCTGTTGGGAGTTATATGACTCACTTTCAAGGGAAGGTTGTAGGCTTCTGTATACAGTTGGCCTTCGGGGGTTATTATAACGAAGTGCACTTTATCACACAAGAGTCCTCTGGTGGCGTTTGATGGGATTGCAGCTCTACCTTCTCTGAGATTTAAGTGATTTCTTGTTTACACTGCAGCTAATTTTGGAATAACACTGACCTAGAATTGTTGTGTTTGTATAACAGTGTGTTGTATTGGCCTACATGTTGATGTCTGTAAATGCATGACTGCATCTCAAAGCTCAATAATCAAACCATATTTACAAATAGTACAACAGTTTTAGAATTTCAACAATAAATCACAATCATTTATTTCCTTTGGTCAAACATTTAGATATGAAAACACAAGAAAAGAAATGGAACCCCAATAAATAAACACTTATCTAGGCTACATGCAAAACACCAGACAATGCCACAAGCCTAATTCTATGATTCTACATACCTTCAATCTTCCTGTCTTCAGCAACTAGTTGTTTATATATTCCCCTTAAATTGAAGAACATATTCATGTTCTGTGTAGAGAGCAGTCACAGAGATCTGGACAAAGTTGTACAGCCCTTCAGAAAACAGCATAAATGCTCACCAGCTGCTAACGTGAGTTCAAATGCTGGAGGTTTTGTCAATGCTCTGTGGGGAACTGCTTTGCCGCTTCCATCGTGATTACTTTCAAAGCATCTCAACCACTCAGAACTTTCCCAAACAATCAGTCATCGGTTACTTTATGTCCCTTGAAAATCTATTTTTGCCACAGATTTGTTTCTCCCCTTGTTGCAGTTGTTATAATCTGACCAGGGACATTGTTTTCTTTGCCTTTGCAGGAGTTTTGTAAGTTATAAAGCGTAGTGAATGTTGGGACTTCTGATTGCTCAGACATTTAGGGGATTACACAAAGGTTGGGACACACCCACACTGTTAATTGACATTGATAAGTGCTACTACAACAGGCAACTACACTACCGGTCAAAACGTTTAGAACACCTACTCATTCAAGGGTTTTTCTTTATTTTTTATATTTTCTACATTGTAGAATAATAGTGAAGACATCAAAACTATGAAATAACACATATGGAATCATGTAGTAACCCAAAAAGTGTTAAACAAATCAAAACATTTTATATTTGAGATTCTTCAAATAGCCACAATTTGCCTTGATGACAGCTTTGCACACTCTTGTCATTCTCCAAACCAGCTTCTTGAGCTAGTCACCTGGAATGCATTTCAATTAACAGGTGGGTCTGTTGTGTTGTGACATGGTAGGGGGGGTATACAGAAGATAGTCCTATTTTAGTAAAAGACAAAGTCCATATTATGTCAAGAACAGCTCAAATAAGCAAAGAGAAATGACAGTCCATCATTACTTTAAGACATGAAGGTCAGTCAATACAGAACATTTCACGAACTTTTTAACCTCTCTGGGCTAGGCGGGACAAATTCGTCCCACCTACGCAACAGCCAGTCTAATCCAGTGGCGCGATTTTCAAATACCTTAGAAATGCTATTACTTCAATTTCTCAAACATATGACTATTTTACAGCTATTTAAAGACAAGACTCTCGTTAATCTAACCACACTGTCCGATTTCAAAAAGGCTTTACAACGAAAGCAAAACATTAGATTATGTCAGCAGAGTACCCAGCCAGAAATAATCAGACACCCATTTTTCAAGCTAGCATATAATGTCACAAAAACCCAAACCACAGCTAAATGCAGCACTAACCTTTGATGATCTTCATCAGATGACAACCCTAGGACATTATGTTATACAATACATGCATTTTTTGTTCAATCAAGTTCATATTTATATCAAAAACCAGCTTTTTACATTGGCATGTGACGTTCAGAACTAGCATACCCCCCGCAAACTTCCGGGGAATTTACTAACAATTTACTAAATTGCTCACGATAAACGTTCACAAAAAGCATAACAATTATTTTAAGAATTATAGATACAGAACTCCTCTATGCACTCGATATGTCCGATTTTAAAATAGCTTTTTGGTGAAAGCACATTTTGCAATATTCTAAGTACATAGCCCAGCCATCACGGGCTAGCTATTTAGACACCCGGCAAGTTTAGCCTTCACCAAAATCAGATTTACTATTACAAAAGTTTGATTACCTTTTGTTGTCTTCGTCAGAATGCACTCCCAGGACTGCTACTTCAATAACAAATGTTGGTTTGGTCCAAAATAATCCATCGTTATATCCGAATAGCGCCGTTTTGTTCGTGCGTTCCAGAAACTATCCGAAATGGTAAATCAGGGTCGCGCGCATGGCACAATTCGTGACAAAAAAAATCTAAATATTCCATTACCGTACTTCGAAGCATGTCAACCGCTGTTTAAAATCAATTTTTATGCCATTTTTCTCGTAAAAAAGCGATAATATTCCGACCGGGAATCTCCATTTAGCTAAACAGAGGAAAGAAAACAAAGCTTTCGGTCGACGCGGGCACGAGCCTGAGTCTCACAGTACTGTAACCAGCCACTACCCAAACGCGCTACTTTTTTTCAGCCAGAGCCTGCAAAGCCACGATTCAGCATTTTGCCGCCTTCTGAGAGCCTATGGCAGCCGTAGGAAGTGTCACGTTACAGCTAAGATCCTCACTCTTCATTAAACAGAGACAAGAAGAACGACACCTTGTCAGACAGGCCACTTCCTGCATGAAACTTCTCAGGTTTTTGCCTGCCATATGAGTTCTGTTATACTCACAGACACCATTCAAACAGTTTTAGAAACTTTAGGGTGTTTTCTATCCAAAGCCAATAATTATATGCATATTCTAGTTACTGGGCAGGAGTAGTAACCAGATTAAATCGGGTACTTTTTTTATCCAGCCGTGTCAATACTGCCCCCTAGCCCTAACAGGTTTAAGTTTCTTCAAGTGCAGTTGCAAAAACCGTCAAGCTCTATGATGAAACTGGCTCTCATGAGGACCGCCACAGGAATGGAAGACCCAGAGTTACCTCTGCTGTAGAGGATAAGTTCATTAGAGTCACCAGCCTCAGAAATTGCAACCCAAATACATGCTTCACAGAGTTCAAGTAACAGACACATCTCAACATCAACTGTTCAGAGGAGACTGTGAATCAGGCCTTCAGGGTCAAATTTCTGCAAAGAAACCACTACTAAAGGACACCAATAAGAAGAAGAGACTTTCTTGGGTCAAGGAACATGAGCAATGGACATTAGACCGGTGAAAATGTGTCCTTTGGTCTGGAGTCCAAATTGGAGATTTTTGGATCCAACCGCTATGTCTTTGTGAGATGGGATGTGGGTGAACGGATGATCTCCACATGTGTATTTCCCACCGTAAAGCATGGAGAAGGAGGTGTGATGGTGTGGGGGTGCTTTTCTGGTGACACTTTTCTGAATTCAAGGCACACTTAACCAGCATGTCCACCACAGCATTTTGCAGCGATACGCCATCCCATCTGGTTTGGGCTTAGTGGGACTATCATTTGTTTTTCAACAGGACAATGACCCAACACACCTCCAGGCTGTGTCAGGGCTATTTTACCAAGAAGGAGAGGGATGGAGTGCTGCATCCGATGACCTGGCCTCCACAATCCCCCGACCTCAACTAAATTGAGATGGTTTGGGATGAGTCGGACCGCAGAGTGAAGGAAAGCAGCCAACAAGTGCTCAGCATATGTGGGAACTCCTTCAAGACGGTTGGAAAAGTATTCCAGATGAAGCTGGTTGAGAGAATGCCAAGAGTGTGCAAAGCTATCATCAAGGCAAAGGGTGGCTATTTGAAGAATCTCAAATATAAAATATATTTGTATTTTTAGGTTACTACATGATTCCATATGTGTTATTTCATAGTTTTGATGTCTTCACTATTATTCTACAATGTAGAAAATAGTAAAAATAAAGAAAACTCTTGAATGAGTACAGTGGGGGAAAAAAGTATTTGATCCCCTGCTGATTTTGTACATTTGCACACTTACAAAGAAATGATCAGTCAAAACACAAGGCCAAGGCAACAAAAGAGTGGCTCAAGAAGAAGCACATTAAGGTCCTGGAGTAGCCTAGCCAGTCTCAAGACCTTAATCCCATAGAAAATCTGTGGAGGGAGCTGAAGGTTTGAGTTGCCAAACGTCAGCCTCGAAACCTTAATGACTTGGAGAAGATCTGCAAAGAGGAGTGGGACAAAATCCCTCCTGAGATGTGTGCAAACCTGGTGGCCAACTACAAGAAACGTCTGACCTCTGTGATTGCCAACAAGGGTTTTGCCACCAAGTACTAAGTCCTGTTTTGCAGAGGGGTCAAATACTTATTTCCCTCATTAAAATGCAAATCAATTTATAACATTTTTGACATGCGTTTTTCTGGATATTTTTGTTGTTATTCTGTCTCTCACTGTTCAAATAAACCTACCATTAAAATTATAGACTGATCCTTTATTTATCAGTGGGCAAACGTACAAAATCAGCAGGGGATCAAATACTTTAGGTGTTCTTAAACTTTTGACCGGTAGTGTATATCTACTGCTATCAAAAATGTAATCTACTGTAAAAACACAACTCACTCATGATGACAAAAATATTTCAATCAACACCATCAGGCCCATTTCACATGTCGCCTTAAAAGGTTATTCTGAATCACATCCTTTAACCTTTTTTGATCCAGCCTCTTCCCTCATAATATCCATCTGAACTTTTTCTGAACCTAACCGCCATCTGAAACTATTCACTATAGTGTACTACTTATGATGAGGGGTCATAGGGCTCTGGTCACAGTATACAGTATAGGGAACAGTGTGTCATTTGGGACGCAAACAAATACTTCCTAAATGACCTTTCTCTTTTCTAAATCTTCCTTCTCAACCTCCTTTTTCTATTGTCAGTCTTCAAGGGAAAACCCTCAACCCCTCTTGACCCTGCCTCTTTCGTCCACACTCATCACACACTAATCAATAAAGAACCTCTGAAGAAACGCAATGCTATTTACAATTCACTATGTTGCCATTGAACAAATGGCATACACCTTCCGCTGTTTTTCTTACATAGAGGTGTCATGCCCATAGAGGGCACAAGGGCACGTGCCCTCTCATATATTTTTAAAAAAATGACATTGTTAAATATTTTTTATATTTTTTTATTCATTTTTCAGATGTTAAATAAATGACAAACAAAACCATATCTGTCAGTGATATTTTGTGGAGGGGGCACACAAACTGGACCAGGCAAAGATGATCCCCTCCCCCCCTATTCTCCACAGTAACTGGTTCCTTCCAAGGTGCACTATGGAGCAAAGATATGCTAGGCATATGCTTTCTCTCGGAGGACCTGAGCCCTAGGACCATGCCTCAGGACTACCTGGTATGATGACTCCTTGCTGTCCCCAGTCCACCTGGCCGTGCTGCTGCTCCAGTTTCAACTGTTCTGCCTGCGGCTATGGAACCCTGACCTGTTCACCGGACGTGCTTGTTGCACCCTCGACAACTACTATGATTATTATTATTTGACCATGCTGGTCATTTATGAACATTTTAACATCTTGACCATGTTCTGTTATAATATCCACCCTGCACAGCCAGAAGAGGACTGGCCACCCCTCATAGCCTGGTTCCTCTCTAGATTTCTTCCTAGGCTTTTGGCCTTTCTAGGGAGTTTTTCCTAGGGAGTTTTTCCCTAGCCACCGTGCTTCTTTCACATGCATTGCTTGCTGTTTGGGGTTTTAGGCTGGGTTTCTGTACAGCACTTTGAGATATCAGCTGATGTACGAAGGGCTATATAAATACATTTGATTTGATTTGATTTAGGCAGGACACTAGATACTCTAGTGCAGGTACCCCCTGGGGTACACACAATGCCGTCGTGGGGAAGCCAAACAAAAATGTGATTTATTAAAAAATAAATAATTATAATCTTCACATTTTCAAACAGTCCATTTATATTTTCCAATGGGGCTATACATTTGCGTGAGTTTTTTTTTCTCACCTGAGTAGCCTCGTTTCACTGCCAAAAATAGAATTAAGCCATCTAGTGTTCAGCGAAATAACAACACAATGTCAAATACAGGTAGCCTAGTCAAATAATGAACATCCAATCACATTAACTGTTACTCTCTCATGGGAATTCCACAAATGGTCCGTATGTAGCCAAACATAGCTGCTGTTCATTCCATTTGCTCGAAAATTGATAAATGGTTAAAAACAAAAGTAAGGCCTCAATAGAGACACATACCAGCTCTACTGGTAGTACTGATATTACCACACCTGCACCTGTCGACGACGCAAGTTGTTCTGCTTCCATGAGCACATCCAATGCTAGCATCAGGAATTCTACTTTTCTTGTTAGCCGAGCTAGCATGGACACTGACAATTGTGAATCTTTTTCAGCCAAAGAGCTACTGCCCTCTTACCCGGGAAAGCACCGAACAACAGACAGGGACGTTGGACCATCGAAGGGTCGCAAATATGATGAGAAATACATTGATTTGGGGTTCACTTATATTGGGAGTAATGCCTTTCCTCAGCCACAGTGTGTTATATGTGCAAAAGTACTATCTCACAACTCAATGAAACCTTCACTCTTGCGCAGACATTTAGAAAAAAAACATGCCAATTTGAAAAAGAAGCCACCGGAGTTTTTGAGCGAGAATTAAGATTACTTTTGAGTAGTAAGACATGTATAAAAGCAACAGATACCATTAATAAGAAGGGCTATAAGCGTCTTGTATGGTGAGCTACCGAGTGGCTAGGACAGGCAAGCCCCATACTATTGTGGAGGACTTAATTCTTTCTGCTGCCGGGGATATGGCTGGGACAATGCTGTGGGAAAAGGCCCCAAAAACTATACAGACAATGCATTCATCAAACAACACTGTTTCACGACGCATAGGTGACATGGCAGGAGATGTTTTGAAACAATTACTGCATCGCATACAAGCCAGGGAATTCTATGCGTTACAGCTGGATGGGTCAACAGACGTGGCGGGCCTGGCACAGCTCCTGGTATATGTCCGTTACATTTATGGCTGAAGAACATACGCACATCCAGGTACTTTCCGCAGGTGCTGGAGTTGTAGGCAAACTCATGGAAAACAGAAAGGAAAACGCCGCACACTGCTGCTCATGCTCCCAGGTGATATTTATTTACAATGTTTCGACCCTTAGGTCTTCATCAGGGATCCATATCCCAGGTGGGGGTGGAAGGTCCTATATATAGGGGCAGTACTCAGTGACATCACTTCCTAAAACAGGAGGTAAAAATGTATAACATAGTTTCACAATATTAACATTCAATGTATCAAAATATATGATCATACACAGAGAATGTGATCAATATTTATAGAAATATACATACACATACAATATTCAATTAGGATAAAAAAACAACTTAGAATTATTGAAACTATAAGAACGGTTTCAACTCAAACTCCTCGTTAAAGGCCAAGAGGGGACAGTGTGTTCAGCCTATGGATCCAGAAAGATTCCCTTTGAAGAAGTTTCCTCTCAATGTCCCCTCCCCTGTGTGACATCTTGACCATTTATATTCCAATGTATCTCAGAGAACTAAAAGGAAGTCCAGCTTGTACAAAATTATTTTTAGATTTTTTTTTGTCTCACCTGTCCATATATTGCTGAGGTCCTCACTGATCCGTGTCTTCAGACTTCTACGGGTTTTCCCTATGTAAGACAGACCACAAGGACATTTCAACATGTAAATGACATTGGTGGACATGCAAGTAATCAGGCCCTTGATCTTAAATCTTTGTCCTGTGCGGGGGTGTGTAAATCAGTTGCATTTGTACGTAAAGCTGCATTGAGCACATTGGCCACATTTGTAATTACCCTCCGGAAACTTGTCAATTTTTTTCCCTTTTCTCTGGTGGGTAATCAGATTTAACCACAATATCTCTCAAGTTTGGAGGTCTTTTAAAAACCAATACGTGGGGGATATTTAAAAATGGGTTTCAATTGTGGGTCATTGTGGGTCAGAAATGCCTTCCCCAATGGTGAGTATTGGGTAAAGCATGATGGGATATGTTCTGCTTTTTCTTTTTCTTTTGGTTTTAGGCTTTACAACTGTGTTAGTCCTTCAAAACGATCATTGGCATGTTTTACACAATTGTCTTTGTACCCCCTGGCACAGCTCCTGGTATATGTCTGTTACGTTTATATGGGGTCAATTAAGGAAGACATCCTCTTCTTGTCACGAATATAGCCGTGTTGAATAGACCAAAACGCAGCCGGGATATGTATGCTCATCTTTAATTATATTAGAATAAAGTGAACACGGGAAAACAATAAACAAGAACGACTAGTAACAGTTTTACAGGCTATACAGATACTTTAGCAGTGTAAAATAAACAACCCACAACCCCAGGAGAAAAACACACACCTAATATATGACTCCCAATCAGGAACAACGATATCCAGCTGTTCCTGATCAGGAGTCACACAGACTAACACAGAAACAGAACAACTAGAAACTACATACAACACACAACTTCTGCCACGTCCTGACCAAATACTAAACAACTACTCCCTCTGCTGGTCAGGACGTGACAGTACCCCCCCCCCCCCCCCCCCCCCAAAGGTGCATACCCCGAATGCACCTAAAAAGAAAACACAACAATCCCCCAAACCACAAAAAAAAAACAACTACCCCCTAAAAAAAAAAAAAGGGAGGGAGGGAAGGGAGGGAGGGTGGCTGCCGTCAATGACGGCACTTGTGCTACACTCCCCCTCCCCAACCCACCTATCCTGGAGGTGGCTCTGGTTCTGGCCTACTGTCCTCCAGACTGTAGCCAGAGTCTCCTTGCTCTGTTCCGGACCGCAGGCAGACTCACCCGGTCCCGGATTGCAGGCAGACTCCCTCAGTTCCGGGTCATAGGCAGACTCATTCAGTTCACAGTTAATTTCCATCTCACCCTGTTCCAGACCGCAGGCAGACTCACCCGGTTCCGGATCGCAGGCAGACTCCCTCGGTTCCGGGTCACAGGTAGACTCCCTCGGTTCCGGGTCGCAGGCAGACTCCCTCGGTTCCGGGTCGCAGGCAGACTCCCTCGGTTCCGGGTCGCGGACTGGACACTGTTGCCGGATACTCTGGACTGCACACTGCTGCCGGATATTCTGGACTGCGCACTGTTGCCATATACTCTGGACTGGGCACTGTTGCTGGATACTCTGGACTGGGCACTGTTGCCGGATACTCTGGACTGGGCACTGTTGCCGGATACTCTGGACTGGGCACTGTCTCGGAACTCTCGAGGCTGGGCTGACGCACTGGAAGCCTGATGCGTGGGGCTGGTAGAGGTGGTACCAGGCTGGAGACACGCACCCTAGGGCTAGTGCGGGAAGCAGGAACCGGCCGAGAGGAACTACTATTACGCACTATAAGCCTGATGCGTGGTGCTGGTACTGGAACTGCCAGTTTGAAACCACGCACCCCATGGCTAGTGCGAGTAGCGGGAACAGGCTGAATAGGACTAGGCTGACTCATTGGAAGCTTGATCCGTGGTGCTGGTACTGGTCGTGCCAGACTGGAGGCACGCACTTCCGGGTCAGCACGAGAGGCGGGAACCGGACAGACTGGGCCATGGAGGCGCACAGGTGGTCTTGCTCGCACCTCCTGCACAACCCATCCTGGCTGGGCAGAACTAGCAGCCCTGTACGAGCGGGGTGCTAGTACAGGGCGAACTGGGCTGTGCAGGGGCTTGATGATTAACGTGCGTAGAGCGGGCGTAGGGTAGCCTGGTCCTAGGAGGCGTACCGGCGACCAGATGCGCAGGCATCCTTCTACCAGGCTGGATGCCCACTCTAGCACGGCATCTGTGCGGGGCTGGAATGGCGCGCACCGAACTGTGCGTGCATATGGGCGAGATTGTGCGCACCTCAGCAAAACACGGTACCCTCCACTACATACACTCCTCCATATAATCACGGGTAGCTGGCTTATGGCTCTCCCTTGGCCTAGCCAAACTACCCGTGTGCCCCCCAAATTTTTTTCTTGGGGGTGCCTCTCTGGCTTCCTCGCCAGCGCGTACATAGCCTCATAACGCCGCCTCTCAGCCTTCGCCTCCTCGATCTCCTCCCGTGGGCGACGGTATTCCCCAGCCTGATGCCAAGGTCCAGCCCCGTCCAGAATCTCCTCCCAAGTCCATTCTCTGCCATAGTCCATGTAGTTAGTGACCTGCTCCTTCTTCCGCTGCTTGGTCCTGGTATGGTGCGTAGTTCTGTCACGGCTGTCGTGTTGAATGGACCAAACTGCAGACGGAATGTGGATACTCATCTTTTTAATATATACGAGCAAAGCATCCACAGGAAAAACAATAAACAAACTAACGACAGGAACAGAGAAGCAGGCTCAACAAAAGCAGTGCTATCAAACAACTACCCACAAGTGACAAACAAAACACACACCTATTTATAGGACTCCCAATCAGTGGCAACTAGAAACACCTGCCTCCAATTGAGAGTCCAGCACCCATCCTACACATAGAAAAACTACCCTAGAACATACACAAGGAAATACAAACATAGACCAGTGACCAAAAAACCCCGTAATACATAAATAAGCTACCCTCTGCCACGTCCTGACCAAACTATAATAACAAAATATCCTCTATACTGGTCAGGATGTGACACAGACGTGCGAGGGGTTAATAGGGCCATAGAGAAAATCACTACCTATAGTTTCAATGGCCAAGATAAGACTAAGGAACGTAGCAAAAAAACATCAAAGCGTAAGGGGATAGCTCCCTGTTTTAGATGTGGGACAATCGGGCATTGGAAGAATTAGTGTAAGGTGATACTGGAACTTACAGCATTAGAAGGAAATGCCACTATACAAGAGTTGGCATTTTTTTTTAAAGAGCACCAACTAAACGTTTTGAGATTAGCAAGAATGGAACTTTCACATAGCGGTGTATAGTCTATGCTCGATCGATAAGTGGTTCATAGAGATTACAGTTTCTAAGTGATGGAAGACGTATGAGATCACGTTTTACCTAATTTTTAGTAGGGTACCGATGGGATTTACATTTGCATTGAAACAATCTTTAAAAGGGTGTCAATTTGTAGGTTATGTGTTGGTACAATATACGAGACCGCACCAAATTGATAGACAATTTGGCAGAACAGGGTCATAAAGCATCGTATGACAAAACACAACTAGCAAAGCAAGAGGTAACATTTGTGGGTTTCGATTTCGTTTTGATTTCGAAGGGCAAGATACACATTACCCGGGATCGGGTAGAAACAATGCGTTCTTTGACATGGCCAAACACTCCTTGCAGGAGTTTTCAGTTTTGTTAGATATTTTATTTCATCATTCTCTGAAATTGCTGAGACACTTACAGAGTGGACGAAAGGGGGGAAGGGTCCCCATGAGAGGATAGAGTGGAATCAAGAGTGTGAGGAGGCGTTTGTCAAGTTAAAGAAGCAATTGTGTCAAGCGCCAGCATTGGGATTGCCAAACCTAAAACTACCTTTTACATTTTTTGTTAATAAACAGGAAAAACATTGTAGTGCGGAGGGGCAAGAGGAATGCCACCGTGCCTTAGAGCGGTACAGGCGACAGAAATGGTGTTGCATTAAACGGCTTCCATTACAATGGGTCAAAAAGTAGATATGTATGTTCCACACGCAGTAGCAACCATAGTGGACAGCACGAAAGCACAACATGTTACTAGTGCAAGATGGACAAACTGGGAGTTAACGTTAATGGGGAAAATATACAATTTCATAAGATTGGTGCTTTAAATCCTGCGTTGTTAATGCTGTTGTCTGGGGAGGGTGAATCGCGTACAGTTACAGTTACATGAACACAGAAGGGAACAGAGTAACGTAATGGGGTACGCTGTATGTGGTATGCATTTGGAGTAGTTCATGATTTCGGTACATTGTGGTCACAACGGGGCATGTTAACAGCGACAGGAACCCCATTAAAAAATGGTCTGGTGGTAGAGGCATGTCACTTACCCAGTAAATTAACAGTGGTGAAATGTGAAGCTCATACTAGTCGGATAGATAGAATCGCCATAGGTAATCGTAAAGCAGACGAAACGGCTAAGACTGCTGCCTTGGTGAGAGAAAGTGTTAGAGAACCACATGTAAATATTGCGATTCCTTACAATGAGAAATTGGCTAAATTTGCCAGAGGAAAACGTATTTTGGGTTGAAAATTCTAGGCAGAATGCCAGGGGAATGGATTCTAAAAGGTAATACATTTAAATTATATGGCCAAACACTCCTTGCAAACTCAGAAGGCTTTGTTTTTTTGTTTGTTTATTTAAATCATGAGACATTTTATGTGGTTTTATTTTAAAATAAATTAACGTTGGATGTTGTCTTATTCTCGAATGGAATTATAGAATAGACGAAAGGGTGGAGGGGTCACGAGGAATTAGTATAGGAGTTACCTAACCTAAAATGAACTGGGATCACGAGGAATTGATATAGGGGTTACCAAACCTAAAATTTACTTTTAATTATTTTATGTGGTGTGGTCGTTATGGAGAATCATGGGGAAAAGGAGACCAGTGAATCGTTAGACTCAGTGAAGAGACTCTGTCGCCGTGTTGTGGGAATTATTGGATGGGGTCTTTTCAATTCAGTTAAATTGGGTATGCAGGAGGATGGAAATGTTTTGAAGAGGTATTTAAATGGTTTTCGAAGGACAGGGAAAGAAAGGGAGAGGAAACATTTTAATGTTGTCGAAAGCCCTGTATACTAAAAATTCCTAATGAGGAATGATCAACCTCATTAGAAATTAATGGAACACGGGAGATTTAATTATAAAATTCACGAGAAACACCATTCTCTATCCAAATTGTACCATTACGTTAGGAGATTATTATTATTTCCATAGGGAGTTATAAGAGTTTTAATTCTAAGTTGATTCGTTTTTCAAATTTATTTATTTTTGATTTAACATGTTTGATATATTTATTGTTGATTTCATGTTGTGTTTTTGTTTTGATACAAATTTCCCCAGATTAGGATCCTGGAGTGGGAATTCTGCGAGGGGTTAGGGTGCTAACTTCATGATCTGGTACCTCTTCCGAGAGGTCGCCAGTAGAATAAGGAGGTATGGACTCATTTAGAAAATGGTTTTACCAGTAACATTATGTTATGCTTTTTTACACTTTGTCTTAGAGATGTTATTAAGAAAAGGTTAATGTAATAATTCGTCATATAGTCAATGTTTGTCTGAATTTCCTGAAACAGAAATGAAACTTAACCTGTTGGGGATAGGGGGCAGTATTTGCACGGCCGGATAAAAAAACGTACCCGATTTAATCTGGTTATTACTACTGCCCAGAAACTATAATATGCATATAATTGTTTGATTTGGATAGAAAACACCCTAAAGTTTCTAAAACTGTTTGAATGGTGTCTGTGAGTATAACAGAACTCATATGGCAGGCAAAAACCTGAGAAGATTCTGTACAGGAAGTGCCCTCTCTGACCATTTCTTGGCCTTCTACACTCTCTTTATTGAAAACAAAGGATCTCTGCTGTAACGTGACACTTCCTAAGGCTCCCATAGGCTCTCAGAAGGCGGCAGAACGTTGAATGATGACTTTGCAGCCCATGGCTGAAAACAGTAGCGCATTTGGATAGTGGTCGATCTGAGAACAATGAGACGACCAGCTTTTTACATTAGCATGTGACGTTCAGAACTAGCATTCCCACCGAACACTTCCGGTGAATTTACTAAATTACTCACGATAAACGTTCACAAAAAACATAACAATTATTTAAAGAATTATAGATACAGAACTCCTTTATGCAATCGCGGTGTCCGATTTTAAAATAGCTTTTCGGTGAAAGCACATTTTGCAATATTTTGAGTAGATAGCCTGGCCATCATGGCTTGCTATTTTGACACCCACCAAGTTTGGTACTCACCAAACTCCGATTTACTATAAGAAAAATTGGATTACCTTTGCTGTTCTTCGTCAGAATGCACTCCCAGGACTTCTACTTCAATAACAAATGTTGGTTTGGTTCCAAATACTCCATAGTTATATCCAAATAGCGGCATTTTGTTGTGCGTTCAAGACACTATCCGAAGGGTAACGAAGGGTGACGCACCCGGTGCGTTTCGTGACAAAAAATGTCTAAATATTCCATTACCGTACTTCGAAGCATGTCAAACGCTGTTTAAAATCAATTTTTAATGCGATTTTTCTCGTAAAAAAGCGATAATATTCCGACCGGGAGTAGTTGTTTTCGTTCAAAGACTGAAAATAAAAACATGGAGTCGTCTCGTGCACGCGCGCACCAGTCTCATTGTTCTCAGATCGACCACTATCCAAATGCGCTACTGTTTTTCAGCCATGGCCTGCAAAGTCATCATTCAACGTTCTGGCGCATTCTGAGAGCCTATGGGAGCGTTAGAAAATGTCACGTTACAGCAGAGATCCCCTGTTTTGGATAGAGATGATCAAGAAGGCCAAGAAATGGTCAGAGAGGGCGCTTCCGTTTGGAATTTCTCAGGTTTTGGCCTGCCAAATGAGTTCTGTTATACTCACAGACACCATTCAAACAGTTTTAGAAACTTTGGAGTGTTTTCTATCCAAAGCTAATAATTATATGCATATTCTAGTTTCTGGGCAGGAGTAATAATCAGATTAAATCGGGTACATTTTTTATCCGGCCGTGAAAATACTGCCCCCTATCCATAACAAGTTAACTGTTGTTATGATCTGTGCTTTTTTGAGGTTATCATGGAAGGTGAAGTCAGATGCGTGTTAATGCATGGTAGGAATAATTTGACCATAGACAGTGTGTGTAAACCTCAAAACCCTCCCTAACTGGCTGAAGAAAGAGCGACAAAGGCGTGCAATGAGAAACAGTGACTTTTACCACTCCTATCTGAGTCCGAGCCATAAACCAGGGCCGGGGTGCTGAGAGCGAGTGTGGAGTGAGCATGGAGAAAGAGAACAAGCTCAGGTGAGAGACTTGTGTACGTGGGAGAAACGGAAGTATCTACTTGGATATTAAGATCGGGACATTATCAAGGGCCATGAAATGTGACAGACAAAAGTTACATGTGTCGTTGGGAAAATTAACTTTAAACGATATCTGAAGAAGACGCGGTAGAATGATAAGTGCCGGGTGAAGGAAAGGGGGGGGGGGGGGGGGGGGGGGGTAATACGCCCTGCTAACTATTTAGACTGAGAATGCATTGAGATACTGATCTTTCATTACCAGGCCACTGATGACAGGAAAACAGGGACAAAGGGGGGCTGTAATGAGAAGAGTTTTAACCGGCAATAAAAGGTTGTTTATAAATGTATGTTCTAACAGGGATGATGTGTGATAAGTTGATAAACTGGAATTCGAGCCCTAGACTCAAAGTAAGCACTGAGGTCAGTCATTCTAAAATTGGGTTGGATAATTTATGAAACATTTTAGTTGTGATTGGGATACAGCGAGAGAGAATTGCTAAAGCACGATGAGGGGTGAGGGCACTGCTAACATTTATTTGGCCGAGAGAGTCTCCAGGAACTTACCTCTAGTGTCATCCTGAAGGGAGGTGGTTTGGTAGGGGAATCACTGGATGATAGCTTGGAACAAACATTAACGTTTTTTTTTTGTTCTCTTTTGTTTAACCCTGTATTCAGAATTGTTATGTTACATTGCATCAATGAGTGGTGCTAAGTTATTAAACATGCACTTTGTTTCTCTTTTCTTTTCAAGTCAATATGTCTTTAGGTTGCGTGGAACATGAGGCTGTTCATTGTTCCAGAGGAGGGAATGATGTATATTGACTAACTGATTTGAGAATGTGTTAGGATGTTTATAACTGTAGAACATGCATTAGGAGTATAGTGTGTTATGGGTTAGATGTAACGATAGAGGAGAATCATTCCCAGAGACTGTATATTGTTATAGGAGATAGCTCATAGAAGAGGGAGGACAGCTAACTGTACACAATATTGGGATTTAGTTGAACATTACACATACCTAGATCATGGTGAGAGTAGAAGAGATAGTGGTGGCATTTCAGACACTATGGTAAACTTATAGGACACCTGTGACTCAGAGTTTTGTTAGGTTGGATATTATTCCCAACTCATAAATTTTTCTCCAATTTCTAACAGCCGCCAAACATTTGACAGATTACATGCAGGAGGTATTCTCACGGCAGGCGCTGTAGGGACAGTAACTGAAGGAGCAGTACTAGTATCGAAGGATGCTATATTGATAGCATGGAATTGGACTACTGAGCAAATGAGGGGTATTGTGAAACTATAGTCATGGGCCATATTGGAAGTAGCAGTGGTTACTTAAGTAGCATTGTTGGGATATCAGTTTATGCCACATGGATTGGTAACTGGTAACTGGGGGACAGGGGATGCGGTTAATCAAATGTCACAACTGATGTTGTCAGGAAATGACCCATGTGTTGCAGTGTGTATATCCTCAGGTGAAAGCAGAGATATAACCAAGGGCACGGGCTGAATTGTGGAGATTGATATAACCAAGAGACACCAGGCGGGGGTGTTGGGACAGCGTTGGGTTGGGGCACACACTACTCCATACAGTACCTGCAGAGTAAAGTTCATCATGTCTCTCCTTGGGGGGGAGGGGGGTGCATAGTTGTCACGTGAAGTGAGGTCCAGCTGCATAATGGGTGAGTGAAGACACCATGACAGATCAAGCGGAGCGAGAGAGAGAGAGACTAGATTCCATTGTAAGACATACAGATGGGTTGGGTCTGGGAGCTACTATAAACATCACAGTTGGAGCTGCTTTACTGGTTAATGCATCATATGATAGAGGATAGAGGGGTAATTGTACTCTGAACAAAATATTGAAGGCATTGATGTGAAAGCATATACAGTGCTGAGTTACCTTAAGAGGATGTAACGTGGATTAGGGCTACGCACTTGCATATCAGGTGATGTGCCTATCAGGTGAAATGGAGGAGATGGGGAACAAAGTGAAAATGACATGACTTGGAACACCTCTCGGGAACTTGGGGCCAAACGGGGAAGACTGGGCGAAAGCATGAGGAAGTTTTTGAGAGCTTTGATTTTGTGGAACCCAGCAGGAAAGTATCTGGGAGGCATAGAGTCAGGTGAAGAGAGAGTGGGAATTGTCATGGTATCAGACTTTGGTTTTCATGCATATATAATTCTGCATAGCTTATCACATTGTTAACACTGTTATGTTTTATGTTTTTTTGTTGCTTTCCAAGTCTTGTGCTATTACTCTGTTAGGAACCAGAGGTGGGAAGTATAAAACTAAAAGCTGTTCCATCTGACATAGAACGAGACCGCAGATTCAGCTGGAATGGAATTTTGTTTTGTGATGATAGATGGAAATAAAATTGTGTGATCATAGTACAGAGGCCATAAATCTCTGAATTTGTAAACCTCACGGTGAATGTTTGTTCATAGTTTGTTCCATTTGTTAGTTTGTTTAATTCATGTTTTATAATCATTTGTTCGTTTTATTAATTTATGTTTTATTATCATTGTTTATCATTTATTAGTAATTTCCAGGTTTATATAAATTTAACATTAGGATTCTATTGTTCAAGAGGAGGGACTGTTGGATTCGACATTTTGAACATTGAGATATTAAATAAATGATAGAGAAGAAGCATAGAATATGAGAAGTGAAAGAGACTGGGTTTAGGTCAGAAGTTAATGGTTCTGTAGAAAGACAGATGGCTTTGGAATGTTTTGGGTGGATGGGAGGAGAGCAACGAGTTGATATAGGGGAGACAGATGGACATCTGTGGATTAGGTGAAGGAGGGGTTGAGGTCAGGAGGTGAGGTCAGATCCCCTGAAGGGAGTAATAAGGGTTTAGTATCCTGTTACTCTTCTCCTGTAGAACCATAAGATGTAAGGATTGGAGAGAAGGAGGAGTGTCTTAAGTGGGGTATATATATATATATCCCATGATATATATATCCCATATATATATATATATATATATATATATATATATATATATATATATATATATATATATCATGGGAGAAATGTTGGGTTGTCTGAATTACAGCTGTACAGAACCGTTGGGAAGAATTCAACTTCGGAATATTATCGCTTTTCTACGAGAAAAATGACGTAAAAATTGATTTTAAACAGCGGTTGACATGCTTCGACGTACGGCAATGGAATACTTAGAATTTTATTGTCAGGAATTGCGCCAAGCGCGCGACACTTCTTTACTATTTCGGATAGTGTCTGGAACGCACGAACAAAACGCCGCTATTCGGATATAACGATGGATTATTTTGGACCAAACCAACATTTGTTATTGAAGTAGACGTCCTGGGTGTGCATTCTGACGAAGACAACAAAAGGTAATGACATTTTTATAATAGTAAATATGATTATGGTGAGTGCTAAACTTGCCGGGTGTCTAAATAGCGAGCCCGTGATGCCTGGGCTATGTACTTAGAATATTGCAAAATGTGCTTTCACCAAAAAGCTATTTTAAAATCGGACATATCGAGTGCATAGAGGAGGTCTGTATCTATAATTCTTAAAATAATTGTTATGCTTTTTGTGAACGTTTATCGTGAGTAATTTAGTAAAATGTTAGCGAATTCCCCGTAAGTTTGCGGGGGGTATGCTAGTTCTGAACGTCACATGCTAATGTAAAAAGCTGGTTTTTGATATAAATATGAACTTGATTGAACAAAACATGCATGTATTGTATAACATAATGTCCTAGGGTTGTCATCTGATGAAGATCATCAAAGGTGAGTGCTGCATTTAGCTGTCTTCTGGGTTTTGGTGACATTATATGCTGGCTTGAAAAATGGGTGTCTGATTATTTCTGGCTTGGTACTCTGCTGACATAATCTAATGCTATGCTTTCGCCGTAAAGCCTTGTTGAAATCGGACAGTGTGGTTGGATTAACGAGAAGTCTCATCTTTAAAATGGCTGTAAAATAGTCGTATGTTTGAGAAATTTGAATTATGAGGATTTTTGTTGATTTTGAATTTGGCGCCATGCTATTTCACTGGCTGTTGGCAGTGTGTCCCGCCGGTGGGACGCTAGTCCACATATCCCAGACAGGTTAAAGCTTCTCTAGTGTCCGTGAGTTATTTCCTCTGAAAAATAAGAACCTAACACATACCTCCATGTATTTGACTCATGGTTGTAGACTTCTATTGTTTTCAGATTGGTGATGCCATCAGAGCCTCCCACAGCCAACAACGACCCGTTGAACACCATCAGAGACATCTGAAAGAGGTGGACAGGAGAGGAGTGACAGTGAGCTACAAGAGCTGATATGAAAGGTTGACTCCGCAAGATGATATCATAAAAACAATGGGCATCTTCCTACATGCAGACATCGACATTAACAGTAACCATATCTGACAAGAGTTGCATTACTTGCTCTTTGAAAGGCTGTGTGCTATCAGCCAATTATGTCAGTCTCTGGATATTTGGTTGATGTTGATGTGGGAAGTGATCTGACCAATAGGGTGGCCAGAAAGGGTGTGGTGATCAATCACTTGCGTTGTTTCTCTTGCATCTCATGCGTTTGACGGGGGTCCAACTCAGAGCGTCTGGATCAAACTTCTCTGCAGCGCTGAGCTCCAGGTTGAGTTCATCTCTTCCTCCGGCCACGAAGAGACGTCCCAGGTACACACAGCAGCCCGCGTTCTCTCTAGGGGTCAGCATAGGGGTACACGCATACCACATCCCATCCAAGGGATTGAAACGCTCCACTGGGATCACAGTACACAGAAAGGTCACACACAGACTCAGGTCACACACAGATACAAATAACCAAATACACAGACAGGCTGTGAAACAAACATACTGTAGAAATACATAAAATACTCACATCACGAAACAGACACAGACTACGGAACAGAAGATCCACGAAACAACCACAGACTACGGAACAGAAGATCCACGAAACAACCACAGACTACGGAACAGAAGATCCACGAAACAGACACAGACTACGGAACAGAAGATCCACGAAACAGACACAGACTACGGGACAGGCCTTGAAACGGACACAGACTACGGAACAGAAGATCCACGAAACAGACACAGACTACGGGACAGGCCTTGAAACGGACACATGCTACGGAACAGAAGGTACACGTAACAGACACAGACTATGGAACAGAAGATCCACGAAACAGATAGACCACGAAACAGATCACGATTCAGACTACGTAAAAGACACAGGGTAGACACAGGGTCATGGATGAGGTAATTAGGGGGGGAAATACAGAGAAGGCACCAATCATATTGTCACAACAACACAATTATATTATTGTGGTTTTCTACACCTGATTCTGGGTAGTCGGCTAACTCTTACTGATATATAATTGGCATATATATTACTCTTACAGAATTTCCACGTGGGCGAGGATATTGGAAATTTAATCAAAATCTACTTGATGATAACTTGTTTATAACTAGGACAGAAGAATTTATAACTTACATTTTCCGACATAACATAGGTACAGCAGATCCCCTTATTGTATGGGACACTTTTAAATGTGCCTTTAGAGGCCATGCAATTCAGTACTCATCTATAAAACAAAAGCAATATAGATCAAAAGAGTCCATATTAACAAAGGAATTTGAAGGACTAAGAGTACAGATAGACAGCAATAAAACTGTACTATTGAGGCACAGAATAAGTTAGAGGAAAAACAAAAAGAAATGGAGGAACTTCATTCAAGAAAGATCCAGTGTAATATATTTTAAAAATAAAGTGAACTGGATGGAATATGGGGAAAAATGCACCAAAGTCTTTTTCAATCTTCAACATAGAAATGCTATCAAAACAAATGTATTAAAACTTGTTACAAATGATGGTGTCACGCATGATTCACCGAATGATATTTTGAAAGAGGAAGTAAATTAAGAATATGTTTTCGTTTTAGTCTCCTCCACTAACCGAAGCTAATTGTATGGATTTTTTTCCTATTAATACTGTAAAATGAACATCTGTACAGAAAGACTCATGTGAAGGCCAAATTACAGAGGAGGAACTTCTTGATGCAATTAAAGCCTTTAAGGCTGGGAAAACTCCAGGGCTGGATGGCATATCAGTGGAAGTATACCAAAACATTTTTGATATAAGGATCCTCTGACTATTAGCATGTTTTAACTACTCCTATTTAAACGGTAGATTATCGGACACGCAACAAGAAGGTCTGATTTCATTATTACTGATACTGGATCCAAGTGGTATATATATATATAAAAAGATCCAGTCCATTTAAAAAATTGGAGGCCTCTTACACTTCAGTGTTGTGATGCAAAAATTCTAGCTAAATTCTTGGCACATAGAATTAAAAAGGTATTGTCAAATATTATTCATCCTAATCAGACAGGTTTTTTATTTGGACGATACATTGAAGATAATATAAGACAAGTACTGGAAACAATAGAATACTATGAAGTATCGGGTACACCAGCCTTGGTTTATAAATTTGATTTTGAAATTAATTTTTATAAAGTACGACTGCAGTTTATATATAAATGCCTAGAATATTTCAATTTTGGAGAATCTCTTATAAAATGGGTTAAAGTTATGCATAGTAACCCTAGGTCTAGAATAGTAAATAATGGCTTCATCTCAGAAAGTTTTAAACTGTCAAGAGGAGTAAAACAAAATGTCGAAATGTTAGATGTTAAAATTAGATCCAACAATTATATTATGGGATTAGAAATCCATGGCTTAAAAACAACGGTGTCATTGTACGCTGATGATTCATGTTTTCTTTTAAAATCACAATTACAATCCCTCCACAGGCTCATAGAGGCTCTAGATACTTTTGCTAACCTCTCTGGATTAAAACCAAATTATGATAAGTGTACTATATTACATATCGGATCACTAAAAATGCAACTTTTACATTACCGTGTAGTTTACCAATAAAATAGTCTGACGGGGATGTGGACATACTCTGTACACACATCCCAAAAGAAAGACATGATCGCACTCCAATACATTTTTATAGAAAGTTAGCAAAAATAGATACGATCTTGCTACTATGGAAAGGAAAATACTATTTCTATTTGTGGAAAAATCACCCTGATTAACTCTTTAGTCATATGACAGTTTATCTATTTGCTTATGGTTTTGCCTACACCTAGTGACCTGCTTTTTAAATTATATGAACAAAAATCTTTCAATTTTATTGAGAATGGCAAGCCAGACAAAATTAAAAGGGTGTATATATATATAATGAATATGAATTTGGAGGGCAGAAATGATTAAATATTAAAGCATTAGAGATCTCACTAAAGGCATCAGTCATACAAAAGCTATACTTAAATCCAAAATGGTTCTCTAGTAAATTGGTAGGAATGTCTCACCCCATGTTCAAGAATGGCCTTTTTCCCTTATTTCAGATTACAACCACTCACTTTCGGTTGTTTGAAAACAAAATAATCTCCAATATATCATTATTTTTAAAACAAGCCTTAGAAAGTTGGTTGCAATTTCAGTTTTATCCACCTGAAAAGACAGAACAAATAATACAACAAATATCGTGGTTAAACTAAAATGTACTAATTGATCAACAACAAAAAAATATCAAAGGTATCATTTTTGAAAATTATATCATAAATAGGACTGGTGGAGTTATGTCATGCATGCAGCTAACACAGACATATGGAAATGTCTGCTTTACCCAAAATTACAACAAACTAATTGCAGCATTACCACAAAAATGGAAGAGGCAAGTAGAAGGGGGAAAAAGTAAGGAACTTGTCTGCCGGCCTTGCATTAAAGACCATAAATGGTTAAAGAAAATGGTGATAAATAAAAACATTCCAATTTCATTTAAGGACCAAAAAATGTAAAATTAAATTATTATTATAATTAAATTATTATACAAAATTATTGCAACCAATAGAATTATATATATATATATATATATATATAATCGGGATTACAATCTTCCCAACTCTGCAGATTTTGCTGGGATGAGGCACAGTCATTAGATCATTTATTGGTACTGTCCATATGTAGCTCATTTTTGGTCACATGTCCAGGAATGGCTGAAGAGTTGCAACATTTACCTGGAACTAACGCTGCAGATAGCAATACTGGGTGATTTGAAAAGTCATAGTCAATCAATGAATAATATAATAATTATTTTAGCAAAAAAATGTATCTTTAATTTACAATCTGTAGAAGCTATGAGAATTGAAAGGTTCAGTACTTTTATGAAGCATCACAGCACTGTTGAAAAATATATGGCAAATAGAAACCCAAAATGGATGGTGTTAAGAGATAGATGAGGGGTTGAATAGAGCTGAAGGGTGGGACTAATAACAACAAGATAACCAATCTATAACATACGGGGTCTGTAAAATGTATATATGTCAGAAATGTTGTGAAATATCACAGTTACAAATAGAAATTAAACTGGATGGCCATCAGAAATAGAGGATGGACTAAAAACAAACAAAATATAACTATTGTACAATAGATTGTATCTGTAAAATGTGTATAATATGTATAAACTGAAGGTGGAAGCCTAAGTGTTATTGTTTATTAGTTTACTCCAATTGTGGGAGGGGTGGTAGGGTTTGCGGGTAATAATAAAGGAATATTCTAAAACAAGTATGTATATATGTATGAATGTTTATGTATACATATATACAATTGAAGTCGAATGATGACATCCACTTAGGTTGGAGTCAATAAAACTTGTTTTTCAACCACTCCACAAATTTCTTGTTAACAAACTATAGTCTTGGCAAGTTGGTTAGGACATCTACTTTGTGCATGACACAAGTAATTTTTCCAACAATTGTTGACAGACATATTATTTCACTTATAATTCACTGTATCACAATTCCAGTGGGTCAGAAGTTTACATACACAAAGTTGACTGTGCTTTTAAACTGCTTGGAATATTCCAGAAAATGATGTCATGGCTTTAGAAGCTTCTGATAATTGACATAATTTGAGTCAATTGGAGATGTACCTGTGGATGTATTTCAAGGCCTACCTTCAAACTCAGTGCCTCTTTGCTTGACGTCATGGGAAAATCAAAATAAATCAGCCAAGACCTCCAAAAATTGTAGACCTCCACAAGTCTGGTTCATCTTTGGGAGCAATTTCCAAACACCTGAAGTTACCATGTTCATTTGTACAAACAACAGTATGCAAGTATAAACACCATGGGATCACGCAGCTGTCATACCTCTCAGGAAGGAGATTCTGTCTCCTAGAGATGAACGTACTTTAGTGCGAAAAGTGCAAATCAATCCCAGAACAACAGCAAAGGACCTTCTGAAGATTCTGGAGGAAACAGGTACAAAAGTATCTATATCGACATAAGCTGAAAGGCTGCTGAAAGGCTGCATAATGACCATCGTTATGTTTGGAGGAGAAAGGGGGAGGCTTGCAAGCCGAGGAACACCATCCCAACCGTGAAGCACGGGGGTGGCAGCATCATGTTATGGAGGGGCTTTTCTGCAGGATGGACTGGTTCACTTCACAAAATAGATGGTATCATGAGGAAGAACAATTATGTGGATATATTGAAGCAACATCTCAAGACATCAGTCAGGAAGTTAAAGCTTGGTCACAAATGGGTCTTCCAAATGGACAATGACATCAAGCATACTTCCAAGTTGTGGCAAAATGGCTTAAGGACAACAAAGTCAAGATATTGGAATGGCCATCACAAAGCCCTGACCTCAAACCTACAGAAAATTGGTGGGCAGATCTGAAAAAGCGTGTGCGAGCAAGGAGGCCTACAAACCTGACTCAGTTCCACCAGCTCTGTCAGGAGGAATGGGCCAACATTCACCCAACTTATTGTGGGAAGCTTGTGGAAGGCTACCCAAAACGTTTGACCCAAGTTAAACAATTTAAAGGCAATGTTACCCAATACTAATTGAGTGTATGTAAACATCTGACCCACTGGGAATATGATGAAAGAAATAAAAGCTGAAATAAATCATTCTCTCTACTATTATTCTGACATTTCACATTCTTAAAATAAAGCGGTGATCCTAACTGACCTAAGACAGGGAATTTTTACTTGGATTAAATATCAGGAATTGTGAAAAACTGAGTTTAAATGTATTTGGTTAAGGTGTATGTAAACTTCTGACTTCAACTGTATATGGGTATGTATGTATGTGTGTGGATATATATATATATTTACTCCCAAAATATATGGGGGATTGGAAATGATGCAGACAATTACATTGATGGAAGCAACAATTTTTCCGCAGTATTAAAGCTGATCCACCCCTTTAAAAAAAATTAAAAATATTCTCACTGAAATAGAATTACAAACAGGTTTTTGGTTTATTGCTGGTTACTGTAACCTATGCTGTTAGATTTCTGTTTTGTTTCTAGCAAAACCCAAGTTCTGACCATTTTCCTGACTTTCTCTTCTCAAAGACTGAAATACGCACTGACAACTGGCTGCACATCATAACCCTCCCGAGTTTAGCTATGGTGGCCCAAGCCAAGTATGTGCTTGAGTGTGAGTGTGTTTGCGAGTGTGCGTGCGTGCGTGCGGGCGTGTGTGTGTGCGTAAGTGTTGGTACCAGACAAAAGTTCACACCATTGTTATGCTTGACCAAAACTGCAACATTTTAAAGAATTGTTTAAAAGTCTATGAATTCCTCTGGAGGGCAAACGATACAAAGAACCCTCAAAATGGAGAGGGTTTATACTTTTTTCTGGGCCCTCCCTGCAAGATGTCCAGAGATCAGAAGATTCCTGTGTTGTTTCTAGCAAAACCCAGAATGTCAGGGGTTTACGAATGCTGAAAAGGTTATGAGAATTTTCCTGACTTTCTCTTCTCACAGACTGAAATATGCACTGACAACTGGCTGCACATCATAACCCTCCTGAGTTTAGTTATGGTGGCCCAAGCCAAGTATGTGCTTGAGTGTGTGTGTGTTTGTGTGTGTGCTGTGATCGTGTTTATTGAGTATGTGTGTGTGTGTGTGTGTGTGTGTGTGTGTGTGTGTGTGTGTGTGTGTGTGTGTGTGTGTGTGTGTGTGTGTGTGTGTGTGTGTGTGTGTGTGTGTGTGTGTGTGTGTTGGTACCAGACAGAAGGTCACATCATTGATATGCTTGACCAAAACTGCAACATTGGAAGAATTGTAGAGGGTTTATACTTTTTTCTGACCACATGACCTAACCAGGGTCAAATTATGGGCCCTGGGTCCAGAGATCAGAAGTCCATAGAGCGCTGCAGCACAGACACAGATCAATTATAGATTCTGTACTAATGTGGTACAGGGCAGCAGGAAAATGTGTGGTGGGGTGGCATGTGCCACAGCACTTTTAAATCACTTTTGATTTGGGTAAAAAAAATATATTGATGCAAAGCGTTAAAAAGAGGAACAAAGTGTTGATTTGCCTCATGATGTGTCCACTGGTGCAGAATTTCTCTGTCCACATCAGAATGCCACTGCAGGCTCTTGGTGTGTCTTAACCAATCAGATTCAGAAACCAAACTACTAGGGGTGCAGCTAGACAACTGCTTATCATGGTCGTCTCAAATAACTGAGTGGCGCAGTGGTCTAAGGCACTGCATCTCAGTGACTGAGGTGTCACTACAGACACCCTGGTTTGAATCCAGGCTGTATCACAACCGGCTGTGATTGGGAGTTCCACAGGGTGGTGCACAATTGGCCCAGCGTCGTCTGGGTTTGGCCGGTGTAGGCCGTCATTCTAAATAAGAATTTGTTCTTAATTGACTTGCCTTGTTAAATAAATAAAAACATCTATGCAAAAACAGCATGCATGATCAGAAGGATAGCTAAATATTTACCGGGAATGATTCTTAAGCAAACAACCCAAGCATTAATTGGGAGTCAGGTGAACTACTGTTCTATGGTCTGGGTAAATGCATCATCAATTGAAATTAGGAGGCTGCAGATTGCACAGAACAAAGCAGCAAGGATTGTTTTAAGGTGGAGATATGGTTCTTCTGTTGTAGTCATGCTCAATGCTATTGGTTTAGGAAATAGGCAAAATAACATTTAATAAAGAAATTGAGCAATTTATCTGGGAAAACCACAAACCTTTCAATATATCAATTCAAACAATACTTCAGAACCATTTAAATATAATACATTTCAAAGTTGAGTGAGACTTGTAGATGAAGGAATCAATCTATCATTTCAGACTGTTAGAGTATTTATCTGGTCAATATGTCAGTGTATTATGTCTGTTTGTAACAGTGTGATATATGTGAAAATGTGATCGTATTACAAATTGTATTTTAGTGTTTAAGGACTCTTGGAAGATTAGTCCAAATGAGGACTAAAAGAGATCCTAATAAAATAAAATCAATCACGGAAATTGCAGGTCGCGCGCTCCAGGCACAATGCACCAAACACAAGTCGTGCTCTCCACTTTCCTCCGGTATTTATTTAGCAAGCCTGATAGCGCATCACAGACAGAAGCAAAAACTCTCCCGTAAATGAAGCAGCCGATACAGCTAAACACTAGCGATCTGACATGCTGTATTGCATGGAAACAAGACCATTTTTCAGTCTGGTCAACTGTAGGCTACTAACAACAGCAGCTGCATTGTAAGTGAGAACTTGGTAGACTGTATATTCTTTAGGTTTGGTTTTACTTTATGTGTTCTCTCCCATGTGCTGGTAAGGGCACAGATGACAGACAGGAAGGATTCCAGTTGAGGTGGTTTAATAACGCTAAAGATGCACCGGCTCGGAGCAGCACCGCACAGTGTACACTATGTAGTATGGATGGTCTAAGGCACTTAGTGATGTGGCAACTTGCTTCAACCAACGTGTGTGTGTGTGTTATCAACAAGGACACACACTGGCATTGGCTAACACAATGAAAGCTAACTGGTGGAAAAACACAAGGATATCTGGAACTTTCACTTGACTTATCTCCAGCTGATCTTCTTCTCTGAGCTGGAGATCGCCCAGCATGCTCTGCTCCACTTCACAGGCCTATAGTTGCATAAGGCAGGACTTTTTGTCTCACCTGCCCGTATAATGCTGCGGTGCTCACTGATCCTTGTCTTAAGGCTTCTACGGGTTTTCGCTATGTAAGACAGATCACAAGGACATTTCAACATGTACATGACATTGGCGGACATGGAAGTATGCAGGCCCTTGATCTTAAATCTTTGTCATGCGTGTAAATCAGTTGCATTGGTACGTAAAGCTGCATTGAGCACATTGGCCACATTTGTAATTACCCTCCGGAACCATGTCCAAAAAAGTTTCCACTTTCCACAATCTCTCTCAAGTTTGGAGGTCTTTTGAAAACCATACGTGGTCGATATTTAAAAATGGGTTTCAATTGTGGGTCAGTATCAGTAATGTACCAGTGCTTCCTGATAATGTCCAGTAATGCCTTCCCTAATGGTGAGTATTGGGTAAAGCATGATGGCACATATTCTGCATTTCTTTCACTTTTGGTTTTAGGCTTTCCAACTGTGTTAGTCTTTCAAAACGATCATTGGCATGTTTTACCCAATAGTCTTTGTACCCCCTGGCATAGCTCCCGGTATATGTCCGTTAATTTTATGTGGGGTCAATTAAGGAAGACATCCTCTTCTGCAAACCACTGGAAACCAGGACAACAGGACAGGATATTGGACAGCTTGTGACATCAAATGGACTTTGGTGATCAAGATGTGTTGGTATCTGTACTGATGGCGCAAAAGCCATGACAGGGAGACATAGTGGAGTGGTAACGCGCGTGCAAGCAGTTGCTCCCAACGCCACTTGGGTGCACTGCAGCATCCACCCAGAGGCTCTTGCTGCCAAAGCGCCTGACAGCTTGAAAGACGTCATCATGCGCAAATTGATTTGGTCCCCCCACATCAAACGCAATCACAACACGCAGGTTGAAATATCAAAACAAACTCTGAACCAATTATATTAATTAGGGGACAAGTCGAAAAGCATTAAACATTTATGGCAATTTAGCTAGCTTGCAGTTGCTAGCTAATTTGTCCTATTTAGCTAGCTTGCTGTTGCTAGCTAATTTGTCCTGGGATATACACATTGAGTTGTTATTTTATCTGAAATGCACAAGGTCAACTACTCCAACAATTAATCTACACATAAAGCTGTCAACCGAATTGTTTCTAGTCATCTCTCCTCCTTCGAGGCTTTTCTTCTTTGGACTTTATATGGTGATTGGCATCTAACTTTCATAATAAGGTGTATTACCACAAACGACCTACTGACCTCAGTACATCTTTCAATCACCCATGTGGGTATAACCAATGAGGAGATGGCACATGGGTATATGCTTCTATAAACCAATGAGAAGATGGGAGAGGCAGGACTTGCACAAATAGAACTGACTTCTATTTTAGCGTTTAGCAATGCAGATGCTTGTTGGCAAGCAAAAGCAGTGTGGGTGCAATGATTGAATAGCATGTACTGTATGTGTCCATTTATTTTTGTGACGTAAGCGGTGTGGTCAGCATGTAAGGCATATCATTTCATAACTTTTTAAGGTATAGGGGGCAGTATTTTCATTTTCGGATGAAAAGCGTGCCCAGAGTAAACTGCCTAATACTCGGGCCCAGAGTCAAATATTTGCATATTATTAGTAGATTTGTATAGAAAACACTCTGAAGTTTCTAAAACTGTTTGAATGATGTCTGTGAGTATAACAGAACTCATATGGCAGGCAAAAACCTGAGAAAAATCCAACCAGGAAGTGGGAAATCTGGGAATTGTAGTTCTTCTTTTGAATCCCTATCGAAACTACAGTGTCTGTGGGGTCACGTTGCACTTCCTAAGGCTTCCATTGGCTGTCAACAGCCTTTAGAAACGTGTTTCATCCTTCTCCTGTTACTGGGCAGAATATAGTAGCTCAGTCAATGATTGGACTGCCTATGGACAAAGGACTTGGTGATGCGCGAGCCCGCTAGCGCGCCGTTCCTTCTTTTTCTTCTTGAATGAATACGCTATTGTCCGGTTGGAATATTATCGACATTTGAGGTTAAAAAGACCCTAAGGATTGATTGTAAACAATGTTTGACATGTTTCTACGAATGGTAATGGAACTATTTGACTTTTTGTGTCTGGATTTACGCTTGTGCATTATGCCTTTGGATAGTCATCTGAATGCACGAACAAAACAGAGGTATTTGGACATAAGTATGGAGTATTTCGAACAAAAAGAACATTTCTTGTGGAAGTAGCAGTCGGAGTGCATTCTGACGAAGATCAGCAAAGGTAAGAGAATATTTATAATACTAATTCTGAGTTTAGTTGACCCCAGAACTTGGCGGGTATCTGTATAGCTTGCTTTGATGGCGAGCTATGTACTCAGAATATTGAAAAATGTGCTTTCTCCGTAAAGCTATTTTGAAATCTGACACAGCGGTTGCATTAAAGAGAAGTATATCTATAATTCTTTCAATAACTGTTGTAAATTTTATCAACGTTTATGATGAGTATTTTTGTAAATTGATGTGCACATTCACCGGCGGTTTTGGTGGGAATACATTTTCTGAACATCACGCGCCAATGTAAAATGGGGTTTTTGGATATAAATATGAACTTTATCGAGCAAAACATACATGTATTGTGTAACATGAAGTCCTATGAGTGCCATCTGATGAAGATCATCAAAGGTTAGTGAATATTTTAGCTGTATTTTTGGTTTTTGTGATGCATGTCCTTGCTTGGAAAATGGCTGTTTGGGTTTTCTTGTGAAGTTTATGTCCTAACATAATCTAATTTTATGCTTTCGCCGTAAAGCCTTTTTGAAATCGGACAATGTGGTTAGATTAACGAGAAGTTTATCTTTAAAATGGTGTAAAATAGTTGATTGTTTGAGAAAATGAAATTATGAGATTTTTGTTGTTTTGTATTTTGCGCCATGCTATTTCACTGGCTGTTGAATAGTGTGTCCCGCAGGTGGGACGGTAGCGTCCCACGTAGCCCTGAGGAGTTGAAGAATCAGTGCATCATTAATTAAAATGACAATTGAACAGGTAAAGAGGTATGCTTAGATAACCTATGCATAAAAATATACTTCATTTTTTTAAATTTATTTTTTTACATAGAATTAGTCATAATGATTATGGCGCGAGATTGCAGGTTAAAGCTATTTTTGGTGTTTAAAAAATGCTAAATTCTCCAACCTGGACAACGCCCCCTCCATCCTCATGTACTTCGTGCCCCCTCTAAAATAATGGGTGCATGACACTCCTGGTGCATAGTTTCATTTCTTAGGAAAGACTTCTGGGTAAAATAAAAGTGAAATAAATAGCCATGCATGTTTACATACTATACGGGGGATTACAGTACTATTTCGACATGGACATACACAGTATACAAATCTATATAATAAATCCATATGCTATTGTCCAGCAACATTATAATTTCCAGTTACAGGCTGTAACTGTGTTTGGTCTTCAACATGGCAACGTGGCCTCCTGGATGTTTGGTCTTCATGCTCCCAAAGTGTCTGCAAACAGATCATGGAGAAGAACATATTATTCTCTGAAATTAATACCCAAAGAAATATTATTGGACTAAATACCTAAAAAATACATGAGAGTCTCTTTCATAAGAACTCAGCTGACAATGAGCCTAAGAAGAGATTGTGAGAGTAGACTATGCAAACACCACATTCTTACAAGACTTGTATTGTCTAACATAATGTCCTAGGAGTGTCATCTGATGAAGATTGTCAAAGGTTAGTGCATAATTTTAGCTGGTTTTCTGCTTTTGGTGACGCCTGTCTTTGCATTGACAAAACATTACACACAGCTATTTTCAATGTACTGTCCTGACATAATCTAACTTCATGCTTTCGCCGTAAAGCCTTTTTGAAATCGGACAACGTGGTTAGATTAAGGAGATGTTTATCTTTCAAAGGGTGTAAGATAGTTGTATGTTTGAGAAATTTGAATTATGACATCTAATTGTTTTCAAATTTGGCGCCCTTGATATTTCACCTGCTATTGATAGGGTGTACCAGGGGTGGGACGCTTGCGTATTTCTGGTTTTTGTGATGCCTCTCCTTGCTTGGAAAATGGCTGTGTGGTTTTTCTTGTCTAGGTGCTCTCCTAACATAATCTAATGCTATGCTTTCGCCGTAAAGCCTTGTTGAAATCGGACAATGTGGTTGGATTAACGAGAAGTTCATCTTTAAAATGGTGTAAAATAGTTGTATGTTTGAGAAATTTGAATTATGAGATTTTTGTTGTTTTGAATTTGGCGCCCTGCTATTTCACTGGCTGTTGGCAGTGTGTCCCGCCGGTGGGACGCTAGTCCACATATCCCAGACAGGTTAAAGCTTCTCTAGTGTCCGTGAGTTATTTCCTCTGAAAAATAAGAACCTAACACATACCTCCATGTATTTGACTCATGGTTGTAGACTTCTATTGTTTTCAGATTGGTGATGCCATCAGAGCCTCCCACAGCCAACAACGACCCGTTGAACACCATCAGAGACATCTGAAAGAGGTGGACAGGAGAGGAGTGACAGTGAGCTACAAGAGCTGATATGAAAGGTTGACTCTGCAAGATGATATCATAAAAACAATGGGCATCTTCCTACATGCAGACATCGACATTAAAACCTGTTAGGGCTAGGGGGCAGCATTGACACGGCTGGATAAAAAACATACCCGATTTAATCTGGTTACCACTCCTACTCAGTAACTAGAATATGCATATACTTATTACATATGGATAGAAAACACCCTAAATTTTCTAAAACTGTTTGAATGGTGTCTGTGAGTATAACAGAACTCAAATGGCAGGTCAAAACCTGAGAGATTCCTTTACAGGAAGTGGCCTGTCTGACCATTTCTGGAACTTCTTTGCCATCTCTATCATTTACTAAGGATCTCTGCTCTAACGTGACACTTCCCACGTCTTCCATAGGCTCTCAGAGCCCGGGAAAAAAGAGAATGTCGTCATTCCAGCCCCAGGCTGAAACACATTATCGCCTTTCTCAAGTGGCCCATCAAGAGACACTAGCTTATGCGCGTGACCCCGACCGCCCCCGCCTTTGGGATTTTTTCCTCTGTTTGCCGAAAAGGAGATTCCCTGTCGGAATATTATCGCTTTTCTACGAGAAAAATGACGTAAAAATTGATTTTAAACAGCGGTTGACATGCTTCGACGTACGGCAATGGAATACTTTGAATTTTATTGTCAGGAATTGCGCCAAGCGCGCGACACTTCTTTACTATTTCGGATAGTGTCTGGAACGCACGAACAAAACGCCGCTATTCGGATATAACGATGGATTATTTTGGACCAAACCAACATTTGTTATTGAAGTAGACGTCCTGGGTGTGCATTCTGACGAAGACAACAAAAGGTAATGACATTTTTATAATAGTAAATATGATTATGGTGAGTGCTAAACTTGCCGGGTGTCTAAATAGCGAGCCCGTGATGCCTGGGCTATGTACTTAGAATATTGCAAAATGTGCTTTCACCAAAAAGCTATTTTAAAATCGGACATATCGAGTGCATAGAGGAGGTCTGTATCTATAATTCTTAAAATAATTGTTATGCTTTTTGTGAACGTTTATCGTGAGTAATTTAGTAAAATGTTAGCGAATTCCCCGTAAGTTTGCGGGGGGTATGCTAGTTCTGAACGTCACATGCTAATGTAAAAAGCTGGTTTTTGATATAAATATGAACTTGATTGAACAAAACATGCATGTATTGTATAACATAATGTCCTAGGGTTGTCATCTGATGAAGATCATCAAAGGTGAGTGCTGCATTTAGCTGTCTTCTGGGTTTTGGTGACATTATATGCTGGCTTGAAAAATGGGTGTCTGATTATTTCTGGCTTGGTACTCTGCTGACATAATCTAATGTTTTGCTTTCGTTGTAAAGCCTTTTTGAAATCGGACAGTGTGGTTAGATTAACGAGAGTCTTATCTTTAAATGGCTGTAAAATAGTCATATGTTTGAGAAATTGAAGTAATAGGATTTTGAAGATTTTGAAAATCGCGCCACAGGCTGGCAGTGGCTGTTACGTAGGTGGGACGAATTCGTCCCGCCGGTCCCATAGAGGTTAACAGTAACCATATCTGACAAGAGTTGCATTACTTGCTCTTTGAAAGGCTGTGTGCTATCAGCCAATTATGTCAGTCTCTGGATATTTGGTTGATGTTGATGTGGGAAGTGATCTGACCAATAGGGTGGCCAGAAAGGGTGTGGTGATCAATCACTTGCGTTGTTTCTCTTGCATCTCATGCGTTTGACGGGGGTCCAACTCAGAGCGTCTGGATCAAACTTCTCTGCAGCGCTGAGCTCCAGGTTGAGTTCATCTCTTCCTCCGGCCACGAAGAGACGTCCCAGGTACACACAGCAGCCCGCGTTCTCTCTAGGGGTCAGCATAGGGGTACACGCATACCACATCCCATCCAAGGGATTGAAACGCTCCACTGGGATCACAGTACACAGAAAGGTCACACACAGACTCAGGTCACACACAGATACAAATAACCAAATACACAGACAGGCTGTGAAACAAACATACTGTAGAAATACATAAAATACTCACATCACGAAACAGACACAGACTACGGAACAGAAGATCCACGAAACAGACACAGACTACGGAACAGAAGATCCACGAAACAACCACAGACTACGGAACAGAAGATCCACGAAACAGACACAGACTACGGAACAGAAGATCCACGAAACAGACACAGACTACGGAACAGGCCTTGAAACGGACACAGACTACGGAACAGAAGATCCACGAAACAGACACAGACTACGGGACAGGCCTTGAAACGGACACATGCTACGGAACAGAAGGTACACGTAACAGACACAGACTATGGAACAGAAGATCCACGAAACAGATAGACCACGAAACAGATCACGATTCAGACTACGTAAAAGACACAGGGTAGACACAGGGTCATGGATGAGGTAATTAGGGGGGGAAATACAGAGAAGGCACCAATCATATTGTCACAACAACACAATTATATTATTGTGGTTTTCTACACCTGATTCTGGGTAGTCGGCTAACTCTTACTGATATATAATTGGCATATATATTACTCTTACAGAATTTCCACGTGGGCGAGGATATTGGAAATTTAATCAAAATCTACTTGATGATAACTTGTTTATAACTAGGACAGAAGAATTTATAACTTACATTTTCCGACATAACATAGGTACAGCAGATCCCCTTATTGTATGGGACACTTTTAAATGTGCCTTTAGAGGCCATGCAATTCAGTACTCATCTATAAAACAAAAGCAATATAGATCAAAAGAGTCCATATTAACAAAGGAATTTGAAGGACTAAGAGTACAGATAGACAGCAATAAAACTGTACTATTGAGGCACAGAATAAGTTAGAGGAAAAACAAAAAGAAATGGAGGAACTTCATTCAAGAAAGATCCAGTGTAATATATTTTAAAAATAAAGTGAACTGGATGGAATATGGGGAAAAATGCACCAAAGTCTTTTTCAATCTTCAACATAGAAATGCTATCAAAACAAATGTATTAAAACTTGTTACAAATGATGGTGTCACGCATGATTCACCGAATGATATTTTGAAAGAGGAAGTAAATTAAGAATATGTTTTCGTTTTAGTCTCCTCCACTAACCGAAGCTAATTGTATGGATTTTTTTCCTATTAATACTGTAAAATGAACATCTGTACAGAAAGACTCATGTGAAGGCCAAATTACAGAGGAGGAACTTCTTGATGCAATTAAAGCCTTTAAGGCTGGGAAAACTCCAGGGCTGGATGGCATATCAGTGGAAGTATACCAAAACATTTTTGATATAAGGATCCTCTGACTATTAGCATGTTTTAACTACTCCTATTTAAACGGTAGATTATCGGACACGCAACAAGAAGGTCTGATTTCATTATTACTGATACTGGATCCAAGTGGTATATATATATATAAAAAGATCCAGTCCATTTAAAAAATTGGAGGCCTCTTACACTTCAGTGTTGTGATGCAAAAATTCTAGCTAAATTCTTGGCACATAGAATTAAAAAGGTATTGTCAAATATTATTCATCCTAATCAGACAGGTTTTTTATTTGGACGATACATTGAAGATAATATAAGACAAGTACTGGAAACAATAGAATACTATGAAGTATCGGGTACACCAGCCTTGGTTTATAAATTTGATTTTGAAATTAATTTTTATAAAGTACGACTGCAGTTTATATATAAATGCCTAGAATATTTCAATTTTGGAGAATCTCTTATAAAATGGGTTAAAGTTATGCATAGTAACCCTAGGTCTAGAATAGTAAATAATGGCTTCATCTCAGAAAGTTTTAAACTGTCAAGAGGAGTAAAACAAAATGTCGAAATGTTAGATGTTAAAATTAGATCCAACAATTATATTATGGGATTAGAAATCCATGGCTTAAAAACAACGGTGTCATTGTACGCTGATGATTCATGTTTTCTTTTAAAATCACAATTACAATCCCTCCACAGGCTCATAGAGGCTCTAGATACTTTTGCTAACCTCTCTGGATTAAAACCAAATTATGATAAGTGTACTATATTACATATCGGATCACTAAAAATGCAACTTTTACATTACCGTGTAGTTTACCAATAAAATAGTCTGACGGGGATGTGGACATACTCTGTACACACATCCCAAAAGAAAGACATGATCGCACTCCAATACATTTTTATAGAAAGTTAGCAAAAATAGATACGATCTTGCTACTATGGAAAGGAAAATACTATTTCTATTTGTGGAAAAATCACCCTGATTAACTCTTTAGTCATATGACAGTTTATCTATTTGCTTATGGTTTTGCCTACACCTAGTGACCTGCTTTTTAAATTATATGAACAAAAATCTTTCAATTTTATTGAGAATGGCAAGCCAGACAAAATTAAAAGGGTGTATATATATATAATGAATATGAATTTGGAGGGCAGAAATGATTAAATATTAAAGCATTAGAGATCTCACTAAAGGCATCAGTCATACAAAAGCTATACTTAAATCCAAAATGGTTCTCTAGTAAATTGGTAGGAATGTCTCACCCCATGTTCAAGAATGGCCTTTTTCCCTTATTTCAGATTACAACCACTCACTTTCGGTTGTTTGAAAACAAAATAATCTCCAATATATCATTATTTTTAAAACAAGCCTTAGAAAGTTGGTTGCAATTTCAGTTTTATCCACCTGAAAAGACAGAACAAATAATACAACAAATATCGTGGTTAAACTAAAATGTACTAATTGATCAACAACAAAAAAATATCAAAGGTATCATTTTTGAAAATGATATCATAAATAGGACTGGTGGAGTTATGTCATGCATGCAGCTAACACAGACATATGGAAATGTCTGCTTTACCCAAAATTACAACAAACTAATTGCAGCATTACCACAAAAATGGAAGAGGCAAGTAGAAGGGGGAAAAAGTAAGGAACTTGTCTGCCGGCCTTGCATTAAAGACCATAAATGGTTAAAGAAAATGGTGATAAATAAAAACATTCCAATTTCATTTAAGGACCAAAAAATGTAAAATTAAATTATTATTATAATTAAATTATTATACAAAATTATTGCAACCAATAGAATTATATATATATATATATAAATATAATCGGGATTACAATCTTCCCAACTCTGCAGATTTTGCTGGGATGAGGCACAGTCATTAGATCATTTATTGGTACTGTCCATATGTAGCTCATTTTTGGTCACATGTCCAGGAATGGCTGAAGAGTTGCAACATTTACCTGGAACTAACGCTGCAGATAGCAATACTGGGTGATTTGAAAAGTCATAGTCAATCAATGAATAATATAATAATTATTTTAGCAAAAAAATGTATCTTTAATTTACAATCTGTAGAAGCTATGAGAATTGAAAGGTTCAGTACTTTTATGAAGCATCACAGCACTGTTGAAAAATATATGGCAAATAGAAACCCAAAATGGATGGTGTTAAGAGATAGATGAGGGGTTGAATAGAGCTGAAGGGTGGGACTAATAACAACAAGATAACCAATCTATACGGGGTCTGTAAAATGTATATATGTCAGAAATGTTGTGAAATAACACAGTTACAAATAGAAATTAAACTGGATGGCCATCAGAAATAGAGGATGGACTAAAAACAAACAAAATATAACTATTGTACAATAGATTGTGTCTGTAAAATGTGTATAAAATGTATAAACTGAAGGTAGAAGCCTAAGTGTTATTGTTTATTAGTTTACTCCGATTGGGGGAGGGGGGTAGGGTTTGGGGGAGTAATAAAGGTATATTCTAAAAAAAGTATGTATATATGTATGTGTATGTATGTATATATGTATATATGGATGAAGGTTTATGTGTACATATATACAGTTGAAGGCAGAAGTTTACATCCACTTAGCTTGGAGTCATTAAAACTCGTTTTTCAACCACTCCACAAATTTCTTGTTAACAAACTATAGTCTTGGCAAGTTGGTTAGGACATCTACTTTGTGCAAGACACAAGTAATTTTTCCAACAATTGTTGACAGACATATTATTTCACTTATAATTCACTGTATAACAATTCCAGGGGGACTGGTGCACTTCACAAAATAGATGACATCATGAGGAAGAACAATTATGTGGATATATTGAAGCAACATCTCAAGACATCAGTCAGGAAGTTAAAGCCTGGTCGCAAATGGGTCTTCCAAATGGACAATGACCCCAAGCATACTTCCAAAGTTGTGGCAAAATGGCTTAAGGACAACAAAGTCAAGGTATTAGAATGGCCATCACAAAGCCCTGACCTCAATCCTATAGAAAATTTGTGGGCAGAACTGAAAAAGCATGTGTGAGCAAGGAGGCCTACAAACCTGACTCAGTTACTCCAGCTCTGTCAGGAGGAATGGGCCAAAATTCACCCAACTTATTGTGGGAAGCTTGTGGAAGGCTACCCGAAACGTTTGACCCAAGTTAAACAATTTAAAGGCAATGTTACCAAATACTAATTGAGTGTATGTAAACATCTGACCCACTGGGAATATGATGAAAGAAATAAAAGCTGAAATAAATCACTCTCTCTACAATTATTCTGACATTTCACATTCTTAAAATAAAGCGGTGATCCTAACTGACCTAAGACTGGGAATTTTGCTAAGATTAAATATCAGGAATTGTGTAAAACTGAGTTTAAATGTATTTGGCTAAGGTGTATGTAAACTTCTGACTTCAACTGTATATGGGTATGTATGTGTATGGATATATATATTTACAAAAAAAATATATAGGGGATTGGAAATGATGCAGGCAATGACATTGATGGAAGCAACGATTTTTCAGCAATATTATAATAATCACACTGAAATAGATTTACAAACAGGTTTTTGGGTTCTTGCAACCTATGCTGTTAAATTCCTGTGTTGTTTCTAGCAAAACCCAGAATGTCAGGGGTTTACGAATGCTGAAAAGGTTCTGAGAATTTTCCTGACTTTCTCTTCTCACAGACTGAAATATGCACTGACAACTGGCTGCACATCATAACCCTCCCGAGTTTAGCTATGGTGGCCCAAGCCAAGTATGTGCTTGAGTGTGTGTGTGTTTGTGTGTGTGCTGTGATCGTGTGTATGTGTGTGTGTATTGAGTATGTGTGTCTGTCTCTCTGTGTGTGTGTGTGTGTGTCTCTGTCTCTCTCTGTGTGTGTATGTGTGTGTCTCTCTGTGTGTGTGTGTATGTGTGTGTCTCTGTGTGTGTGTGTCTCTGTGTGTGTGTGTCTCGTGTGTGTGTGTGTGTGTGTGTGTGTGTGTGTGTGTGTGTGTGTGTGTGTGTGTGTGTGTGTGTGTGTGTGTGTGTGTGTGTGTGTGTGTGTGTGTGTGTGTGTGTGTGTGTGTGTGTTGGTACCAGACAGAAGGTCACATCATTGATATGCTTGACCAAAGCTGCAACATTGGAAGAATTGTAGAGGGTTTATACTTTTTTCAATATATCAATTCAAACAATACTTCAGAACCATTTAAATATAATACATTTCAAAGTTGAGTGAGACTTGTAGATGAAGGAATCAATCTATCATTTCAGACTGTTAGAGTATTTATCTGGTCAATATGTCAGTGTATTATGTCTGTTTGTAACAGTGTGATATATGTGAAAATGTATTTTAGTGTTTAAGGACTCTTGGAAGATTAGTCCAAATGAGGACTAAAAGAGATCCTAATAAAATCAAAGCAATCACGGAAATTGCAGGTCCCGCGCTCCAGGCACAATGCACCAAACACAAGTCGTGCTCTCCACTTTCCTCCGGTATTTATTTAGCAAGCCTGATAGCGCATCACACCCGACAGACAGAAGCAAAAACTCTCCCGTAAATGAAGCAGCCGATACAGCTAAACACTAGCGATCTGACATGCTGTATTGCATGGAAACAAGACCATTTTTCAGTCTGGTCAACTGTAGGCTACTAACAACAGCAGCTGCATTGTAAGTGAGAACTTGGTAGACTGTATATTCTTTAGGTTTGGTTTTACTTTATGTGTTCTCTCCCATGTGCTGGTAAGGGCACAGATGACAGACAGGAAGGATTCCAGTTGAGGTGGTTTAATAACGCTAAAGATGCACCGGCTCGGAGCAGCACCGCACAGTGTACACTATGTAGTATGGATGGTCTAAGGCACTTAGTGATGTGGCAACTTGCTTCAATCAACGTGTGTGTGTGTGTGTGTGTGTGTGTGTGTGTGTGTGTGTGTGTGTGTGTGTGTGTGTGTGTGTGTGTGTGTGTGTGTGTGTGTGTGTGTGTGTGTGTGTGTGAGTGTGTGTGTGTGTGTGTGTGTGTGTGTGTGTGTGTGTGTATGTGTGTGTGTGTGTTATCAACAAGGACACACACTGGCCTTGGCTAACACAATGAAAGCTAACTGGTGGAAAAACACAAGGATGTCTGGAACTTTCTCTCACTTTACTTATCTCCAGCTGATCTTCATCTCTGAGCTGGAGATTGCCCAGCATGCTCTGCTCTACTTCACAGGCCTTCATTTGCATAGGGCAGGACTACACGATGCAAAGCTGCATAAAGCAAGCTCAGCCCTGTGAGTTTCATTGTCCAATCATCATGTTGCTTTCTTTGTGTCTCTGTCTGTGTGTTGGAAACCCACCTAGTCCTTCTTTAAAATAGAATTCATATGAATCCTCCCCAAGACCAGGAGTTTTTCCAGGAGTTTTTTCGAACCATGTAACCTGATTAGAAAAACTCTGGTCTAATCATAGCCCATATTAAACCTTTTTACGACAGATTAATCACGTCATACCATATAAGGTCCAAAGATTTACCTGGTTAGGTCACCAGATTAGGAAAAACTACAGGCCCCAGAATGATATATATTGTTTTTGCCACACCACTCTAGGACCTGAGGTGCCACCTCTGATGTGGTACATCGAGTCGGGTACACCTATCTGTTATTCAGACCTGTGTTCATGGGTGCGTTGCCATCGCTGCCTCCAATCACGTATAGCTGACCATCCATCACAGCAGCCGTTGCCCCAGAACGTCGGCTCAGCATCGGTGCCTGCTTTGTCCAGCTATTCATTTTGGGATTATATCTGGTGGAATACGAAGAATATACAAACAAAACTAAGATTTTATCAAATATGTTTTCCCTATCTTCCTTCATATTATCACTAGTTAAACAGAGATACAGAAACAATGTCTAAATAGTTCAATTCTCCCTTTCCGCCACATGTACAAGTGTGTATTGGAAATGTGTTTTTGCATATCCCAACTCTCCCTGAGACACCCTTGGAGAGTGGGGTCACAGCAAGGGTCTGCCATGATAAACGGCAACCCTGGAGCAATCAAGGTTAAGTACCTTTCTCAAGGACATATTGATATATTTTTCAGCTTGTCGACTTGGGGATTTGAACTGGCAACATTTCGGTTACTGGCCCAACATTTTAACTACTAAGCTACCTGCCACCTGTCAAAAAGCCTATCAAAGGTCAACAGGTCAAAATTGGTTATCTTGCTGTCACCTACGTACAGTATACAGGTAATTCACAGAAAACATCTAAAGAGCATTTAGACATGGACCTTTGTCATGATTTATCTATCTCAACCACAGTGCAACCACTGATGAGAACATGGCCTTACCTCTCAACAGTGTTGGTGCAGACCATGCCGTCGTATCCTCCAAGGGCGTACAGATATCCATCCATCTCCACCAGACCCACCCCACTGCGGGGGCTGCTCAGGGGAGCCACGTCGTTACTCCAGGTGTTGGTCTCTGGGTTGTACCTGCAAGGGGGTTGGGGGGGGTGAAGACATGTCTGGTGAACAAGATTAGGAAGAGGACTATGGATGATTACCTATCACCATCTTTATCAGTGATTACCTATCACCCTCAATATTAATGATTACCTATCACCATCTTTATCAGTGATTACCTATCACCATATATATTAATGATTACCTATCACCATCTTTATCAATGTAATACCTATCACCATCAATATTAATGATTACATATCACCCTCTTTATCAATGTAATACATATCCCCATCAATATTAATGATTACATATCACCCTCTTTATCAATGTAATACCTATCACCATCTTTATTAATGATTACCTATCACCATCTTTATTAATGATTACCTATCACCATCTATATCAGTGATTACCTATCACCATCAAAAGTAATGATTACCTATCACCATCTATATCAATGTAATACCTATCACCGTCTATATTAATGATTACCTATCGCCTTCTTTATCAATGTAATACATATCCCCATCAATATTAATGATTACATATCACCCTCTTTATCAATGTAATACCTATCACCATCTTTATTAATGATTACCTATCACCATCTTTATTAATGATTACCTATCACCATCTATATCAGTGATTACCTATCACCATCAAAAGTAATGATTACCTATCACCATCTATATCAATGTAATACCTATCACCGTCTATATTAATGATTACCTATCGCCCTCTTTATCAATGTAATACCTATCACCATCAATATCAGTAGCCTTCCCTGTGGCTCAGTTGGTAGAGCATGGTGTTTGCAACGCCAGGGTTGTGGGTTCGATTCCCACGGGGGGCCAGTAGAAGAAAAAAAATTTATGAAATGAAATGTATGCATTCACTACTGTAAGTTGCTCTGGATAAGAGTGTCTGCTAAATGACTAAAATGTACATTTCCTATCAAATCAAAATGTATTTGTCACATGCGCCGAATACAACAGGTGTAACACCTTACAGTGAAATGCGTACTTACAAGCCCTTAATCAACAATGCAGTTTTGAGAAAATACAAAAAAAAGGAAGAGAAAAGAATAACAAATTAATTTTTTATTTCACCTTTAGGTAGGCCAGTTGAGAACAAGTTCTCATTTACAACTGTGACCTGGCCAAGATAAAGCAAAGAAGTTCGACACACACAACAACACAGAGTTACACATAAACAAACGTACAGTCAATAACACAATAGAAAAAGTCTATATACAGTGTGTGCAAATGAGGTAAGATAAGGGAGGTAAGGCAATAAATAGGCCACGGTGGTGAAGTAATTACAATATACCAATTAAACACTGGAGTAAATAGATGTGCAGAAGATGAATGTGCAAGTAGAGATACTGGTGTGCAAAGGGGCACGATAGATAAATTAATAAATAAATAAATACAGTATGGGGATGAGGTAGGTAGTTGGATGGGCTATTTACAGATGGGCTATGTACAGGTGTAGTGATCTGTGAGCTGCACTGACAGCTGGTGCTTAAAGCTAGTGAGGGAGATATGAGTCTCCAGTTTCAGTGATTTTTGCAGTTCATTCCAGTCATTGGCAGCAGAGAACTGGAAGGAAAGGTGGCCAAATGAGGAATTGGCTTTTGGGGTGACCAGTGAGATATACCTGCTGGAGCGCGTGCTACGGGTGGGTGCTGCTATGGTGACCAGTGAGCTGAGATAAGGCGGGGATTTACCTAGCAAAGACTTGTAGATGACCTGGAGCCAGTGGGTTTGGCGATGAGTATGAAGCGAGGGCCAGCCAACGAGAGCGTACGGGTCGCAGTGGTGGGTAGCATATGGGGCTTTGGTGACAAAACGGATGGCACTGTGATAGACTGCATCCAATTTGTTGAGTAGAGTGTTGGAGGCTATCTTGTAGATGACAGTTTTACGAGGATATGTTTGGCACCATGAGTGAAGGATGCTTGTTGCAAAATAGAAAGCCGATTCTAGATTTAATTTTGGATTGGAGATGCTTACGGTGAGTCTGGAAGGAGAGTTTACAGTCTAACCAGACACCTAGGTATTAGTAGTTGTCCACATATTCTAAGTCAAAACCGTCCAGAGTAGTGATGCTGGACGTGCGGGCAGGTGGGGGCAGCGATCGGTTGAAGATCATGCATTTAATTTTACTTGCATTTAAGAGCAGTTGGAGGCCACGGCAGGAGTGTGGTATGGCATTGAAGCTCGTCTGGAGGTTAGTTAATACATTGTCCAAAGAAGGGCCAGAAGTATACAGAATGGTGTCGTCTGGGTAGAGGTGGCTCAGAGAATCACCAGCAGCAAGAGCGACATCATTGATGTATACAGAGAAGAGAGTCGGCCCGAGAATTGAACCCTGTGGCACCCCCATAGAGACTGCCAGAGGTCCAGACAACAGGCCCTCCGATTTGACACACTGAACTCTATCAGAGAAGTAGTTAGCGAACCAGGCTCGGCAGTCATTAGAGAAACCAAGGCTGTTGAGTCTGCCGATAAGAATGGGGTGATTTACAGAGTCGAGATGCCTTGGCCAGGTCGATGAATATGGTTGCACAGTAATGCCTCTTATCGATGGCGGTTATGATATCGTTAAGGACCTTGAGCGTGGCTGAGGTGCACCCATGGCCAGCTTTTAAACCAGATTGCATAGCGGAGAAGGTACGGTGGGTTTCGAAATGTTCGGTAATCTGTTTGTTAACTTGGCTTTCGAAGACCTTAGAAAGGCAGGGTAAGAAAGATATAGGTCTGTAGCAGTTTGGGTCTAGAGTGTCTCCCCCTTTGAAGAAGGCGGCAGCTTTCCAATCTTTGGGAATCTCAGACGATACGAAAGAGAGGTTGAACAGGCTAGTAATAGGGGTTGCAAGAATTTCGGCAGATAATTTTAGAAAGAGAGAGCCCAGATTGTTTAGCCCAGGTGATTTGTAGGGGTCCAGATTTTGCAGCTCTTTCAGAATATCAGCTATCTGGATTTGGGTGAAGGAGAAATGGGGGAGGCTTGCTGAGTTGCTGTGGGGGGTGCAGGGCAGTTGACCGGGGTAAGGGTAGCCAGGTGGAAAGCATGGCCAGCCATTGAAAAATGCTTATTGAAATTCTCAATTATAGTGGATTTATCAGTGTTGGAAATGTTTCCTAGCCTCAGTGCAGTGCTCTTATTCTCCATGGACTTTACAGTGTCCCAGAACTTTTTTGAGTTTGTGCTACAGGATGCAAATTTCTGTTTGAAAAAGCTAGCCTTAGCTTTTCTAACTGCCTGTGTATATTGGTTCCTAACTTCCCTGAAAAGATGCATATCACAAATAATTAAAGAGCAGCGGTAAATAACAATAGCAAGGCTATATACAGGGGGGGTACCGGTACAGAGTCAATGTGCGGGGGCATCGGTGTCGAGGTAATTGATGTAATATGTACATGTAGGTAGAGTTATTAATGATTACATATCACAATCTATATTAATGATTACCTATCACCATCTATATTAATGATTACCTATCACCATCTATATCAGTGATTACCTATCACCGCCTATATCAGTGATTACCTATCACCGCCTATATTAATGATTACCTATCACCATCTATATCAGTGATTACCTATCACCATCTATATCAGTGATTACCTATCACCATCTATATCAGTGATTACCTATCACCCTCTATATCAGTGATTACATATCACCATCTATATCAGTGATTACCTATCACCATCTATATTAATGATTACCTATCACCATCTATATCAGTGATTACCTATCACCATCTATATCAATGTAATACCTATCATCATCTCTATCAATATAATACCTGGAGAATAAAGTGACATAGCAAATCATAGATTGAGCATGGCATCAGTTAATTGATTGGAAGTATGACAGACTGCCCCAAGAGACACGTGTTCTCCCTCCTGCAGTCCCAAATAGGACACTCAGTGTGGGGTCTAATCAAATGATGAGATCCCTGAGAGCCCAGGGCACATTGCTGCTCTCTGGTGCTGTCTGCTCTACCATCAGACAGACACCGACAAGGAAAGGTTGAGCTCTGAGGGAACAAGCAGTAAAGGTTTGTCTCTAATCTCTAGGGGGTGGAGGAGCAGAGAGTGGAAGTGCTATTCAGCAGATTAGTATCCTAATGCTCTTCCTTTTTACATTTACATTACATTTTAGTCATTTAGCAGACGCTCTTATCCAGAGCGACTTACATTTTCTACTAACATGTACAGTCATGCGCTCCTCCGCAAGAGTACACATTTCCTGTATGCTATTGAGGAAGAGAATAGTCTTTTCAGACCTACGTGTGTTTGACAACAGCTGATAATTAGCTGATCATGAGATAAGGACACGCTGTATCCACATTAACGAATGGCGGGAAACTGCCCGAATGATGATGAATTCTCAGTATGGGTGAACCTACATACACAAAAAAATAGGGTTCCTCAAGGGTTTTTTGGGAAGGGTGAGGGTTCTATGTGAAACTATACTGACCCCCAAAAAACATGTGAGCCCTTCAGTGGTTCTTTGCAGGTTAACAAGAGGGTTATTTCCTGTTTTAGTGAGAATTAAAATATAGGGGGGGGTGGCTCATTAGAATTTTTTGGGTGTAGTTTGTGCACAGCTCTTTTTGTGCAAGCCTGTTTTATGCTATTGCATATTACGTATGACTATGGCCAGTGAAGGTGTCTTGTGAAAGACTCAGGTGTGGTCTTGTGTCAATTGAGAATGGTTGATTTAGTCAGTAGTTCTCAGTTCTCTCCTCAGGGATCCCCAGACATTGCAGAGCTAGCATACCTGATTCAACTTGTTAATAAACACTACAATAAAACCTATGGAATTTTAACAATATAATATGGCTATTAAACCAGAATTTAAAAAACTATGGCTCTACAAAGAGATTGAGAAAAGTTCTTTATAGAACCATACAGGTTCCATTTAGAACCGTATATGCATGGTTCTTTATAGAACCTTAAAAAAAAAGGTTCCATCTAGAACCAAAAAGTGTTCTGCTATGGTTACAAGCCAAAGAACCCTTATTTGGCACTACATAGAACCATTGTCTTTAATGTGTAGTATGTACAGTATGTTCATATTTGTTGCATACAGTACGTTCTAAATAGTATGTTGTACGATTAGTACACAGTATGTAGTTTAACTAAGTAGTAGGCAAGACAAAGCCTAGGGTTTGTGACAGTGAGAAGTCTGCCGGGTCGAAGACCAAAAAGGTGATGAGAGCGTGCGATACTGCAGAAGTTGAGAAGTGCTCCACCATGTAGAGGCCTCCCTCCAGTATCAGCAGTATCACTGACAGCGCTGGGCCTCAGGGTGCTAATTAAGAGGCCTGTCAGCCTGTCCCCACATCCATCACGGATCCATCATATCCATCATACCTCAATCCTGGAGATTCCTCTCTGACTGCTTGGCCCACCACCCCCTCAACCCAGTCCCCCCTGCCTAGACCCCCAGCAGCCTGTCAGCCCTGAGCCTCTGACCGGACCACCAACAGACACTCACCACTACAATGGCCAGTTCACACACTCGCTCTGACACACAGCGTGGGATGGATATTTCTCAAACAGCACTTTAACTGTGACACTCTGATATAGGAATTAAAACTAAAGCTTTACCAACAGTTCTATGGGTAGCCATCTTGAAACGCCCTTACCTCTCCACGCTGCTTTTGCACGTGACACCATCGGACCCGCCCACCGTGTAGATCTTCCCGGCCAGGCCGTACACGGCCACGTTACCACGGTGATTGATCATGGAGGCCATGTTCTTCCACTCATTCTCCAGGGGACAGAACTGTTCCACCGGGCAGGATGGATCCTCCTGGGTCCAGCCGCCCACTGTAGGTAGAAACAGCCATTGATGTGAAGGTGCAGATGAATAACACCAGTTAAGGAGTTTGTTACTTTATTGACAGGCCTGTATTTATCTGGTACTATTTAGACTCATAACTAGAATAGTAATTTCCTCATGATTGCTCCTCTGATTCTTTGAGATTCATTATTACCAGTATTGTATACAGTATAATTTGGTCTATATTCAATACTACAATTAAGAGGACTACTTACAACCCACTATACAAAAAAATGGTTGAATCAACGTTATTTCCACTTAATTTCAACCCAAAACATCAATGTGATGATGTCGAATCAACGTGGAAAACTGACTGGATTTGAAAAAGGTCATCAACGTGAGGGAATTATGCATTTTTTTTCACCCAACTTTTAACCTAAATCTAATGACATGGTGAAATGTTTTGTTGATTTCACGTTGAATTCACGTTAGTTGACAACTCATCCAAATGTAAATCAAAACTAGACGTTGAACTGATGTCTGTGCCCAGTGGGAGGTCTCACTCACTTACTACTACCAATAACCATTTTACCGAGGATATCTAAAGCACTAATTTGCAATCTTTTGCATTCTCAAACAACACTAAGTTTATTTTAGCTCATCATTGACACACATAAGTGGCCATTCCTTATTCAGACAACTCATATGATCTCTCCCCTCCAAAAATACCAGTCCTTAATGTCTGAGGTTAGAGAGAATTTATGGACATGTCACCCTCCTCTCCCTCAGGAGAGACATGTGACTGTAGGAATGAGGTACACAGTGCGTTATTCCTCCATGCCAAGTGAGGTTATGAGTGCCTGCACCAAGCAAAACACTGTAGATAAAACTGTATGCATAAGCTGCAGTGCTTAAAAAAATATTGCAGACTGGAGTTCAGTTTAGAGAGATATGGAGTATGAACTAAAATATAAGTGTAACGCCCTGGCCATAGAGAGGGTTTTTTGTTCTTTATTTTGGTTAGGCCAGGGTGTTACATTGGGTGGGCGTTCTATGTTCCTTTCTCTATGTTTTTGTATTTCTTTGTTTTGGGCTGTGTGTGGCTCCCAATCAGGCACAGCTGAAGCTCGTTGTTGCTGATTGGGAGTCACACATAAGGAGCATGTTTTTCCTTTGGGTTTTGTGGGTAATTGTATTTTGTTAGTATGTTTTCCTAACAGAACTGTTTGCTGTCGTCTTTTGTTTATTTTTGTAGTGTTCTCTTTTTCATTAAAATACTAATGATGAACACAGCTGCGTATTGGTCCACCTTTTCCGACGATGACTTCTCTGTTTCATCTGACGACGAAGACAGCCGTTACAATAAGTTTGTTATCGCTTAATCTGTATATTTATTGAATTCAATATATTCCAGCCAGCCCCAGTGAACATACCCATCATTGATTTAATCTAAAGCGTGCTATAGAGCAATAGACACCCAACAATCTGCCTTTTGAATGCAATTTCCCAAACATTCACTGAGATTACTAAATGCTGTGTATGTTGGCTCAAGCGTTTAAACCTTTTAAAGTCAAAAGCAATATTCTGCTTTACCACCTTAGACTAAATCCCATCCTAATTGTCAAACTGAATCTAATAACCTTTGGCTTGCGCTCATATGAACCAATCTGTGAAACACTCAAATTGCAGACTTGAATTGTCAGGTTGACACAAACATACCTGTAAATATTGCTTGGCATTCACCTTCTCCTTTAGAGATACTTGACGGCATTATACTTAATGTTCTGTGTGGTACCTACAACCTACTGTACTGTATGGTACCTACAACCTACTGTATGGTACCTACAAACTACTGTATGGTACCTACAACCTACTGTATGGTACCTACAACCTACTGTACTGTATGGTACCTACAACCTACTGTACTGTATGGTACCTACAACCTACTGTACTGTATGGTACCTACAACCTACTGTTCTGTATGGTACCTACAACCTACTGTGCTGTATGGTACCTACAACCTACTGTGCTGTATGGTACCTACAACCTACTGTGCTGTATGGTACCTACAATCTACTGTGCTGTATGGTACCTACAACCTACTGTGCTGTATGGTACCTACAACCTACTGTGCTGTATGGTACCTACAACCTACTGTACTGTATAGTACCTACTGTACTGCATGGCAGAGTAACTGACCACGTAGGTTGAACAAAGATGAGCACATCTTTAAGGGGGAGTTACTGACCCATGTACATGACGTCGTTGAACACATCTGTAGGAGGGAGTTTGGAGTGTTGTCTACGCAGGGACATGGGGCTCGGGATACCATGGCGACCACTGACCCCCCCTTGTCTGTCTTTGGGGGTCATGCCCTCCTGTGAATCTTGTTCACCAAGGGCCTCCCTGACACACACACACACACACACACACACACACACACACACACACAGGATTAGAATGAAGGGTCATGTAATAATTCACATTTACGATTTTCGAATTACCTGGTATTTACAGAGTGTACAATTATTTATAAGGTGTCTCCAAGGGTCAAATATGCACATCCTGTGCATATTTCTCAGCTTTCAAAGTGTATCCTGATCTGTGGCATTTCCTGGACATTATGAACTGCACCGTCACCATTCTGTCTCTCATGCGAAATACACTCTCAAAACACCCATATAAAGATTCAGTGTGCTGAAAATGCTGAACAGCTGACAGACATTCATTTACTCCAAACATAAAACATACACATACTGAACACCACACAACTCCAAAAAGGACTCAAATTACCCTTGTTCATTGTACACTCCCATGTTTCCTCAGCTCCCAGGTCAGATCTCCACAACAATATATTTTCTCTTGACACCTTGACAGCTAGTCAAACCTCTCGTTCACAGTCTTGTCTATTTATTGATGTTCACTTCCCAGCACTCTTCTGCTTGATGTCTCTCTTCCAGCCCAGTCCACTGACTGACAGTTTTCTGCTCCCTACAGCTGGATACAGATACATGTAACTCCTAGAGACTGAGCCTGCCCCCTCTACCCTCTCCAGAAAATTAATCAGACACCAGCTGTGCCATCCTCAGTTCTGACTCATACATCCTGAAAGACTGATATTCTAAACCCTGTCATGCTTCTTTAGAATCCTGACGCTTCTATAGACTGTATGATTTAGAATGGACTGGATTCCATTACAAGGATCACCCCCAGGAATGTCTCTGTCCAGACTTAGAGGACTTTAAACTTAATGGCGTCATACATACAGTAAAGGGGATAGATAGATAGATAGATAGATAGATAGATAGATAGATAGATAGATAGATAGATAGATAGATAGATAGATAGATAGATAGATAGATAGATAGATAGATAGATAGATAGATAGATAGATAGATAGATAGATAGATAGATAGATAGATAGATAGATAGATAGATAGATAGATAGATATAGAGACAGTGAGACAGTGAGACAGAGAGACAGTGAGACAGAGAGAGAGTGAGACAGAGAGAGAGTGAGACAGAGAGAGAGTGAGAGAGACAGAGAGAGTGAGAGAGACAGAGAGAGAGAGACAGAGAGAGAGACAGAGAGACACACAGAGAGAGAGACAGAGAGAGAGTGAGACAGAAAGAGAGAGACACAGAGAGAGAGAGAGACAGAGAGAGAGAGAGACAGAGACAGAGAGAGAGAGAGACAGAGACAGAGAGAGAGAGAGAGAGAGAGACAGAGACAGACAGAGAGAGAGACAGACGAGAGCAGAGAGACAGAGAGAGAGAGACAGAGAGAGAGAGAGGACAGAGAGAGAGAGACAGAGAGAGGAGACTGCATGTGTGTCTGTGTGAGAGAATATACTGTCTATTGCCAGAGACTATTGGAGACCTTTTGGCTTCATCAGCATGATACAGTACAAAGCACTTGAGTGGTGAAACTCATATAGTGATTATATTGCCATAAGGGCACAGAGCTGTTACAGTCTGACCTGACCCTATCAGCTCTCCCTCTGAACATCTCACCTTCCTCTCAGCTCCCATAGCCACCTGTAGGTCCGTCTGTATTTCTACTTGTAGATCCGTCTATATTTCTATCTGTAGGTCCGTATAGATTTCTACCTGTAGATCCGTCTAGATTTCTACCTGTAGATCCGTCTGTATTTCTACCTGTAGATCCGTCTAGATTTCTACCTGTAGATCCGTCTAGATTTCTACCTGTAGATCCGTCTAGATTTCTACCTGTAGATCCGTCTAGATTTCTACCTGTAGATCCGTCTGTATTTCTACCTGTAGGTCCGTCTGTATTTCTACCTGTAGATCCGTCTAGATTTCTACCTGTAGATCCGTCTAGATTTCTACCTGTAGGTCCGTCTGTATTTCTACCTGTAGATCCGTCTAGATTTCTACCTGTAGGTCCGTCTGTATTTCTACCTGTAGGTCCATCTGTATTTCTACCTGTAGGTCCGTCTGTATTTCTACCTGTAGGTCCATCTATATTTCTACCTGTAGGTCCGCTGAAATACCTAAAATATTCTGAATATTTACTTTGATGTGGGTCAGAAGAGGCCCTGCTTAAATAAGAGATCAGCATCACTCATCTTCACACACAACATTTTACATTTTAGTCATTTAGCAGACGCTCTTATCCAGAGCGATTTACAGTAGTGAATGCATACATTTCATACATTTTTTTTTTTTTTTTTTCTGTGCTGGCCCCCCGTGGGAAATGAACCCACAACCCTGGCGTTGCAAACACCATGCTCTACCAACTGAGCTACAGGGAGGGCCACTTAGCTTCTCTAACGTGGGTGACTACGGACCAGAGTTACTGGTGGTAAAGTAGTCTACTTGACTCACTGGGTAAGACTGACATTATTCTTAATAATCAGCTTTGAAATCATCTCTGCAGAGCCAGATAGAAACTTAACATATTGGCGTAGTTGGCTTCCAACTCATACTCATATTTTAACATTAGGTTGACAAGTTAACATTTTAACCCAATGAGAAAGGTTAAGATTTCTGTTGACTGCATCAGTTATTATGAGCTGCCAATACAGGGTGAAACATGAATTGTGCATCAGCCTCAACTGATTGACTTTTACAACACGCCTCAGAGAGTAAAACAGAAGAACAAAGGACCTAGCCTGGGAATACCAATATTCATGCTGATTTTAAAACCAGAGCACGTGTATAAACACTCATTCTCAAGGAATCATAACTAATAGATGGACTTTGGTGAGAGCTGGAAAAGTGTTATCCTCTTGGCAGAATTTTTTTTTTATATAAATGAACACATAGACAAACACTCCCCAGGGAACAACACTTCCGGTATATTGGCCAATGACTGAACGAGGCCTGTCAAATGAATCCATTAAAACAGACACCCAAAGATCTGAAGAATCAGGTGTGAAGGTAGTTCCTATAGTTATAAACTACTGGTTGTGTGTAACACTCTAAACCTTCCCATCATCACCACAACAGTCATACACCCAAGTCCTGAGAACCATCAACTAGCCCCAAACCATTGTACTAGGCCTTTAATACTCTCACTTATACAACCCTGGGCCTTGGGAGCACCCACCAGCCACTACCTCAAGGTGTAGTCTCTTTTTTTAAGGGCAAATTAAGTCATACAATCAACATTTTGATACACAAGTCCATGTATGAATGCATGCAAATGAAAAAATGTACTACTAGCTCTAGTATTTCCATTTCCATCGTAAACTGGGCACTATTTTCAGCAAGCCAAAGGGTTCGATGGAGGACATAAACGCTGCCACTTAAAATGGCAAAAGACGGTCCAGGTGGGAAAATGCAGCTGGTAACATGCTCTCTTCTGAGCTACTAAAATCTTACTGTGGCCAGGAAGGAACACACCTGCATAGTGCCAGCTTTCTCCTCTCCAGTGGTTTTCATATGGAAATAAAGGGTTTATATTGAACAGAAGATGGAAAGCTAAGTCTTCAAACATAATGTGAAAATATGGATTTAAGTATAGAGGAAAAGGGAGAGAATACTGTCCCACCGCCATGTGAGAGAGTGTTAACCCCAATTTCTCACTCCCACACTCTTTTTTTGCTGATTTATGACAGATAGTAAACAGATCTTTATTGTACATGAATGCTTCTGCAGATGATTTTGGAGTTCTTTATTTGGAAACCCTGATATGGCAGAGAAGGTTGCACAAAAGGTCAATATAGGGTATATCAATTTACAAGTTAGTTCCAAATGAAGGACAGACCAAATATAGCAGTAGAGGAAGAGGAGAAGAAGAGTTAAAACTGACGGATGATTTCACCCTGGACAAATTAAACACATTAGAGGGCAATACATTTGGAATGAGTTTCATTCTACACTCTGAATAAACCAGGGAAGCACTAATATCAAAGGGTGAAAAACGGACAAGTTTGGTTCTGGGTTGAGCAGGCAGAGTGAAGTAGAGATGTGTTAATGAGACAACTATTCAGACCTGTGACACTCTCCCCACTTTTCCAGTGTGTCATCACACTCAATATTTTAGTCACTACCCACTGGGCAGAAACAGGTTGAATCAACGTTGTTTCTATGTCATTTCAATGAAATGACGTTGAACCAACGTGGAATTGACGATGAATTGACGTCTGTGCCCAGTGGGTAGCCATCTTAAACCACCTGGTGTCCTGAGGTAAGGCCGGGGCCAATCTTCTGCTTCCTCCAGGTCAACCTTTTCCCCTGGTTGACCTGGAGCAGAAGGTTTGGGTGGCCCCACTCCTCTGGGACGGAATCCTTAGCCGTTTCCCGGTGGGTGCTTCCTTCCCCACAATGGTCACCCCATCCACACAGCTCACCCACTTGAGTGGACCACTCCGTCCGACAGTCATGGCCCGCATGGTCGCACAGTGGATTCTTAGTGGCCCCCGTCCCCTTCACCACATAACATTATCCATCATGACTCAGGCCTGCTAGAGCCGTCACCCGTAGGACACCTCAACACGCTCCAGGCTGGTTCAGTCACACTGGGTTCTCTTCAAGACCAGCAGAGGAAGCTCAGTCTTCTGCTCCAGCTACTCAGTAGAACCTTAAGGCCAACAGAAACACAACAGAAGTCAGCCAACATAAAAACTGGCCTCTACTCCACAAGTGCCCACTCAGCAAGTATGGAGAAGTCTAAGGATATTGATGTCTGGAACTTGATTGCCACGTCTTATTGAGAAAACCATGCCTTAGAAATAAATGTGTTGAAAACTGCTTTTGTGTTCGGTCTCTACTTCACCCTGCCTGCTCAACCCAGTTCCAAACCTGTCATTTTTTCACCCTTTGACATTTGACGTAGTCGGCAGGATATAATATTTATGATTAAATCCCCCACATTACAGTAAAGACAGTTGCCAGGTGGAACCCACAGAACTGTTGGCACTGGCAGCCATTTTGGTTCCAGAGGGAGCCATAGGAGAGGGGGACCAGGTGGAATCTGAAATGACACCGTCTTCATTATGTAGTGCATTACTCTTGGCCAGGGCCCATAGGGAATAGGGTGACAATTCAGACCCAGGACCAGGTACAGTAGCAGTCAGATCCAGGTTACCCAGAGACAGACCCCCCAGTGTGTGAGTCATGCCAAGGATGTGGTGAGGTTACTGCTCAAACATGAGGCTCAGATATGAGCTTGATGGATTAGAATACAGCGAAAGGTCACAAATATCAGTTCAGTATTGATATCCGAGATACACTGAGTGTACAAGACATTAGGTGAAAGCTATGATCCCTTATTGATGTCACTTGTTAAATTCACTTCAGGTCAGTACAGATGAAGAGGAGGAGACAGGTTAAATAAGGATGTTTAAGCCTTGAGATAATTGAGACATGGATTGTGTATGTGCCATTCAGAGAGTGAATGGGCAAGATAAAATATTTAAGTGCCTTTGAACAGGGTTTGGTAGTAGGTGCCAGGCACACCGGTTTGAATGTGTCAAGAACTGCAACGCTGCTGGGTTTTTCACACTCAACAGTCCACCACCCAAAGGACATCCAGCCACCTTGACAACTGTGTGAACCATTGGAGTCACAATGGGCCAGCATCCCTGTGAAATGCTTGACACTTTGTAGTCCATGCCCTTACGAATTGAGGCTATTCTGAGGGCAAAAGGGGGTGCAACTCAATATTAGGAAAGTGTTCCTAATGTTTTGTACACTCAGTGTATCCTGGGTTGAGATACTTGATCTGTACTTGATTGAACTTGTCTGTTGCAATAGAACCAATAGAAAAGTCACAAAAGTGCAAACCTCACCCACCTGGCACTCCAGGCAGGCTAAGGCAAATGCTCAAAGTATTTGAAAGATTCCAAATAGTACTTGAACCCAGGTCTGTATTGAGCAGTCCTTTGAGTCCATGCAGTAGCGGTTTGGTCACTGTATCTCTGAGAGACTGGCCAGTACAGCTTGCCCTAAATCATGAGCCAGTGGACTTATAGATGCAAATTGTGACAATGTTCACTCACTAAATGTCCTAATACCAAACAGGAAAGGGTGACACATTTTAGTGTGGTTGAAGGCCTATCTAATTCTCGATAATGATTTTTGGAAATGACTGTTCGAATTTAGATTGAATTGAAATACTAGTAATACCAAAAATACTAGTAATACTAGAAATATTTTTTTATATTTATCATTCTTCTGGTCTTATTTTACGTTACATTGTGTACAGTCCAGTCATAGATTGTCTATTGTTTGCATCACCCAGTGGGTTACATTGTAGGGATAGACCCATTCATCACATCCAGTTGGGGCTAGCCTTGCATTACCATCCTCGACTGGGGGGCTGGGCCAGGATGCACATACCAGAGGGACTGCCAGGCAGCTAGTGATGCCCAGCAACCAGTGACACCCTAGCCTGCTGCAGCTGTACCCACAGCACCAAAATATCTGTGCTGCTACCCAGCTACTGTGGGTGTGGCTCCCTGCTGGTTCCTAAAGGGCGTGGACGGATCACTTGCAGGAGACATTTTGGCAGGTCTTTATGTTATGACACAGATAAATGGTTTAGGTGTACAGTAGGTGTATGATGTCTTGGGTGTGAAAGTGAGGAGGACATTTCACACTTGCATGGCTTGGTAATTGTATCAATCACTTGCGACCATGTTGCCGTTATTGAACTCCAATCAACACACACACACACACAATACTGCAACAACCCGTATATAGGGAGGTGAGAGATGTGAACAGGCAGGAACAACTTGAGGCACAGGCAGGGAATGTAGCACTATTTATAGCAGATGGGGAAGATACTCTCTGTCTGCATGTTCATCAATAACTGAATACAAGCAGCATCTCACACACATAATGGACAGTACTGTGTCAGAAACAGCACATACGGTGGCTGGCAGTAATTATCATCCATTCATCGGCGAGCCCGCTATCCGTACCGTAAATGTAGTTTTCAGTTCCTTAAAAAGCTCTCTGATATATATATATTTAAATATGCTCTCTCTAATTCTCTCTTTCTCTCTTTCTGTCTTTCTCTCGGAGGACCTGAGCCCTAGGACCATGCCTCAGGACTACCTGGTATGATGACTCCTTGCTGTCCCCAGTCCACCTGGCCGTGCTGCTGCTCCAGTTTCAACTGTTCTGCCTGCGGCTATGGAACCCTGACCTGTTCACCGGACGTGCTTGTTGCACCCTCGACAACTACTATGATTATTATTATTTGACCATGCTGGTCATTTATGAACATTTTAACATTTTAACATTTTGACCATGTTCTGTTATAATATCCACCCTGCACAGCCAGAAGAGGACTGGCCACCCCTCATAGCCTGGTTCCTCTCTAGGTTTCTTCCTAGGTTTTTGGCCTTTCTAGGGAGTTTTTCCTAGGGAGTTTTTCCTAGCCACCGTGCTTCTTTCACATGCTTTGCTTGCTGTTTGGGGTTTTAGGCTGGGTTTCTGTACAGCACTTTGAGAATATCAGCTGATGTACGAAGGGCTATATAAAAATAAATTTGATATATAACAAGACTATCTAAAATATTGTCTCATTAAAATATCTATGTTCTTTCCAGGCCTATGTTGGGTATTTCCTTACATTGAGGTTGACGTTGTTGACCTTCCCAGGCAGACTCATAGGAGATTGTGAGAATTCCTAAAGAGTTACTCTAGCAGGATGCTGATCTAACCCATGACCAGATCAGATGTGCTCATCCATCAACTGAACTAGGTGCTAATATTATTACACGTCCAGACATGATGATGGAAGTCTCGATGCAACACCAGATAGCCCTCATTACCCAAACAGAGATGCATAATACTCCTGACCATGTATCCCCATTAGGTTACCAGTAGCTCTGTATGTTTTAATGCTCTACGGATATGTACTATTTCTACTATACTGTAGGACCAAATATAATCTCCTCACTGTCCATTCTCTATAGCAGAAAGAATTGTATTGTGTATTACTTAAGGGGTCATTAAGTTGATACAGTATTTCGACATCTCAAAATAAAATGATACGACCACTTCCTGCCTTGGCCTATTGGCCCTGGTCAAAGGAGACGTGGTCTGGGAGAGAAGAAGATCCCTCACATGCAAAGGGTGGTGGTGGACATGTGTGCCTGTCTTACTGTCATGGTTGAATTATGTGCTGTGCTGACACAAACATCATGCCAAGGGAAACCTGATAGGACAGTCTGTGAGAAAAGGATCCAGCACATCGTAAAACACTGATCTCTCTTCAGCGGTCACTGTGGCTTAGGATGAGGGGAAGGCGTATCGCTCAGATCCTTAAACTCTGCTTGGAGACAGGGGCTGCTTCCCAACAACACTTGTCATTTCATGTTTCCTTGTCCACACTGGTTTGAAAGAACTGGACAGGTGAAAGCACAGCTGGTTCTGCTCTCAACCTTTTAAATATACAAGATATTACAATTTTGTCATTTAGCAGATGCTCTTATCCAGAGCAACTGCACACATTATCATACTTGTCCCCCCCTGGGAATCAAACACACAACCCTGGTGTTGCAAGCACCATGCACTACCAACTGAGCCACGTGACATATGGTACAAGTGGTCACCTGTGGTGTATTGGGGTTGTGCCGCAGAGCATCATGAGGGTTGCATGTGTTGAGATGATCGCGTTCTAGATAAATAGTTGAACTGAGTTCCTGTCTCCCATCTCATCATTATTGAATTGTTATAAAGACGTGGTTATGAAACTCACAAGTAGGATTGCAAAGGGAGGGTATATTACTGGAAACTTTGAAGTTTACCGGTAAACTACCAGAATTGTGGCATCTTTCAAGGATTTTAAGTAATCCATCACAAGACATCTAGTGGCCCTTTTGGGTACTTCAGATTCTCACAGGTGTCTGTAATTATCATGTTGACATTTATTGTCATGAATCTTGCCCTGGAGGCAGCTGCTGGCCCGCTCTCTGGTCTTATGACAAGTAAAATATATGAAGTAATTAAATAATATGATTTTAAAATAAAAAATAGAATGACAAAGCTGTTAAACATTATCCTAAACATAAACCATCAACTTAGTGAATACCATTGGTGTTTAATATGAGCATTTCAGCATGCAATACAGTAGGCCTATCCTTTATAGTTTATTTGTTGTACATTTTTTGGCGTCAAACTGGTGGCAATTGTGAAAAACGTTAATCATAGGAGGAGTTGCAGACATAATTGAAAATAATGCCATTGTTGATTACATTATTTTTTCATTTATTAGGCTATTTTCTCTTGAACCTAATGGTCTGTCTACTAGAAACTCATGGACAATATGGACACAGATATAAAACACATGAATTCTATAAATTAGTAAAAAAATCTATCACAAGACATCTAGTGGCCCTTTGCAGTACTTCAGATTATCACAGGTGTCTGTAATGAGCAGGGTGGTGATTATTGTCATGAATCTTGCCCTGGAGGCAGAAGAGAGCGAGTTTGGGGAAACATACAATTTATCCAAAACCATTTCTACCTGCCTTATGATGTGTTATGATTTTCACATGCTAATTTTCGTGGAACAGTTTCATTTCAATAATAAAATGTTTTTTTTTTCCTCTAAGTAATTGTCACATGGTTCATCATAAAAATCTTCATTCAAATTATGCAAATAAAAAAGTAAAAATTCAACTAATGCGAGAGCACCAGCCTCTGCCATTTGGACACGTTTATACATCCTGATCATTGGCAGCTGAATAGTCTAAATGGCACGTTGACCTATGACGTCCATTGTCAACTAAGTAAAAATACATGAAGATGACAAATAAAAACAGCAGAAAATATACTGATGAAAATTCCGGTTCTTTTGATCACAGGCCTTTATCTGTCTTGACTTGAGCTATTGCTAGTGAAGTGCAAGTGCAACATTGGGTCTGGTCCAAACACTTAAAAGACACACCCTCGTCCACTTACCCTTGCCTTACGCCCTTGGGGGAATCCTCGTCACCATCTTGGCTAGCGGTCCAAATGATTAGATATGCAAGGGAAGTTTGCAACGTAAGCCCCTCAGCCCTCATTTTTAGTCAGGTTTTTAGTCGGCTTTGCGAGTGTACAATTACGTTCACTCCGGGCCTTACACTCCCCATAATTCAATTCGCGACGATTGTACACCAGCTAAGAAAAGTCCGCAAAACTTAAAAACAACATCAATGGAGAAGTCAACATACAAGTGTAAGTAAAAAAAAAAAAAAATGCAAATAAGTTAGACATTTTGCTACTATGTAAAAAGTAAATATGTTTTTGTTTGGTTATCTTTTGGAAATTTTTGAAATAAAACATTTTCCTTCTGCAGAAGTTCCAGCTAGGCAGGCTAACGTTAGTTAGCTAATTAATTTGCTAGCTATCATACAGTAGGCGTATATTAATAGTTACATGTTTAATATACGTAGACATGTACTCATAATTGACTAGCGCATATAAAGCACCTACAAGTTACCGGTGACTGAAAACACAATCATTGCGGGATGAATGAGTGACAAATTTCCAGCCAAGGGTCCATTTAAAAATCATTCCGTCCTCTCTCGCCCTGTAAGTGTCTACTCGTCAGACATCATGACACGAGAGGGTGTCTTTCAAGTGTTTGGTCTGCAACCAATAGTACCAACTCAATCAACTGGATCTGGCTCGGAAGCTGTCTCTAGCGAATTTGCAACATGATATCAACTAACCTATTCCGGGCCCTCAGAGTTTTATTAGGCTATCATTCGCAATGTTTAAAAAACAGACTTCTTTGACTGAAGAAAAAATGACCTGAGAAGCTCAGCTTATTACTGGTAGACAATCAGAAATCAAACATCCCCAAATAGGCACTTTCCTACATTTGCACACAGCAGACCAGGTACGTTACTTCTATGCTTGCTCAGACGCACGCTCTACATCCACGTTAACAAGACAGAAACCAGATCCATGTTTTTTTGCTCACATGGAGCACTCCAAATAAAAGACAATAAACAAATTGACAAGTCGTAAATTATGGTTATGAAATAAACCAAAACTTGTTTCTCCCAATGTAGCAGGTTCTGAACTGCAAACAACGTTTCTACTCCGAGAATGATAATGGTAAATTACTGTAGGCCTAAGAGAGAGACGCGCCTATAGGCTATCTTCGCCACACACCCCTCCCCTTCTTGTCTCAACATTATAAATTATACTCAAGACACATTATCTTCACACATATTTTAGATGCTTTTCACTGACAGCCCAACTGAATAATCAGCTAGGCCTTTTGCCACGCAAGTTGCCTCTGAAATAATTCCTCATTATGCCATTTCTCTCCTGTACTATTGCTTTTCATATCAACTATCTTTCTTTGTCCAGAAGCCAAAGGCACAATCCTAGTCATATTAACAACCCATCCTAGTTGTTGCATCTTTATATTCACCCTCTTTCTAAATTTCTAACTGAGATTTCCTTCTCTGTCATATACCGCTCATACTGTTTCAGGTGCACTGTTCAGAAAAAAAAATTCCGCTAAATGCATTTTGGCAAATGATTTAAAATTACAATTTATTGGCTGCTTAATTACAGGAGTTGCATGGTATGTTAAAATGAATTACCATAATCTAAATGTGATTTTGTGTGGACGTCCATAATTTGAGAATCTTGTGTGGATGTCCTAATGGTTTACGCACCCAATGCATATGGGTCCGGTACATTTCTCAAATGGCCAGTAAATTCAAATCTTCCTGGTCATGTTTTCCAGCGCCACATTTTCCTAACAGAGACCCTGTTACCCCCATTACAGTCCAGTCCAGTGTAGTGTACACTACTACCACCACCCATTCCGGTGTAGTGTACAGAGTGGTAAGCTGATATCATATAGAGACAAACCTGACAGGGACATATAATTAGATGCAATGCAATTTAGAGCAAAAATCATGGGAGAGCTCAAAGCTGTTCTACACTATTTCACACAGCCACATAATTGCTTAATCAAAACCTTGAATTATAGCAGTGAGCCTTGGTTATTGTATTCTGTATCTTTTTCTGTCAGCATTGTTTTGTTCAGTAAATAAAAAATAAAAAAATAAAAACAATGCAACCGAATATCAACATTTGAAGGAGATGCATCTTTTGTGCCACTGACTTAGTCTGGCTTTAATTCCAGTTTGTCTACAAATTAATAATTGATATGTTGGATTCACGTATCCATCTTACACAAAAATCTAAGGTAAAGAGTAGGACTAAGTGCATTTAAAGTTTGATTTGATCCTATTCTTGAACTTTTGGTTGAGATAGAGATGTAAATCCAACATACTGTATCAATTATTAATTTGTAGACAAACTGGAATTAAAGCAAGTCTAAGTCAGCAGCACAGTTGGAACTATCCAAGCAGAATAAGTCTCCTTGAAATTATATTTGGCTGCATTAATGTATCGACATCCAAACACAATTCAATATCCAGTATGTCTACAAATTAATCATTGATATTTTGGATTTAAGTTTCTATCTCTACCAAAAATCAAAGTTAAGGAATAAGACTAAATCAAACTTTATTTAAAGTCCATTTAAAGTTGTATTTTATTTATCCCTATTCTTTAACTTAGATTTTTGGTTGAGATTGAGATGTGAATCCAAAATATGAATTGTTTACTTGAAGATTACGTTTGAAATCAACCAAAGCTTAAAACTCTAGGCCTATATGTATTGTCTATTTTCTAATTGCACACTGGGTGGAATTTAAAACAATAACTGTTGATGACTTCACAAATGCTATATGCCTAAATTGTAGAATTAAGCAATAAGGCACGAGGGGGTGTGGTATATGTCCAACATACCATGGCTAAGGGCTGTTCATACACACAACGAGTGCCTGGATACAGCCCTTAGTTAGCCATGGTATATTGGCCAAATACCAAAAACCCCCGAGCTGTCTTATTGCTTTTATAAACGGGTTACAAACGTAATTAGAACAGTAAAAATGAAAGGTTTTGTCATACCTGTGGTATATGGTTTGATATACCACGACTTTCAGCCAATCAGCATTCAGGGCTGGAACCACCCTGTTTATAATTGACGATATATACAGTTGAAGTTGGAAGTTTACATACACCTTAGCCAAATGCATTTAAACTCAGTTTTTCACAATTCCTGACATTTAATCCTAGTAAAAATTCCCGGTCTTAGGTCAGTTAGGATCACCCCTTTATTTTAAGAATGTGAAATGTCAGAATAATAGTAGAGAGAATGATTTATTTCAACTTGTATTTCTTTCATCACATTCCCAGTGGGTCAGAAGTTTACATACACTCATTTGGTAACATTGCCTTTAAATTGTTTAACTTGGGTCAAGCTAGCCTTCAACAAGCTTCCCACAATAAATTGGGTGAATTTTGGCCCATTCATCCTGACAGAGCTGGTGGAACTGAGTCAGGTTTGTAGGCCTCCTTACTTGCGCATGCTTTTTCAGTTCTGCCCACACATTTTCTATAGGATTGAGGTCAGGGCTTTGTGATGGCCACTCCAAAACCTTGACTTTGTTGTCCTTAAGCCATTTTGTCACAACTTTGGAAGTATGCTTGGGGTCATTGTGCATTTGGAAGACCCATTTGCGACCAAGCTTTAACTTCCTGACTGATGTCTTGAGATGTTACTTCAATATATCCACATAATTGCCCTACCTCATGATGCCATCTATTTTGTGAAGTGCCCCAGTCCCTCCTGCAGCAAAGCATGCTTCACGGTTGGGATGGTGTTCTTCGGCTTGCAAACCTCCCCCTTTTTCCTCCAAACATAACGATGGTCATTATGGCCAAACAGTTCTATTTTTATTTCATCAGACCAGAGGACATTTCTCCAAAAAGTACGATCTTTGTCCCCATGTGCAGTTGCAAACCGTAGTCTGGCTTTTTATGGCAGTTTTGGAACAGTTGCTTCTTCCTTGCTGAGCAGCCTTTCAGGTTATGCCGGTATAGGACTCGTTTTACTGTGGATATAGATACTTTTGTACCTGTTTCCTCCAACATCTTCACAAGGTCCTTTGCTGTTGTTCTGGGATTGATTTGCACTTTTCGCACCAAAGTATGCTCATCTCTAGGAGACAGACCGCGTCTCCTTCCTGAGCGGTATTACGGCTGCGTGGTCCCATGGTGTTTATTACTTGCGTACTATTGTTTGTACAGATGAACGTGGTACCTTCAGGCATTTGGAAATTGCTCCCAAGGATGAACCAGACTTGAGGTCTACAATTTATTTTCTGAGGTCTTGCCTGATTTCTTTTGATTTTCTCATGATGTCAAGCAAAGAGGCACTGAGTCTGAAGGTAGGCCTTGAAATACATCCAAAGGTACACCTTCAATTGACTCAAATTATGTCAATTAGCCTATCGGAAGCTTCTAAAGCCATGACATAATTTTTTGAAATCTTCCAAGCTGTTTAAAGGCACAGTCAACTTAGTGTATGTAAACTTCTGACCTACTGGAATTGTGATACAGTGAGTTATAAATTAATCTGTCTCTAAACAATTGTTGGAAAGATTACTTGTGTCATGCACAAAGTAGATGTAATAGTTTGTTAACAATTAGTTTGTTAACAAGAAATTTGTGGAGTAGTTGAAAAACGAGTTTTAATGACTCCAACCTAAGTGTATGTACATTTCCAACCCCAACTGTAACTATCTCTGTATGCACAGGTTGATATATGGTTACATTTAATTTACTCTGTTAAACCTACACTTGGGAATGACTTCAATAGCAACAGTGAATCTATTTAGTTATTAAGACGTCTCTCAATAATCATTCTCATGATAGCACATTGTGTAGTGGTCAATGACAAGAAAGCTAAGCAGGGCTGGGCTTGGTTAAAACCCAACAAAATGGGTAGCTCTAGAATAGATTAACTCTCCAGTAGGAGGTGCTGCCCAGCCTATTGTTTTTTCTGATAGTGGATATAATGTTGAAGATCTGACCATATTTCAAAGGTACAAATTCAACATATTTTACACAAGGTTTGTCTATGTTGAAAATGTGTTACCATGCTGACATAATCCTGTGGTTGAAATTTCAACCTCAAAACAACAGTTTTGATGACGTTTTTCAAATCCGATGTATTTTCCATGTAGATTCGTTGAAACAATGTTAATTCAACCAGTTTGTGCCCAGGGGGCAAACTCACTACAAAACACAATCACAAACCCACTTACAGTGCCATCAAAAATAATTCACACCGCTGGACTTCTTCCACATTTAGTTGTGTTACAAAATGGGATTAAAATGGATGTAATTGTAATGTTTTGTCTACACTATACTCTGTCAAAGTGGAAGAAAAATTCTAACGTGTAAAAAAATAAAAAATATTTTAAAAAAAATAAAAACACACTAATATATCTTGATTAGATACAGTGAGGGGAAAAAAGTATTTGATCCCCTGCTGATTTTGTACGTTTGCCCACTGACAAAGAAATGATCAGTCTATAATTTTAATGGTAGGTTTATTTGAACAGTGAGAGACAGAATAACAACAACAGAATCTAGAAAAACGCATGTCAAAAATGTTATAAATTGATTAGCATTTTAATGAGGGAAATAAGTATTTGACCCCCTCTCAATCAGAAAGATTTCTGGCTCCCAGGTGTCTTTTATACAGGTAACGAGCTGAGATTAGGAGCACACTCTTAAAGGGAGTGCTCCTAATCTCAGTTTGTTACCTGTATAAAAGACACCTGTCCACAGAAGCAATCAATGAATCAGATTCCAAACTCTCCACCATGGCCAAAACCAAAGAGCTCTCCAAGGATGTCAGGGACAAGATTGTAGACCTACACAAGACTGGAATGGGCTACAAGACCATCGCCAAGCAGCTTGGTGAGAAGGTGACAACAGTTGGTGCGATTATTCGCAAATGGAAGAAACACAAAAGAACTGTCAGAACCCTCGGCCTGCGGCTCCATGCAAGATCTCACCTCGTGGAGTTGCAATGATCATGAGAACGGTGAGGAATCAGCCCAGAACTGCACGGGAGGATCTTGTCAATGATCTCAAGGCAGCTGGGACCATAGTCACCAAGAAAACAATTGGTAACACACTACGCCGTGAAGGACTGAAATCCTGCAGCGCCTGCAAGGTCCCCCTGCTCAAGAAAGCACATATACATGCCCGTCTGAAGTTTGCCAATGAACATCTGAATGACTCAGAGGACAACTGGTGAAAGTGTTGTGGTCAGATGAGACCAAAATGGAGCTCTTTGACATCAACTCAACTCGCCGTGTTTGGAGGAGGAGGAATGCTGCCTATGACCCCAAGAAAACCATCCCCACCGTCAAACATGGAGGTGGAAACATTATGCTTTGGGGGTGTTTTTCTGCTAAGGGGACAGGACAACTTCATCGCATCAAAGGGACGATGGACAGGGCCATGTACCGTCAAGTCTTGGGTGAGCACCTCCTTCCCTCAGCCAGGGCATTGAAAATGAGTCGTGGATGGGTATTCCAGCATGACAAAGACCCAACACACACGGCCAAGGCAACAAAGGAGTGGCTCAAGAAGAAGCACATTAAGGTCCTGGAGTGGCCTAGCCAGTTTCCAGACCTTAATCCCATAGAAAATCTGTGGAGGGAGCTGAAGGTTCGAGTTGCCAAACGTCAACCTCGAAACCTTAATGACTTGGAGAAGATCTGCAAAGAGGAGTGGGACAAAATCCCTCCTGAGATGTGTGCAAACCTGGTGGCCAACTACAAGAAACGTCTGACCTCTGTGATTACCAACAAGGGTTTTGCCACCAAGTACTAAGTCATGTTTTGCGGAGGGGGTCAAATACTTATTTCCCCCATGAAAATGCAAATCCATTTTTGACATGCGTTTTTCTGGATTTTTTGCTGTTGTTATTCTGTCTCTCACTGTTCAAATAAACCTACCATTAAAATTATAGACTGATCATTTCTTTGTCAGTGGGCAAACATACAAAATCAGCAGGGGATCAAATACTTTTTTCCCTCACTGTAAGAATTCAACCCCCTGAGTCAATATGTGTTAGAATCACCTTTGGCAGTGATTACAGCTGTGAGTCTTTCTGGGTAAGTCTCTAATACCTGTATTGTTCAACATTTTACCATTATTCTTTAAAAAGTTATTCAAGCTCTGTCAAATTGGTTATCGATCTTTGCTAGAAAACCATTTTCAGGTCTTGCCATCGATATTCAAGTAGATTTAAGTCAAAACTGTATCTCAGCCACTCAGGAACATTCACTGTCTTCTTAGTAAGCAACTCCAGTGTAAATTTGGGCTTGTGTTTTAGGTTATTGTCCTGCTGAAAGGGAATTAATCTCCCAGTGTCTGTTGGAAAGCAGACTGAACCAGGTTTCCCTCCAGAATATTGCCTGTGCTTAGCTCCATTCAGTTTCTTTTTTATCGTGAAAAACTCCCCAGTACTTAATGATTACAAGTAGTGATGCACCGATATTAAGTTTTTGGGGCGATACCGATATCCAATATTTTCCTTGCATAAAAAAACAATACCGATAACCGATATTAAACATTTTGCCGGCCTTTTAAGCATTCTAGTACAGTTAAATAGTTAACACACACATGGACGCAGCGGTCTAAGGCACTTTATTTTATTTATTTTTATTTTTTATTTCACCTTAATTTAACCAGGTAAGCTACTTGAGAACAAATTCGAATTTATAACTGCGACCTGGCCATGGAGTTGTCAGAATTGTACGGGAAGGTCTGCTCAATCCAAGAGTACAACCAATTGATTACAGCATTGCCCCAAAAATGGAGGAGGCGGGTGGCAGCGGGAGGAGGTAGGGAACTGGTCTGTCTGCCCAATATAAAGGATCAAAACTGGCGGAGGAATAAAAATAGCATAAATAGGAAAGTATACCAGTTTCATTTGAGGAACAGGATGTTGACAACTGTGCCATACAGATTGCAAAATAGTTGTGAAAAGATTTTTGATATACCGATTCCATGGTACAGGGTGTATGAGTTGATATACAAAACAATTCAAGATTCTGTGCTTTTGAGCTAAAATTATTATATAGAATTCTTGCCACCAACAAAATATTGAATATTTGGGGCATAAAATCATCGAAGCTCTGCAGATTTTGATGTGAGGATACAGAATCAATAGACCATTCATTTTGGTATTGCCCTCAGGTAGCCTGTTTCTGGTCTCAGGTTCAGGAATGGCTGAAAATGCATAGCATTGATCTAAAATTGACCCTAGAAATAGTACTGTTAGGAGATCTGGAGAGACCGGGTCAGTCAATTACTTATACTCTTAGTAAAAGTATTTATCTTCAACACGCAATCTGTAGATTCAATTCGATTAGATAGATTGATATTGTACGTTAAACATCATAGCATAGTTGAAAGATATGTGTTGCGTAGAAACACAAAGTGGGTGGCCAGCAGAGATAGATGGGATGGGCTGAGGGAAGCTAAGGGTTGGTATGTGGAATTGGAGACAAATGAGAGTGGAGTTGCTGTGTGAGAGAGAGAATGATGGTCAAAAGATAAATGAAAAAAAGTCCAAATAAAACATAATAAAATACATTTGAATAACACTAAGTGGCAGTGTTTTTACAACTAATGCCGGTTTGCCTGAGGCTGATGCCGTGCAGGTGTTTGTACACATGCATATACACACACTCTCATTCAAATAAACACATACAAGAACACACACATACATGTAATAGTGCCAGACATGGACACAAACATATACAGTTGGCATTGCTGTTATGATTTCAGTTGTCCTTGATGTCCTTTGTTTTAAATGTATTATTATTATTTTTTATTTTTTTTTACATTGTTGTTTTCTTCTGTCTTTTCCTTTGTTCTCTTTAGTTCATTCTCTTGGTTGTTGGTGCAATGGGGGTTCTTGGGGGTGGGGAATGGAATTAATTGTTTTTTTGTTTTTTTTCATACGGGGGGACTGTGTGAGGGGTCTCAAATGGTTGAGGGACAGCTATTGGGGAACTGTGGGGGATCATGAAAAAGGAAACTATGACATATATTTTATATCACTATCATGCACACGCACCCTCACACATAAGGATGGCTCTGTTGCGGAAAGACTGATACATGTTTGATAGTGTCTTGATGCTGTATCGTTTGTCCTTCATGTTCTAATACTTTAATGTTACCCATTCCTTGTGTTTCTTTGTAATAAATAATAAAAAATAAAAACAAAATAATAAAAATAACTCTGACCTGCAGTGCGACACAAACAACAACACAGAGTTACAAATGGAATAAACAAGCGTACAGTCAATAACAAAAAAGAAAGTCTATATACAGTGTGTGCAAATGGCGTGAGGGGGTAAGACAATAAATAGGCCATAGTAGAGAAGTAATTACAGTTTAGCAAATTAACACTGGAGTGATAGATGAGCAGATGATGATGTGCAAGTAGAAATACTTGTGTGCAAAAGAGCAGAAAAGTAAATAAAAACAATATGGGGATGAGGTAGGTAGATTGGGTGGGCTATTTACAGATGGGTTATGTACAGCTGCAGCGATCGGTTAGTTGCTCATATAGCTGATGTTTAAAGTTAGTGAGGGAAATATAAGTCTCCAGCTACAGCGAATTTTGCAATTCGTTCGAGTCATTGGCAACAGAGAACTGGAAGGAAAGGCGGCCAAAGGAGGTGTTGGCTTTGGGGACGACCAGTGAGATATACCTGCTGGAGCGCGTGCTACGAGTGGGTGTTGTTATCGTGACCAGCGGAGCTTTACCTAGCATAGACTTATAGATGACCTGGAGCCAGTGGGTCTGGCGACGAATATGAAGCGAGGTCCAGCCGACTAGACCATACAGGTTGCAGTGGTGGGTGGTATAAGGGGCTTTTGTGACAAAACGGATGGCACTGTGATAGACTGCATCCAGTTTGCTGAGTAGAGTATTGGAAGCTATTTTGTAAATGACATCGCCGAAGTCGGGGATAGGTAGGATAGTCAGTTTTACGAGGGTATGTTTGGCGGTGTGAGTGAAGGAGGCTTTGTTGCGAAATAGGAAGCCGATTCTAGATTTAATTTTGGATTGGAGATGTTTAATATGAGTCTGGAAGGAGAGTTTACAGTCTTGCCAGACACCTAGGTATTTATAGTTGTCCACATATTCTAAGTCAGAACCGTCCAGAGTAGTGATGCTAGTCGGGCGGGCTAGTCGGGCGGGCGAGTGCGGGCAGCGAACGGTTGAAAAGCATGCATTTGGTTTTACTAGAGTTTAAGAGCAGTTGGAGGCCACGGAAGGAGTGTTGTATGGCGTTGAAGCTCGTTTGGAGGTTAGTTAACCTCTCTTGGGTAGGGGGCAGTATTTTCACGTCCAGATGAAAAGCGTGCCCAAAGTAAACTGCCTGTTACTCAGGCCCAGAAGCTAGAATATGCATAGATTTGGATAGAAAACACTCTAAGGTTTCTAAAAATGTTAAAATTATGTCTGTGAGTATAACATAACTGATATGGCAGGCGAAACCCAGAGGACAAACCATCCCAAAAAATAAAAAATTCAGCTTACCACTCACTTTTATTATAAGGCGAAATCTTCCCAGATTGCAGTTCCTAGGGCTTCCACTAGATGTCAACAGTCTTTAGAAAGAGTTTCATGCTGGTTTTTTGAAAAATGAGCCAGAAATTGTAGTTTTTCTAGGCGGCTCCCATTTTGGCTGTATTGTTTCCAAGCGCGTGGATGTGAACGCGTTCTTTGGTATTTTTCTCCGGTAAAGACAATAACGATTCTCTGTCTTAAATTGTATTGTTTATTTACGTATTAGGGTACCTAAGGTTTGATTATAAACGTTGTTTGACTTGTTTAGCAAAGTTTATTAGTAACGTTTGGGACTTATTTTGTATGCATTTTGATGGAGGGAAACTGGGTGGATTATTGACTGAAGCGTGCCAGCTAAACTGAGTTTTTATGGATATTAAGAAGGACATTATCGAACAAAAGGACCATTTGTGATGTATCTGGGACCTTTTGGAGTGCCAACAGAAGAAGTTCATCAAAGGTAAGGCATTTATTATATCGCTATTTCTGACTTTCGTGGCGCACCTGCCTGGTTGAAATATGTTTTTCATGCTTTTGTATGCGGGGCGATGTCCTCAGATAATTGCATGGTGTGCTTTCGCCGTAAAGCCTTTTTGAAATCTGACACAGCGGCTGGACTAACAAGAAATTAAGATTTATTTTGATGTATTACACTTGTGATTTTATGAAAGTTAAATATTTATAATTCTGTAGTTTGAATTTCGCACTTTGCAATTTCACCGGATGTTGGCCAGCTGGGACGCTACCGTCCCACCTGCCCATAAAAAGTTAACACAGTGTCCAAAGAAGGGCCAGATGTATACAGAATGGTGTCGTGTGCGTAGAGGTGGATCAAAGAATCACCCGCAGCAAGAGCAACATCGTTGAAATATACAGAGAAAAGAGTCGGCCCGAGAATTGAACCCTGTGGTACCCCCATAGAGACTGCCAGAGGTCCGGACAACTGGCGATTTGACACACTGTCTGAGAAGTAGTTGCTGAACCAGGCGAGGCAGTCATTTGAGAAACCAAGGCTGAGGTGAGGTTGAGAAACCAAGGTTGAGTCTGCCGATAAGGACACGCTGATTGACAGAGTCGAAAGCCTTGGCCAGGTCGATGAAGATGGCTGCACAGTACTGTCTTTTATCGATGGCGGTTATGATATCGTTTAGTACCTTGAGCATGGCTGAGGTGCACCCGTGACCAGCTCGGAAACCGGATTGCACAGCGGAGAAGGTACGGTGAGATTCAAAATGGTCAATGATCTGTTCAATAGCTTGGCTTTCGAAGACTTCAGAAAGGCAGGGCAGGATGGATATAGGTCTATAACAGTTTGGGTCTAAAGTGTCACCCCCTTTGAAGAGGGGGATGACCGTGGCAGCTTTCCAATCTTTAGGGATCTCGGACGACACGAAAGAGAGGTTGAACAGACTGGTAATAGGGGTTGCAACAATGGCGGCGGATAATTTTAGAAAGATAGGGTCCAGATTGTCTAGCCCAGCTGATTTGTATGGATACAGGTTTTGCAGCTCTGTCAGAACATCTGCTATCTGGATTTGGGTGAAGGAGAAGCTGGGAAGGCTTGGGCAAGTAGCTGCGGGGGGTGCGGGGCTGTTGGCCGGGGTTTGGGTAGCCAGGAGGAATGCATGGCCAGCCGTAGAGAAATGCTTATTGCAATTCTCGATTATCGTGGACTGTAGTGACGCAAGAGGCGTCACTACAGTCCCTGATTTGAATCCAGGCTGTATCACATCCGGCCGTGATTGGGAGATCAATAGGGCGGTGCACAATTGGCGCAGAGTCGTTTGGGTTTAGCCGGGGTAGGCCGTCATTGTAAGTAAGAATTTGTTCTTAACTGACTTGCCTAGTTAAATAAAGGTTACACACACACACACACACACTGACCAAAAATATTTTGGGGTGCATTTATGTATATTCCCATTACCAGTAAAACATAATCAACACCTATTTCTTTCAGTTACTTGCTGTGCTGTTTCGTTGTTCATTTGTTCAGTCATTTAATTTTTAACCAGGATTTCATCATACATGTCAAGCAGTGAAGTTTCAGCTCTGTCTGTCCGTGGCTTCTCTTCCTTGGTGCGCACTGTCACTGTGTCCATTTCCATCTTGTCCAGCTGTGTATGTAACATTTCATGTAAACCCTGTTTCTTGTCTTCATCGAAGTAGCGGTCCTTGTACATAGCATCGAGCATGGTGGCGACACAGTAAAGAGAGAATGCCACCGAATTGCTTTGTTGAGCAGGCTTTTCAATACCATGATAGAGGGTATCACGTCTGCTGCAGGCGCAGTTGATGAGCTTATTTCTCGATGTCAGTTGTTCGAATGAAGCTAGCTAGTGTGTTCATGTTTCCAACTTTGAAACATGTTCTCAAATGCCATTGAAATGTCAGCAACGGTATGACAACCAGCACATTCATGAGCATGCAATACGACTTTCCTCAGTACGAAATCCTTATTTTTTTGTTGTTGCAGTGATGCTATTACTGTGTAGCTCCGGTAGGGCAACATCTGAAAAATAGCGCACTTGGTAGTGTGTACCGGTGCTCGACCAGTCGGCGAAAGCCAACATCACGCACAACAGAGAATGGTTGATTGTGAAGGGCAATGAATTCCATTATCTTGGTGTTAATGGATTTCGGCTTTGAGTTGTCTCACTGAAATGTTCTTACTCTTTCAAATGACTGCTCGACTTGTTGACTGCTCGATCCACACAGCAGACATTGTGGGCTAGGTTAGGAAGGCTGTGCTGCATGTGTAGCACAAAACTTTATGTGGCATCGTTACATCATGTACCCGCATTATATAGGTATGCACGTCAGCTTTAACATCGGTTTTGCACATCAGCGTTAAACTAGACATCGGGCTGAATTTTTGGCTAATATCTTCCGATTAGTTCACCGATATATTGTGCATGCCTGATTACAAGTATACCCATAACATGATGCAGCCGCCACTATGCTTGAAAATATGGAGAGCGGTACTCAGTAATGTGTTGTATTGGATTTTCCCCAAACATAACACTTTGTATTCAGGACAAAAGTTTATTGCTTTGCCAAATTCATTGCAGTATCACTTTAGTGCCTTGTTGCAAACAGGATGCATGTTTTGGAATATTTTTATGCTGTACAAGCTTCCTTCTTTTCACTCTGTCAATTAGGTTAGTACTGTGAAGTAACTCAGTTTTCTCCTATCACAGCCATTAAACTCTGTAACTCTTTTAAAGTCACCATTGGCCTCATGGTGAAATCCCTGAGCTGTTTCCTTCCCCTCTGGCAACTGAGTTAGGAAGGACGCCTGAATCTTTGTAGTGATCCAAGGTGTAGTTAATAACTTCACCATGATCAAAGGGATATTCAATGTTTTTTTTTTTTACCCATCTACTAATAGGTGCCCTTCTTTGCGAGGCATTGGAAAACCTCCCTGGTCTTTGTGGTTGAATCTGTGTTTGGAATTCACTGTTCGAATGAGGGTTATTAAAAATAATTATATGTGTGGGGTACAGAGATGAGGTAGTCATTCAAAAATCATGTTACACCCTATTGTTTCACACAGAGTGAGCCCATGCAACTTATTATGTGACTTGTTAAGCCCATTTTTACTCATGAACCTTTTTAGGCATTCCTGGGGTTGAATACTTGTTCACTCAAGACATTTCAGCTTTTCATTTCTTTTGTCATGCCCTGATGTGTTTCACTTGTCCTTGTCTCCACCCCCCTCTAGGTGTCGCCCATTTTTCCCATTATCCCTTGGGTACTTACACCTGTGTTCTCTGTTTCTGTTGCCAGTTCGTCTTGTTTGTCAAGTCAACCAGCGTTTTTTCTCAGCTCCTGCTTTCCCCTAGTCTCTCTTTTTCTCTCCCCCCTGGTTTTGACCATTGCCTGTCCTGATTCTGAGCCTGCCTGCTGACCACTCTGCCTGCCCCTGACCCAGCCTGCCGTCCTGTACCTTTGCCCCTACTCTGGATCACGACCTCTGCCTGACCTGACCCTGAGCCTGCCTGCCGTCCTGTACCTTTGTCCTACTACTCTGGATTATCGACCCCTGCCTGCCTTGACCTGTCGTTTGCCTGCCCCGTTGCTGTAATAAACGTTGTTACTTCAACACAGTCTGTATTTGGGTTTTACCTGAAACGTGATATTTTTTAATAATTGTTTTAACATTTCAAAAAACATAATTCCACTTTGACATTCTGGGGTATTGTGTGTGAGCCAGTTACAAACAAATCTAAATTGAATCCATTTTAAATTCAGGCTGTAACACAACAAAATGTAGAAAAATCAGGCAATGCTTCCCTGGGGACCCTATAATCTTTGGCTACATTAAATGTTTTCTCTTAGCTACTTCATGTAGCTAACATATTCAAGTTTTGCCTATTCTCCTTTTGATTTAGAAGATACTGTTGCACAAACAAGATTCTGATTTAGGCCAACACAATCACTGGTATCAGGCTGTATAGCTAGCTACGTTTGCTCTGACTCAGTACATTTATTAGCTAGCTAGCCAGCTAACTAGCGATTAGCATTAGCGGCTAACACAACTTAGCCACAACTTGCTAAGAAAAGACAAACTAGCTGTTTGCAGATGTAAGAAACACAAACTAATAGTGTAAATATAAAACGCTTGTGGGTTTATATTAAGAATCAAACAGAAACAGCATCATAGTCATCAACATTGTTCTATGTGCTGCATTGACCATGCTGACTGAACTCCAGTGTCTCATCATCGAGCAACAACAAATGCGCTCCCTGAGTGACAGGAGCTGTGTGGAAAGTGGCATGGAGAGATAGAGCGAGAGAGAGATGACTCAAGTAGCGGAGTGAACTATAAAAATGGACTTCACACACGGCGTATCACATTTAACAAACCAAACATTCAAATACCATTCTAGAAGGTAAATTAAAAACCCAAACCGGTCCCATCAATACCGGTATAGCAAAATACGGTATACCACGCAGCCCTAGTGTGAATACTTGCAATGGTCCTTACAGTACAATTTATACACCTATGGATGACTCACATGTCCTTACAGCTCCATACCGCATCCTGTATTCTGCAAGCACGGGCATACACACACACACTATCTCTGTATGCACAGAGGGCCAAGGGATTTTTCCTTTTAGTGACATTGACATGGCTCGCTAAGGAGATAGCATGTGAAACAAAGACTTGTCCTTCATGGCGTGTGATGAATCATGTCTGTGTGTGTTGAGTGGAGATGGCCATGAGAGCACCTGTCTTTCTAATCCCCTTCACAAACCATTCAGACAACAGTGTATAACAACCACATACTGACCCTCAGTAAGATCATGTCACAGGGAAGTCATGGAAGCGTAGTTTGCTTTTGACGGTTAACAAGTTTATGCCGACATAAATCCTCATCCCCAGGCTAATTGCTACAAGAGAGTTACTCTTGCTATAAAGTTACTCTTTGTAATCACATTTACAAAAACAATTACATAATTTTTTTCTGAGTACTTATTTCCCATCAATATATTAATCAGGAAATATGTCACTGTCTTGAGGTTTTTGAACTGGGCGATGGTGCACTTTCACTACCCTGGTATCTGGTGTCTTGGAAACTTGGGTAAAGTACAACAGTACCATAATTACCACGTCTAATTCTGGTTGGAGAATTCTAACATTTCATGTGAAGCAGTAGCAGTACCACTTCATGCTATTGCACTGGTAAAGCCGGATTACAGGCAACTCCATTACAATGCTAATTAGTCAAAATATATGAGGATTGATATAGCAGCATTGTCAAGTACAGATCCCTGGCTAAAGTGAAGCATCATGGTACAATAGATATAGTATGTATGGGGAGGTTTGCTTCCGCTTTTATTCAATGTTTATGAATCATCCCCCTCTTGATGGTGAGTGTGGGAGCCAGCCAAGCTATAAAAAACGGTAAATGAGTGAGAGAGAGGGAGGGAGAGAGAGGAAAATGAAGTAGAGAGAGAGAACGGAGAGAGAGAGAATTCTGCAAAAATATCTGTGTACAATGTAAAACACAAAATAATGCATAACAAAGCCATCACCTACAGAGAGATGAACCTGGGAAAGAGTCCCCTAAGCAAGCTGGTCCTGGAGCTCTGTACACAAACACACCCCACAGAGCCCCAGGACAGCAACACAATTAGACACAACCATATCATAAGAAAACAAAGAGAATTATTTGACACATTGGAAAGAATCATTAAAAAAAACTGAGCAAACTAGATAGCTTGTCTTCTCAAATAGCAATGTGCACACTGCCCACAAAATGAGGTGGAAACTGAGCTGCATTTCCTAACCTCCTGCCAAATGTATGACCATATTAGAGACAAATATTTCCCTCAGATTACACAGACCCTCAAAGAATTTGAAAACAAACCCAATTTTGATAAACTCACATATCTATTGGGTGAAATACCACAGTGTGCCAACAGAGCAGCAAGATTTGTGACCTGTTTGCCACAAGAAAACGGCAACCAGTGAAAAACAAGCACCATTGTACAGTGCCTCGCAAATGTATTCATCCCCCTTGGTGTTTTTCCTATTTTGTTGCATTACAACCTGTAATTTAAATGGATTTTTATTTGGATTTCATGTAAGGGACATACACAAAATATTCCAAATTGGTGAAGTGAAATAAAAAAATTACTTGTTTCAAATAATTCAAAAAAATAAAAACTGAAAAGTGGTGCGTGCATATGTTTTCACCTCCTTTGCTATGAAGCCCCTAAATAAGATCTGGTGCAACCAATTACCTTCAGAAGTCACATAATTAGTTCAATAAAGTCCACCTGTGTGCAATCTAAGTGTCACGTGATCTCAGTATATATACACCTGTTCTGAATGGCCCGTGTCTGCATGTCACGGTCGTTAACAAGGACGGTCCAAGGCGCAGCGTTATTTGAGTTCCACATCTTTATTCAAAGTGAAACTACCCCCAAAAAAATAACCAACAACGAAAATGTGATCTCAGTGGTGCTACATGCACAGACACAAAACAATATCCCAGAAAGCAGGTGGGAACAGGGACTCCTTAAGTATGATCCCCAATTAGAGACAACGAACATCAGCTGCCTCTAATTGGGAACCCTACCAAGAGCACCAACATAGAGAGGAAAAGACTAGAACACCCTCTAGTCACGCCCTGACCAACAACACCATAGAGAACCAAGGGCTCTCTATGGTCAGGGCGTGACACTGCAACACCACTAAGCAAGGGGCACCACCAAGCAAGCAGCACCATGAAGACCAAGGAGCTCTCCAAACAGGTCAGGGACAAAGTTGTGGAGAAGTACAGATCAGGGTTGAGTTATAATTGTTTTTCCAAAACTTTGAACAATCCACGGAGCGCCATTAAATCCATTATAAAAAAATGGAAAGAATATGGCACAACAACAAACCTGCCAAGAGAGGGCCGCCCACCAAAACGCACAGACCAGGCAAGGAGGGCATTAATCAGAGAGGCAACAAAGAGACCAAAGATAACCCTGAAGGAGCTGCAAAGCTCCACAGCGGAGATTGGAGTATCTGTCCATGGGACCACTTTAAGCCGTACACTCCACAGAGCTGGGCTTTACGGAAGAGTGGCCAGAAAAAAATCCATTGCTTAAAGAAAGAAATAAGCAAACACTTTTGGTGTTCGCCAAAAGGCATGTGGGAGACTCCCCAAACATATGGAAGAAAGTACTCTGGCCAGATGAGACTAAAATTGAGCTTTTTGGCCATCAAGGTAAATGCTATGTCTGGCGCAAACCCAACACCTCGCATCACCCCAAGATCATCATCGGCAGGGAAACTGGTCAGAATTGAAAGAATGATGGATGGTGCTAAATACAGGGACATTCTTGAGAGAAACCTGTTTCAGTCTTCCAGAGATTTGAGACTGGCATGGAGGTTTACCTTCCAGCAGGACAATGACCCTAAGCATACTGCTAAAGCAACACTCAAGTGGTTTAAGGGGAAACATTTACATGTCTTGGAATGGCATAGTCATAGCCCAGACCTCAATCCAATTGAGAATCTGTGGTATGACTTAAAGATTGCTGTACACAAGCGGAACCCATCCAACTTGAAGGAGCTGGAGCAGTTTTGCCTTGAAGAATGGGCAAAAATCCCAGTGGCTAGATGTGCCAAGCTTACATAGACAAACCCAAGAGACTTGCAGCTGTAATTGCTGCAAAAGGTGTCTCTACAAAGTATTGACTTTGGGATGGTGAGTAGTTATGCACACTCAAGTTTTCAGTTTTTTTGTCTAATTTCTTGTTTGTTTCACAATAAAAAACATTTTGCATCTTCAAAGTGGTAGGCATGTTGAGTAAATCAAATTATAAAAACACCCCAAAAATCTATTTTAATTCCAGGTTGTAAGGCATCAAAATAGGAAAAATGCCAAGTGGGGTGAATACATTCGCAAGCCACTGTAAATACAACCCGTATTTATGTTTATTTATTTTCTCTTTTGTACTTTTAACTATTTACACATTATATGACACTTTTGTGAGTGTAATGTTTACAGTACAGTCTTGTATTGTTTATTTCACTTTTGTTTATCAATCTCACTGGGGTTAGCAATGTAAACATATGTTTCCCATTCCAATAAAGCCCTTAAATGAAATGTAATTGAAATTGAGAGAGAGAGAGAAGGGGGGAGACAGAGAGAAGAAGTGAGAGAGAGACAGAGAGAGAGACAGAGAGGTGCTGGCTGTCCACCAGGCTGTGCTGGTCTCCAGTAGGGAACAGCTCCGGTCTCTCTCTCTCCCCCACTGCTGTGGACAGATGGCGCAGAAGCCAGGCAAGGAGCAGGTCTTAGTGCCCATGTGTCTGCTACAGGTGGTGAGATTCTGTCACAGAGGGGGGAAGAGAGGCGGAGAGAAAGAGAGAGGGGGAGGGGGGGCTGTCACGGGGGGGACAGGGTTAGAGGGGGACAGGGTTAGAGGAAGAGAGATGCACATCATTACAACACTCCATATAGACATAATATGACAGAATACAGACATTTCAAATGTTGTAACTTTTGTGAGCGTAGTGTTTACTGTACATTTTATTTAAATGTTTTCACTTTTGTTTATTATCTATTTCACTTGCTTTGGCAATGTAAACATATGTTTCCCATGCCAATCAAGCCCTTTAAATGTAATTGAGATGCAGAAAAAGGCTGTCACAGAGGGGAGAGATGGGCTCACAGCATGCCAGGCCAGCAGAGAGATGAGGGGTCGCTCGTGAGATAGAGGGAATCTCTCAAAGTGCAACTTTGAAAATCTGTCTTATTGGATACATATGGCTGATACAGTGTGGATGTCAGCTTTATTGGAGACATGGTCTGCATGACACTATGTGGTCTGCAGTTGTGTGGATTTCAGCTTCTTGCAACATTGAGGCTTCATTATGTGCTAGCCTATAGGTGTAATGCAAACACAGTTTGTGAAGATACTCTTTTGACTATTCTTCAAAATAGCCACCCTTTGCATTGATGACCGCTTTGCACACTCTTGGCATTCTCTCAACCAGCTTGAATAAGTAGGTGTGTCCAAACTTTTGACTGGTGGTGTACATTTCTTAAAGCTCTCTAATTGTGATTTAATTTGCTGTGTGTCCAGCCAAAATGGACGCCAAGAGATGGCTGAATGGTGTGTCCAGTAGCAACATTTACACAGCTCACTGCAGAGAGGGAGAGATGAGGAGATCTCTATAGTGGTCTTGACAGCAGAAACAGATGTTGCAGCACAACAGAGACGGATAATTAGCCACAGGAAGATAAAAGAGCAAAGGGAGGGTCAGGGACACCAGCCAACCATAACCAGTAACCAGCCAGACTCTACTGGCAATGCAAGAGATGATGGCAATTGACTAGAGCGGATGGGTCCTCTTTCGCTCTCTAGTGGTGAAGATATGACATTACAGGATATTTTCCTTACTTGTACCAATCTATGGTACCAAACGTATGACAAACTATGAATGCATTGCCTGCTGTAAACACGCTTACATCTGTATGTTGACTTGGGACCTAATGGTTTCTTGTCAAAGAAAGATAATAAGATAATAAACACATTTATGGAAGTCAAGTATTCAAATTCAGTACAGTTGAAACCCCCTATTTGCTTATTGTGTGTATGACATGTATTTAAACTTTGTTTTCTAAATATGATTAATAGATAAACATGATACATAAAATGTAAAGTGGAAAAGAATAGGCTATTACATGGACATAATACATGCATCTGTTTATAAAGAGCTACGTCATGCATCACCATGAAGCTGGGGAGGAGCAGCCGTATACGGTAGACAGCAAACACAGGCCTGCCAAGCACAACACACAGGCCCCTGTTTATATGGATGCAATGGCTCCAGCAAGCAGGCAGACACTGGGACCCAGTTGCTACAGGAGCACTTTGGACAGCCACAGAGCATAAGAAACCAAGGAACCATTTGGAGCCAAAATGGATGACAGGAGATGAATGGTGCTGTACAGTAGCAGCATTTATACAGCTCACAGCACAGAAGGAGAGATGAGCAGATCTCTATGGAGACTATTAAGATACAGTTTATTCACGGTATTTGACTAAACCATATGACGGCAAGGACATTCGGAACTCAGGGGGATTAATCTAAATAAATGCTTCTGGAGTTATCATATGAGATGCTTCCATAGGGAGCACTCCGTTTCCTGTTTTTATTGGTGGAAGTATAAGAATTGTACAGAGATTGATAGAGACCTATGACGTCAAAGATCACAAACCAAATAGGTCTACTTGGTTATTCATACATACTACACAAATATCAATTTTGCAAGCAACAGAAGCTCTTCACCTGTTACTCAATCATTCCATATCACTTTCCACAGTGGCCACATAAAATGTTCAATTGCAATTAATTTGCCACGATACCCTATGGCAGACACATTTGCAAGGAGCAACCCACTGAGCAAAAACTGGTTGTATCAACGTTGCTTCCACGTCATTTCAACCAAAATATGATGACAATGAATCAATGTGGAAAACTGATTGGATTAGAAACAATACAACTTTTTTGTATCTCTTAATCCTGAATAAAAGCAACCTACAGTACCTGTAACCTAACAACTGATGTTGTGGTCACTCATGTGCAAAGTATTCACACCCCTTGACTTATTCCACATTTTGTTGTGTTACAGACTGAATTTAAAATGGATTAAGTTTAGATTTATTGTCACTGGCCTATACACAATACCCCATAATGTCAAAGTGGAATACGTTTTTTTTTATGTTTACAAATTAATAAAAAATGAAACGCTGAAATGTCTTGAGTCAACAAGTATTCAACCCCTTTGTTATGGCAAGTATAAATGAGTTCAGGAGTAAACATTTGCATAACAAGTCACATAAGTTGCATGGACTCACTCTGTGTGCAATAATAGTGTTTAACATGATTTTTTAATGAATAACTAATCTCTGTACCGCACATAAACAATTATCTGTGAGGTCCTGCAGTCAAGCAGTGAATTCAAACACAGATTCAACCACAAAGACCAGGGAGGTTTTCCAATGCCAAACAAATGCCACCTTTTAGTAGATAGTTTACAAAAAAGCACATTAAATATCTCTTTGAGTCTGGTGAAGCTATTATTTACGCTTTGGATGGTGTATCAATACAACCTGTCACTACAAAGATACATGCATCCTTCCTAACTCAGTTGCCAGAGAGGAAGGAAACCGCTCAGGGATTTCACCAGGAGGCCAATGGTGACTTTAAAACAGTTACAGAGTTTAATGGCTGTGATAGGAGAAAACTGAGGATGGATCAACATTGTAGTTACTCCACAATACTAACCTAATTGACAGAGTGAAAAGAAGGAAGCTTGTACAGAATAAAAATATTCCAACACATGCATCCTGTTTGCAACAAGGCACTAAAGTAATACAGCAAAAAAATGTGGCAAAGCAATTCACCTTTTGTCCTGAGTACAAAATCTTATGTTATGGGAAAATACAATACAACACATCACTGAGTACCACTCTCCATATTTTCAAGCATAGTGGTAGCTGCATCATGTTATTGGTATGCTTGTAATCATTAAGGACAGGTCGTTTTTCAGGATAAAAAAGAAGAAGAATGGAGCTAAGGAAAACCTGGTTCAGTCTGCTTTCCAACAGATACTGGGAGATGAATACACCTTTCAGCAAGACAACAACCTAAAACACAAGGCCAAATCTACACTGGAGTTGCTTACCAAGATGTTCCTTAGTGGCTGAGTTACAGTTTTGGCTTAAATCTACTTGAAAATATATGGCAAGACCTGATAAGGGTTGTCAAGCCATGATCAACAACCAATTTGACAGAGCTTGAATAACTTTTCTAAGAATAATGTGCAAATGTTGCACAATCCAGCTGTGGAAAGCTCTTAGAGAACTACCCAGAAAGGCTCACAGCTGTAATCACAGCGAAAGGTGCTTCTACAAAGTATTTTGTAGAAGCACCTCCTCCAAGCTGCCCACTGCACTGAGACTAGGAAACACTGTCACCACTGATAAATCCACAATAATCGAGAATTTCAATAAGCATTTCTCTACGGCTGGCCATGCTTTCCACCTGGCTACCCCAACCCTGGCCAACAGCTCTGCACCCCCCGCAGCAACTGGCCCAAGCTCCCCCCGCTTCTCCTTCACCTGTTTTTCTAAAGTCTTCGAAAGCCAAGTAAACAAACAGATCACAGACCATTTCGAATCCCACCCGTACCTTCTCCGCTATGCAATCTGGTTTCCGAGCTGGTCACGGGTGAACCTCAACCACGGTCAAGGTCCAAAACGATGTCATAACCACCATCGAAAAAAGACAGTACTGTACAGACGTCTTCATTGACCTGGCCAAGGCTTTCGACTCTCTCAATCACTGTATTCGTAAATGCAGACTCAACAGCCTTGGTTTCTCTAATGACTGCCTCGCCTGGTTCACTAACTACTTCTCTGATAGAGTTCAGTGTGTCAAATCGGAGGGCCTGTTGTCTGGACCTCTGGCAGTCTCTATGGGGGTGCCACAGTGTACAATTCTCGGGCTGACTCATTTCTCTGAATATATCAATGATGACGCTCTTGCTGCGGGTGATTCTTTGATCCACCTCTACACAGATGACACCATTCTGTATATATCTGTCCTTTCTTTGGACGCTGTGTTAACAAACCTCAAAACGAGCTTCAACGCCACACAACACTCCTTCCGTGGCCTCCAACTGCTCTTACATGCTAGTAAAATGAAATGTATGCTCTTCAACAGATCGCTGCCTGCACCCACCCATCCGACTAGCATCACTACTCTGGACAGTTCTGACTTAGAATATGTGGACACCTACAAATACCTAGGTGTCTGGCTAGACTGTAAACTCTCCTTCCAGACTCACATTAAGCATCTCCAATCCAAAGTAGAATTGGCTTCCTATTTCGCAACAAAGCCTCCTTCACTCATGCTGCCAAACATACTATCGTAAAACTGACTATCCTACCGATCCTTGACTTCGGCGATGTCATTTACAAAATAGCCTCCAACACTCTACTCAGCAAATTGGATGTAGTCTATCACAGTGCCATCCGTTTTGTCACCAAAGCCCCATATACTACACACCACTGCAACCTGTACGCTCTCGTTGGCTGGTCCTCGCTTCATATTCATCGCCAGACCCACTGGCTCCAGGTCATCTATAAATCTTTGCTAGGTAAAGCTCCGCCTTATCTCAGCTCACTGGTCACCATAGCAACACCCACCCGTAGCACGCGCTCCAGCAGGTATATCTCACTGGTCATCCCCAAAGCCAACATCTCCTTTGGCCGCCTTTCCTTCCAGTTCTCTGCTGCAAATGACTGGAACGAATTGCAAACATCACTGAAGTTGGAGACTTATATCTCCCTCACTAACTTTAAGCGTCAGCTGTCAGAGCAGCTTACCGATCGCTGCAGCTGTACACAGACCATCTGTAAATAGCCCATCCAACCAACTACCTACCACATCCCCTTATTTGTTTTTGTTTTTCTGCTCTTTTGCACACCAGTATTTATACTTGCACATCCTCATCTGCACATATATCACTCCAGTGTAAATTGCTAAATTGTAATTACTTCACCACTGTGGCCTATTTATTGCCTTACCTCCTTACTTAATTTGCACACACTGTATACAGATTTTTCTATTGTGTTATTGACTGTACGTTTGTTCATCCCATGTGTAACTCTGTGTTGTTTTTGTCGCACTGCTTTGCTTTATCTTTATCTCAACTGGCCAACTTGATTAAATAAAGGTGAAATAAAATGTAAAACATTTATTCAAAATTGACTCAAGGGTGTGAATACTAATGTAAATGAGATATTTCTGTATTTAATTAAGTTTTGAAAAACATGTTTTCACTTTGTCATTATGGGGTATTGTGTGTAGATGGGTGTAGAGAAAAAATATAGTTAACCTATTTTAAATTCAGGCTGAAACACAAGAAAATGTGGAATAAGTCAAGAGGTATGAATAGTTTCTGAAGGCCCTGTAGCGTTGTGCCAGATCACTGAGGCTGTGTCTCAGTGTGTGGATGCTAATTTCATCCAGTAGTTTTGAAAGTGGTGCTCACGAGTCAAAACACTTCCCTGTTTTCTGTGTACTACATCATCCAATTGTGTACTACATCATCCATTTTGTATGACATAATACGAATTCATACAATATGGTATGAATTTGTTGTGCTTAAGATCCCGGACTGCATCTTTAAGTCCATAAGGGCTCTAAATCAACTTTTTTTTCAGCAGCACTGGTGCTTACAACATTTAAAAAAAAAATAGAAGAGCTATATAGAATTTAACACTAGAAAGAGATATATTTAATTGTATCATAGCCTACATTAGAATATATGGATCCTAAACACAACTCCTGGAGTAGTTATAGACAAGTCCACTTTCGTCAAGTTCCATCAAGTTACCAGGTAGCCATGCTAGTAATAGGACTAGACAATGTTGTTTGTTAACAAACATATTGGTAGCCTCCCACAAAATGGTTTATTAAATTATAAAATGTGACCCGCGAATCCACAATTGAAAAAAATTAACAAGTAGCTCCGGTAGCTAGTATGAGTCATATTTGAGCTGTTAGTGCTAGAATAGCAGCTCCGTAAAAGGTGCAACCACAGACCATATGTCAGGTTTCGGCTGAGCAAAATGTATACATTGTTTCACCTCACCTGTGAGAATGAAGAGGACATTCAACATCTCAGGCATCAGCCTTAATCAGGATTTTACAGATCGGAAAGTGAAGGAGGATTTTACATATCTCAAAACGACCCCCCATTGGTCAGATAAAAAATATCATATTTGGCCTAGCAATCACATTATGTTTTGTTTTCCATTCCCATTGTGATTTGTCACTGAACCCAGGAGACAAGTTTGAAATACATAAAACCTTGAAGAAGGCTGATGATGATGATGCTCCAGTTGCTGAAAAGCCGCTTCAGGCTCACAGGTGAGGAGAAATGATACAAATGTATAACAGCTGACAGAAAACAACAATACAAATGTAACAACTTTAAAATAGCCTAGCCTGCATAGAACTTTAGCATTATCTGGGTGAATATGTTTAGGCGCACCTGTGCAACCAAATCAAAATTCCAGATCACAGCAAGATATTTCAGAGCATATGCGACCAAAACATTGCTGATTTTATATTTGATGGTTTTAACTGAGCTTTGTGAGGTAGATGGTAATTTATTTATATTTTTATTTAACCAGAGAAAACACATTGACATTTACATCTCTTTTTTCAAGTGAGCCCTGGCCAAGAGAGCAGCATACATACATACAGGTACACAACACAACATCAAACATAACAATGAATGGAATTAAAGTGCATAAGAGAAAAGAGCAGGTTTAAAAACATACACAAAGTTTGACAAGATGATGGGGCAACAAAGCTTAAGGAACTCAGTTCTTGTGTTGGGGACACAACTTTCAGACAAACAACAAAGGTCAATGCCTTTACCCAATGATATATACATCTCTGCCTTTACCACTCTGCTTCTGTGGAGTTCTGCCTACCACTGCATCTCGCTTATTTCTTTGAAAAAGCGCCCCTCTGTGGACAGCCAGGTGCACTGTGGCTTACCCTATTCCTACTATCCAACGTCTGTGAGCTCTTTTGTCTCAGGGGGTTGAGATAATGGGGGGTATAGACTACATAAAATGAATCCCCTCATATCCCTTTATATCCTCACCATTAACCCCCTGTTCAGTCTCCTGTCACCCCCTCTAGAACAGGTCCAGTGGGTCTCTCAGTGACACAATGCCTTGTACAGTGCCTTTCCACATTCTGTTATGTGAATTAACAGAATTCACATTCTGTTCATTTTTGGTGACATTAACATTCACATGGAAAAGTCCACAGACCCACTCCAAAAGGCTTTCGGAGCCATCGACTCAGTGGGTTTTGTCCAACATGTCTCTGGACCTACTCACTGCCACAGTCATACTCTGGACCTAGTTTTGTCCCATGGAATAAATGTTGTGGATCTTAATGTTTTTCCTCATAATCCTGGATTATCGGACCACCATTTTATTGCGTTTGCAATTGCAACAAATAATCTGCTCAGACCCCAACCAAGGAGCATTAAAAGTCGTGCTATAAATTCTCAGACAACCCAAAGACTCCTTGATGCCCTTCCAGACTCCCTCTGCCTACCCAAGGACGTCAGAGGACAAACATCAGTTAACCACCTAACCGAGGAACTCAATTTAACCTTGCGCAATACCCTAGATGCAGTTGCACCCCTAAAAATTAAAAACATCTGTCATAAGAAACTAGCTCCTTGGTATACAGAAAATACACGAGCTCTGAAGCAAGCTTCCAGAAAATTGGAACGGAAATGACGCCACACCAAACTGGAAGTCTTCCGACTAGCTTGGAAAGACAGTACCGTGCAGTATCGAAGAGCCCTCACTGCTGCTCGATCATCCTATTTTTCCAACTTAATTGAAGAAAATAAGAACAATCCGAAATTTATTTTTGATACTGTCGCAAAGCTAACTAAAAAGCAGCATTCGCAAATGGAGGATGGCTTTCACTTCAGCAGTAATACATTTATGAACTTCTTTGAGGAAAAGATCATGATCATTAGAAAGAAAATTACGGACTCCTCTTTAAATCTGGGTATTCCTCCAAAGCTCCATTGTCCTGAGTCTACACAACTCTGCCAGGACCTAGGATCAAGGGAGATACTAAAGTGTTTTAGTACTATATCTCTTGACACAATGATGAAAATAATCATGGCCTCCAAACCCTCAAGCTGCATACTGGACCATATTCCAACTAAACTACTGAAAGAGCTGCTTCCTGTGCTTGGCCCTCCTATGTTGAACATAATAAACGGTTCTCTATCCACCGGATGTGTACCAAGCTCACTAAAAGTGGCAGTAATAAAGCCTCTCTTGAAAAAGCCGAATCTTGACCCAGAAATTATAAAAAACGATCGGCCTATATCGAATCTTCCATTCCTCTCAAAAATTTTTGAAAAAGCTGTTGCACAGCAACTCACTGCCTTCCTGAAGACAAACAATGTATACGAAACGCTTCAGTCTGGTTTTAGACCCCATCATAGCACTGAGACTGCACTTGTGAAGGTGGTAAATTACCTTTTAATGACGGCAGACCGAGGCTCTGCATCTGTCCTCGTGCTCCTAGATCTTAGTGCCGCTTTTGATACCATCGATCACCACATTCTTTTGGAGAGATTGGAAACCCAAATTGGTCTACATGGACAAGTTCTGGCCTGGTTTAGATCTTATCTGTCGGAAAGATATCAGTTTGTCTCTGTGAATGGTTTGTCCTCTGACAAATCAATTGTAAATTTCGGTGTTCCTCAAGGTTCCGTTTTAGGACCACTATTGTTTTCACTATATATTTTACCTCTTGGGGATGTCATTCGAAAACATAATGTTACATTTCACTGCTATGCGGACGACACACAGCTGTACATTTCAATGAAACATGGTGAAGCCCCAAAATTGCCCTCGCTAGAAGCCTGTGTTTCAGACATAAAGAAGTGGATGGCTGCAAACTTTCTACTTTTAAACTCGGACAAAACAGAGATGCTTGTTCTAGGTCCCAAGAAACAAAGAGATCTTCTGTTGAATCTGACAATTAATCTGGATGGTTGTACAGTCGTCTCAAATAAAACTGTGAAGGACCTCGGCGTTACTCTGGACCCTGATCTCTCTTTTGAAGAACATATCAAGACTGTTTCAAGGACAGTTTTTTTCCATCTACGTAACATTGCAAAAATCAGAAACTTTCTGTCCAAAAATTACGCAGACAAATTAATCCATGCTTTTGTTACTTCTAGGCTGGACTACTGCAATGCTCTACTTTCCGGCTACCCGGATAAAGCACTAAATAAACTTCAGTTAGTGCTAAATACGGCTGCTAGAATCCTGACTAGAACCAAAAAATTGGATCATATTACTCCAGTGCTAGCCTCCCTACACTGGCTTCCTGTTAAGGCAAGGGCTGATTTCAAGGTTTTACTGCTAACCTACAAAGCATTACATGGGCTTGCTCCTACCTATCTTTCCGATTTGGTCCTGCCGTACATACCTACACGTACGCTACGGTCACAAGACGCAGGCCTCCTAATTGTCCCTAGAATTTCTAAGCAAACGGCTGGAGGTAGGGCTTTCTCCTATAGAGCTCCATTTTTATGGAATGGTCTGCCTACCCATGTGAGAGACGCAGACTCAGTCTCAACCTTTAAGTCTTTACTGAAGACTTATCTCTTCAGTAGGTCCTTTGATTAACCTGTTATGGCTAGGGGGCAGTATTTTCACAGCCGGATAAAAAACGTACCCGATTTAATCTGATTATTACTCCTGCCCAGAAACTAGAATATGCATATAATTATTAGCTTTGGATAGAAAACACTCCAAAGTTTCTAAAACTGTTTGAATGGTGTCTGTGAGTATAACAGAACTCATTTGGCAGGCCAAAACCTGAGAAGATTCCATGCAGGAAGTGCCCTGTCTGACAATTTCTTGCTCTTCTTGATTATCTCTATCCATTACAGGGGATCTCTGCTGTTACGTGACACTTCCTACGGCTCCCATGGGCTCTCGGAAGGCGGCAAAAAGCTGAATCGTGGCTTTGCAGGCTCTGGCTGAATAAAGTAGCGCGTTTGGGTAGTGGCTGGTTACAGTACTGTGAGACTCAGGCGCGTGCCCGAGTCGACCTCATGCTTTGTTTTCTTTCGTCTGTTTACCTAAACGCAGATTCCCGGTCGGAATATTATCGCTTTTTTACGAGAAAAATTGCATAAAAATTGATTTTAAACAGCGGTTGACATGCTTCGAAGTACGGTAATGGAATATTTAGAAATCTTTTGTCACGAAATGCGCCATGCTCGTGACCCTTATTTACACTTCGGATAGTGTCTTGAACGCACGAACAAAACGCCACTATTTGGATATAACGATGGATTATTTTGGACCAAACCAACATTTGTTATTGAAGTAGCAGTCCTGGGAGTGCATTCTGACGAAGAACACCAAAGGTAATCAAACTTTTGTAATAGTAAATCGGAGTTTGGTCAGGGCTAAACTTGGTGGGTGTCTAAATAAATCTACTCAGAATATTGCAAAATGTGCTTTCACCGAAAAGCTATTTTAAAATCGGACACCTCGATTGCACAAAGGAGTTCTGTATCTATAATTCTTAAAATAATTGTTATGTTTTTTGTGAACGTTTATCGTGAGTAATTTAGTAAATTCACCGGAGGTTTGCGGGGGGTATGCTAGTTCTGAACGTCACATGCTAATGTAAAAAGCTGTTTTTTGATATAAATATGAACTTGATTGAACAAAACATGCATGTATTGTATAACATAATGTCCTAGGTGTGTCATCTGATGAAGATCATCAAAGGTTAGTGCTGCATTTAGCTGTGGTTTTGTTTTTTGTGACATTATATGCTAGCTTGAAAAATGGGTGTCTGATTATTTCTGGCTGGGTACTCTGCTGACATAATCTAATGTTTTGCTTTCGCTGTAAAGCCTTTTTGAAATCGGACAGTGTGGTTAGATAAAGGAGAGTCTTGTCTTTAAAATGCTGTGAAATAGTCATATGTTTGAAGAATTGAAGTTTTTGTATTTTTGAGGAATTTGTAATTCGCGCCACGCCCATCATTGGATATTGGAGCAGGTGTTCCGCTAGCGGAACGTCTAGATGTAAGAAGTATAGTCTGGCCCAGGAGTGTGAAGGTGAACGGAAAGGCTGGAGCAACGAACTGCCCTTGCTGTCTCTGCCTTGCCGGTTCCCCTCTCTCCACTGGGATTCTCTGCCTCTAACCCTATTACAGGGGCTGAGTCACTGGCGTACTGGTGTTCTTCCATGCCGTCCATGGGAGGGGTGCGTCACTTGAGTGGGCTGAGTCACTGACGTGGTCTTCCTGTCTGGGTTGGCGCCCCCCCCTTGGGTTGTGCCGTGGCAGAGATCTTTGTGGGCTATACTCGGCCTTGTCTTAGGACAGAAGTTGGTGGTTGGAGACATCCCTCTAGTGGTGTGGGGGCTGTGCTTTGGCAAAGTGGGTGGGGTTATATCCTGCCTCTTTGGCCCTGTCCGGGGGTTTCATCGGATGGGGCCACAGTGTCTCCTGACCCCTCCTGTCTCAGCCTCCAGTATTTATGCTGCAGTAGTTTATGTGTCGGGGGGCTAGGGTCAGTCTGTTACATCTGGAGTATTTCTCTTGTCTTATCCGGTGTCCTGTGTGAATTTAAATATGCTCTCTCTAATTCTCTTTCTCTCTTTCTTTCTTTCTCTCGGAGGACCTGAGCCCTAGGACCATGCCTCAGGACTACCTAGCATGATGACTCCTTGCTGTCCCCAGTCCACCTGGCCGTGCTGCTGCTCCAGTTTCAACTGTTCAGCCTGCGGCTATGGAACCCTGACCTGTTCACCGGACGTGCTTGTTGCACCCTCGACAACTACTATGATTATTATTATTTGACCATGCTGGTCATTTATGAACATTTTAACATCTTGACCATGTTCTGTTATAATATCCACCCGGCACAGCCAGAAGAGGACTGGCCACCCCTCATAGCCTGGTTCCTCTCTAGGTTTCTTCCTAGGTTTTTGGCCTTTCTAGGGAGTTTTTCCTAGGGAGTTTTTCCTAGCCACCGTGCTTCTTTCACATGCATTGCTTGCTGTTTGGGGTTTTAGGCTGGGTTTCTGTACAGCACTTTGAGATATCAGCTGATGTACGAAGGGCTATATAAATAAATTTGATTTGATTTGTTATGTTACAGCCTTATTCTAAAATGTACTAAATTGTTTTTTTTCCCTCATCAATCTACACATAATAGCCCATAATGACAAAGCAAAAAAAAAAAGCGATTTATTACAAATAAAAAATGGAAATATCACATTTACGTGCATAAGTATTCAGACCCTTGACTCAATACTTTGTTGAAGCACCTTTGGCAGCGATTACTGCCTCAAGTTTTCTTGGGTATGATGCCACAACCTTGGCACACCTGTATTTGGGGAGTTACTCCCATTCTTCTCTGCAAATCCTCTCAAGCTCCTTCAGGTTGGATGGGGAGCGTAGCTGCACAGCTATTTTTGAACATCTCTGGAGAGACCTGATCGGGTTGAAGTCCGGGCTCTGGCTGGGACACTCAAGGACATTCAGAGAGTTATCCCGAAGCCACTCCTGCATTGTCTTGGCTGTGTGCTTAGGGTCATTGTCATATTGGAAGGTGAACCTTTGCCCCAGTCTGAGGTCCTGAGCGCTCTTGAGCAGGTTTTCCTCAGGATCTCTCTGTACTTTTGCTATGTTCATCTTTTCCTCGATCCTGACTAGTCTCCCAGTCCCTGCTTCTGAAAAACATCCCCACAGCATGATGCTGCCACCACCATGCTTCACCATAGGGATGGTGCCAGGTTTCCTCCAGAGGTGACACTTGGCATTGAGGCCAAAGAGTTCAATCTTGGTTTCATCAGACCAGAGAATCTTGTTTCTCATGGTCTGAGTCCTTTAGGAGCCTTTTGGCAAACTCTAAATGGGCTGTCATGTGCCTTTTACTGAGGATTGGCTTCTGTCTGGCCACTCTACCATAAAGGCCTGATTGGTGGAGTGCTGTTGAGATGGTTGTCCTTCTGGAAGTTTCTTCCATCTCCACAGAGGAACTCTGGAGCTCTGTCAGAGTGACCATTGGGTACTTGGTCACCTCCCTGACCAAGGCCCTTCTCCCCCGATTTCTCAGTATGGCCAGGTGGCCACCTCTAGGAAGAGTCTTGATGGTTCCAAACTGCTGCCATTTAAGAAGGATGGAGGCCACTGTGTTATTGGGGACCTTCAATGCTGCAGACATTGTTTGGTTCCCTTACGCAGATCTGTGCCTCGACACAATCCTGTCTCAGAGCTCTATGGACAATTCCTTCAACCTCATGGCTTGGTTTTTGTTCTGACATTCACTGTCAATTGTGGGACCTAGACAGGTGTGTGTCTCTATGAATCTTGTCCAATCAATTAAATTTACCACAGGTGGACACCAATCAAGTTGTAGAAATATCTCAAGGATGATCAATGGGAACAGGATGCTCCTGAGCTCAATTTCAAGTCTCATAGCAAATGTTCTGAATACTTATGTAAATTAGTTAATTCTGTTTTTTTAAAACCTGTTTTTGCTTTGTCATTATTGGGTATTGTGTGCAGATTGATGAGGATTTTAGAATAAGGCTGTAATGTAACTGTCACGGTTGTCGTCTGGAATGGAGGACTAAAACACAGCAGGAATGTGGATGCTCATCTTGTATATTTATTTAAATAACAAGAACACCAAAAAACAACAAAACAAAACGAACTCACGAACAACGAAACAGTCTTGTCAGGCACACTCAGCAAAACAAGAAACAATCTCCCACAAACACTAAAGCAAACAATTACCCATATATAGGACTCTCAATCAAAGGCAACGAGAAAGCACCTGCCTCCAATTGAGAGGCCGACCCCCCATTAACCTAAACATAGAAATATACCAACACAGAATCAAACGCCCTACTAAATAAACCACCACCCCGAACCACATAAAACAAATACCCTCTGCCACGTCCTGACCAAACTACAATAACAAATAACCCTTATACTGGTCAGGACGTGACAGTAACAAAATCTGGACAATGTCAAAGGGTCTGAATACTTTCCGAATGCACTGCACATGAATAGCCTCATAGATTAGCTGCTGCTGTGAGTACCAATACACCCCTGGATTCCAGGAGGGCAAGAAGAGATGCTTCAGCCTCACCTGGTTGACTGGGGAGGATGCCCTGCTCTAAGTGAGTTTTCAACCTCTGTCAGATGGTGGAGTAAGACTACAAATGGATGTAATGTCAGCTCAACCTCTAAGACTGCAAATTATTGTCAGCTACAGTATAGGTGATAATTCAATTCCACTTTATTTGTTGCCGTTTATAGGAATTTTTGGTTAGATTTCTCAAACAATAAAAACACACACCAGCCAATGAATCAATTATGACAAAAAATAGCTGAAATCTATTTTTTAGGGACTTTACAGCCTATTATCTGAAACATAAATATCAGCTTATTAATAACCCTAGTCTACACACATCAATGTCACACCAAACCAAAGCCATGGCTATAACAATGTTTTATGTTTACTATAAAAACCTGAATACAGACTGACAGAAAACTAAATCCATGTTAATGTCTCATGACATTGAGCAATGACTTCACCCACTATGTTCCCATTGACTGACCTACTGTGGAAAGTCATGATCAAAGTGTATTTTTCATCCTTTTCAGATGTAAAAGTCTCCAAAACCCATACAGCTCCTGGCAACAGCTGAACAATGGCACACAAGAGAACCTCAGTCTGCATCCAGACCAGAACCCTGGCAATGGTATAAAGCAAGGAAATAAAGGACTGTCTACAAGGCAACAACTTTCCTAAACTCATTCATCAAACATTTTGGGGGGAAATGTTCCAATTCCTGTTTTTAATGTTCTGCATAGTCATGCTTTCAGAAACAAAACACAGGACACATAAAACTCTGCCTCTCAGGAGTCTCTGTTTTAGCATACAGTAGGTTCTTTCAGAAACAATGCTTGTCGAAAGTGATTTACAAATGAATTGTACATTCATTTGTATGATGTATTTTATTGGTTTAGTAGCATGTTATGGGTGTGAATGGATTGGATATCTGTTAATTGTCTTCTGTGCAGGCACCATGGTGGAGTCGTGTCCATCCTCTCATCTGTTCCTCCAAGCAAAACCAGAAGCCAAGAGAAGACTGTGAGGAGGAGGACCAGGGAACACCTGAAGGATGGGCGCAACGGCAATCGGTCCACAGACAGCGAAGACCGTGCTGTGAAAGAGAATGGGAAGCTAGGGAGGCTCAAACGACGCAAGAGCCATTCAAGTCAGATTGATGACAGCAAGGCCCCAGCCAATAAGAGAGAAGAAAGCAGGGCCCTGGCCTGGCCAATAAGAGAGAGGACAGCAAGGCCCTGGCCAATAAGAGAGAAAAAAGCAAGGGGTCAGTGGCATCACAGAAGTCAGGGGTCACAGACCTGCCCTCGTCTGCCCCTCAACACAAAATGCACCAGAAAAAGACCAGAAATTTTAAGAAGACCCCACAGAACGACCATCGGGAGTCCAATAACAGAGCCAAAGTCCCTGGTGAGTATCATTTTACTGTTTTTACCACCTGTGTGTGTGTGTGTGTGTGTGTGTGTGTGTGTGTGTCGTGTGTGTGTGTGTGTGTGTGTGTGGTGTGCGTGCGTGCCGTGCGTGCGTGCGTGTGTGGTGTGTGTGATACTTCGTTCCAGTTAGGCAGAAGTCTGGCATCATGCTACTCTACTATGAAGTTAATATTGCAGATGACCTGTCGTTAATCTTTAAGGAGCTATTTTCATTTATATGTACTTTGTGAGATTGAAAAAAAGTTGGAACGAATTTAGCTTTATAAAGATTCTTTGCAGGATGAGGAAGCTCTGAGTAAGCAGAAAAAGAAAAAGGATCTGGGTTTAAATAGGAAAAGCAGATATGGGGAAAGACTGAGGGACTTCTATTAAGAATGTGTGGAAATGAGCACTGGGTTGGACCTGAGCCCAAACAAACAGAACTGGTTCAACAGTGAGTGAAGAAACCATGGCTCAGTACGGGCTGGGATACCCCCAGAAAACTGTAACTGATTTACATAACACACATGTTAATGCCAGAATATATACCTTATATCAATGGCTTTCTGAATTAAGATTGATTTCAAGTGTGTTTTACAACAGGATTTAAATATTCAACCACTTTTCCCTTCAATCCAACTAACCAGTGAATAGATTACTGTGCTTTTGTGTGATCCCGAAACGCAATGGAAAAAGCAACAAAAATAAAAATGTTGCTGATTGGTTCGGAAAAGGTATAGAAAAACAATTATAAACTAGGTAGTTTGGGCCCCTGATGCTAAATATACCGCAGCCCCTCAGGCCTTATTGTTTAATTAGAAGCTGCCCTTTGGAAGGAACTCCCGGATAGCACAACACCCCATAAGGACATGAAGCTGAATACAGTACAGTTTGTCAAAGGGCATTCTGGGACTGTTACTGTGGTGTCGACAGGCACATAGCTCATCATCACCCTCAGATGATAAAGGAGTGTTTGGTTCAGCGGCGTCCGTCGTATGTTTAACTGATATAACCAGTTGAAAAATTCCACACTGTCTAGCAATATGACCTGCTGGATGTGGAGTATGGACCATTGCCAGACCATAGCATTACTGTGTCCCTCTGACCAGACCTAGTTTCAAATACTATATGAAATCTTTACTTTACTTGGGTTTGACTGAACCAATAGAATAGTCGCAAAACTTCATACCCCGCTCACCTAGCACTGCCACAGTCCCAGTCCGAGCCCTGTCCAAGACATACCATTGCATCCCCAACCCTGTCCAAGACATACTTCAGTTATCCCCACAGACAAACAGAAAATACCTCGATGTACTTCCAAAATCTGTTTAATATTGATCAAATGTGACTGGCGTGCCGACATGAATCTCTGGATTTACTCTAGTCTGTGCCAAGAGGAGGAAGTGACTCCTGTCTTATTTCTGAAGTCACTATGAAAAATGCAACATTTCCATCACTTTTACATAGTCTTAGCCAATTCATATAGATTGTAATTTCTCAGTAGGAAGAGAGCTATTTCAGAATATGTACACTGTAGAAACTTTCAAAACTTTAAAAAAATAATTGATGACATTCTCTCAGTCATAAAGAAATCTGCGGTGTAAAGTACTTTAGTAGTAATTTAAAGTATATTTACTTAAGTAGTTTTTTGGTGTATCTGTACTTGACTTTACTATATATATTTTTGACAACTTTTACATCACTACATTTCTAAAGAAAATAATGTACTTTTTACTCCATACATTTTCCCTGACACCAGAAGTACTCGTTACATTTTGAATGCTTAGCAAGACAGGAAAATGGTCCAATTCACCCACTTATCAAGAGAACATTTGGTTATCCCTACTGCCTCTGATCTGATGACTCGCTAAACACAAATGCTTCATTTGTAAATTACGTCTGAGTGTCGGAGTGTGCCCCTGGCTATCCGTGAAATAAAACAAACATGAAAATGGTGCCCGTCTGGTTTGCTATTGAAATGATTTTTACTTTTCATTTTGATACTTAAGTATATTTAAAACCAAATACTTTTAGACTTTTTCTCAAGTAGTATTTTACTGGGTGACTTTCACTTTTACTTGAGTCATTTTCTATTGAGGTATCTTAACATTTACTCAAGTATGACAATTGGGTACTTTTTCCACCCCTGTAAAAAATAAACCTCTGACTGATCAAACTGCAATATATCTGACTAGTCACACAACTTTTATCAAAACAAAAGAGTTATATCTCAATCTCTCTTCTTCCATTGTCTGTTTCTAGCTGGACACCATGACAACCTGCTTATTCTCTAATAAAAAACAACCTGAAACATTTGTCTAAATCAATCAGGGGTATAAAACTCAAAGGCCATGTGTCAGATTGTTTTTTTTTATTATTTCCTTTCAATTCATGTTCAATTAAGACCTAGTCAACCATGTGAGGGGAGTTCCTAATTAATCAGTGACCTTAATTCATCAATCAGGTACAAGGGAGGAGCGAAAACCCGCAGACACTCTGCCCTCCAGGAATTGAGTTTGACACTCCTGGACTAAATATTAAAGTTTGGCTACTTCTCGCTGTTGTCTCTGTATAGTTGTATGCCATGATGCATGTGCTGAACACGTCTGACGAGGTGGAACAGTTGGTGCTGAAGAACACAGGCCTGATGGAGGCCCTCCTACTGAACCTGGCCACGGCCCTGAAGAGGAGCCCCGTCAGAGGTACCGCTCCTCCTCCACCTCGAACCCCGTGGGGTCCACATCCTCTTGGACCTGCTGGGGGCTAAACCCCAGGACAAAAGAGTGCTGTTGGTGACATACACCAAGCCTTTGTTGTTTAGTTCCAGCTAAAATCTCTAATTCTTAAATCTTTAGTGTCCTGGATGGAAAAATCCAAATGCTGCTAGCTAGTTTTACTCAAACACCCGGCTCAACTGAGAGGAATGCTATGTTAGCTAGCTGCGACCGGCTATCCAACACTGGAACTCTTCCAAGTCAAGGTATTCTTTTGGTTTAGTAATTTTCTGCCACCGGGGCCCACCGGTGTAACTGCTAAACTGCTTATGCATCTAGCTAGTTTAGCCTTCTCAAACACCCGGCTCAAACAGAGAGGGATGCTATTTTAGCTAGAAATTACATCATAGAGGCACTGCTTTGTAGGACACAGGTTCCACTGAGACATCTGACCCCATATTTTTTTAACACATTACGGAAATGTAACTTATCCGAAATCATGAACAAGGAAAGGGTAGACCCCATAGCGCACAAGAGGAATAGTCAAAAGAGATGTTATGTAAAGGACAAAATAATATGGATTTGTCTGATTATTCCTACACAAGATCACGTGTCTAGCTTCACGAGACTCGACTATTCTTCACTGTTAATAAATTACTTCTCACAGCTCTGTCAAATCATCTCAATGTGTGTTCTGTGTAATTTGGAGGTCAGTGGAAGAAAACTGAAGAAAAACATCATTTGAGGCTCTTGGCCAACACACATGGAGGTCCTTCCACTGATTTAAATATCTTTGTAGAGCTCAGGGACATGGCCGTTCAACCCAGCAGGTAGGAGGGGCGTTTTGATTTTGCTAGGCTACTTTATGGTCTGGATGAGTCTTCAGAGAAAAAGCTCCATAAAGTAAGTCTTTCTTCCCTCCACCTGCGGTGAGGCCAGGGCGTTTACCTTGTGTTATTTTCTCCCCACCCTGACTTACGCACAAACCCTCAGCAACACACTCATCCCTCCTTGTTGAGTTTAGTATTCCCCTGGAATATTTTGTTTGCAGAAATGTCCATCTCTTGGTAACCATAGTGATGCAAACATTAACAAGTGGTAGTAATAACTACTACTATACTATTAAACAGTGCTTCCTATTAAAATCGAATGTTTAAACATTATTATATATTTGATTTAAACAAATACAGAAGTAAAGAAAAGCTCATAATAAAGAAAATACACTGAGTACACCAAACATTAGGGAACCTTCCTAATATTGAGTTGCAGCCCCTTCGCCAGCGACAAAGGGCAGCAGACAGACCTACAGTATGTTTTAGCAGGGAAGATTGGTAGGGTGATCTGATTTGTAAATATGAAAATCATTTTGTCGAATAGGTTGTGAATCCAAAAGTGTAATTTTGATTCTAGAGGGGGGGACAATGATTTGGTTAAGGTGTAGGAGCAGATTTATGTATTCTTGTCTTCAGGAGAATTCTCATTCATAACAATAGGCTACAATAGAGGGTAATTACTGTGCTTGTCTGTAAGAACACTACTGTTATTCTTCCCAATGTTGCCAGTGTCATCACATATTTGAAATCTGATGCCTACTTGTGTCTATGAAAATTAATTATACTGTATGTCACATCCTGACCATAGAAAGATGTTATTTTCTATGGTAGAGTAGGTCAGGGTGTGACAGGTTTTTTTATCTTCTATGTTTTCTATTTCTATGTTGTCAGGTTCTAGTTTTGTATTTCTATGTTGGGGTTTTGTTTGTGATGATCTCCAATTAGAGGCAGCTGGTCCTCGTTGTCTCTAATTGGAGATCATACTTAAGTAGGTTTTTTTTCCACCTGGGTTTGTTGGAGATTGTCTTTTGAGTTAGTGTTTGTTTCACCGCTGCGTCACGGTTTGTTTTTCAGTTTATTTAGGCAGGCAGAGATGGTAGGGGGACTCACCTCATAAAGGCATCATATTTTGTCTATGTAGAGTAAGACAATGTCAAGGATCTTCAACTAATAGGTATAAACCACCTGAATATTGATATTCATTAGATTTTTCTTGAAGGTTGGGAGGTTTTAGTAATTAATAGTTATAACAAAAACATTTGCAAACACCCAGCACTTGGGAAACATAACTTAGGGGTGGCCAACACTCCTGGAGAGCTAGCAGGATTTTCTTCCAGCCCTATTTTAAAGAGATAGTTCACCCACAAATTACAAAATACAAAATGTTGGTGTCCTTACCTTGAAAGTAGTCTATGGACAAGGAGACTGCAATCTGCAAACCATTGCCATCAACCATTAATATAAACATTTCCTGTACAGAGACTTGTTGTAGTGGTAAAAACTGCAACACATGTTGCATACAACATTCCACCCAAGAGCCTTGATCAATCACTGCTTCCAACCTTCCCACTGTTTCTAGCATTTGTATCCCCATCTCATTTAATTATTGTCTGAATAAAGTGTCAAACCACCCCCAAAAAATATGTTCCAAAAGATATTTGCATACTTTACATTTAATACCCCAAAAATCTCAAAGCAACAAAGTCTCGAATTTTCAGTGTTTATTTAATGTTCAAAGCATTCTAAATACACCTGACCTGTGGTTTTATTTTTTTACATTTTACACCCGGTTCATTTCCCATTTAGGGGTTGTTCCAGGGGGCAATGAAATTCACATAGCAAATCTCACTCCAAACTTTCTTCAAAAGTTGGCAACCCTGCACATAAATCTTTTGTCATGCCTATTCAACCTCTGAATGGCACACACACAATCCATGTCTCAATTGTCTCAAGGCTTAACAATTCGTCTCCTCCCCTTCATCTACACTGATTGAAGTGAGAGTGAGAGAGAGAGCGAGCGAGAGCAAGAGAGAGCGAGAGAGAGCGAGAGAGAGAGAAGGAGAGAGAGAGAAGGAGGGAGTGAGAGAGAGGAGGGCAGGGAGATCTTCCAAGATGCAGAATGTTTGGCTTCAATAGGAAATGCACAGGTGGACTGAAGCTGGGCTCATTTAAAACACACAAAGTCACCATTCTGTCAGAGTCAAATGAAAGGGTGGATACTGGGAACATAAAAGCACTGTAATGCTGAGATTTAGCCCCAAAATAAGCTGCTGGCACAGATACCTTTTCTTTACGAAAAAAAAGGCACAATGCTTTCATTCTATGTGACTCAACCCTTAAAGGGAAAAACTCACTTATGTGTGGGAGGGGCACATTTTTCGAAAAAACTTTTGAGGAAAATGATTTATTTTATAGACTTATATTTACATGGTATTTACCTCAAAATTACACTTTAAAATGGTCATTACTAAATAATGACCAAATAACTACTACTTTTAGGGGATCTTTGAGAGTAATTGACACAAGGTAAATATAAACTTACTAAACTTTCTTTGCAGGGCACAAACTGTTTGCTGTTTAATGTCTACTTTGAACCGTTTACTGTCTTTTGTAATAGTTTACCTTCTATCCTCAGTTTTATCTGAAATGTACAAGAAAACAAGCCTTTTCAAATAAAAAGAAATCAAGAACAACTAAACCAAACAATGTCATAAGTTAAACAATATTTCCATTCAGAATCATAGGAAAACAACGTATGAGAGAGAGAGAAAGAGAGAGAAAGAGAGAGAAAGTGAGAAAGAGATAGCGTTTTGGCACAGGTATTGAGCATGGCATTGTTTCTTTGGACCAACTGACATTCTGAGAATAACTGTAAATTAACTGTATTCTTCTGATGAAAGCTTGTCGTCGTGGTGATTACCTCCAGGGTCAGGACTGCTGCCAATAGTTGCTGTGCTGACACCAATCCCTCCATTCCTCCAAGCTCCTGAAACCAATTTCGACATCCTTCCTCTCTGTGCCTCTCTGTGGGCTGACAGACGGATGGATGAGACTGACTGACTGGTGCACCTGAAGATTAAAGAGCCTAGCTGAGAATTTCAGCCATATGAGACAATTAGGTGTAAATCATTTCCAATTGTTTTGTTGTCACGTCATGCTCTTTCACTCATGACACACTGTATGTACATCTTGTATCTTCATTGGGATATTTAATTTCAGTTCTGTAGAACTCTTCATGTATTGGATCTCTTTGATTGAAAAACCAAAAGATCAGTCTCTTGTTCATTTCTGAACCATTTCCATAGTGGCATTTCAGGGGCCTAGTAAAATACATTTGTGCTCTAACCTGCAAAGCTTACTGTTTTTACCTTAATCGTCAAATTCCTCCCAAACTCCAGGTACAGTTGATTGAATAATGGTTAAGAGAAAGCGGTGCCCTATTACGACTGAATAAAATGACTGTCTCGCTCTAATGCATTAACATGGTTTTGTTAAAATCAGCCTGGCCAACAAGGAGCAGGACTATAATCCACAGATTTTAAGATAAGAACATCAGACTTCTCTGTTACAGCTGGACCCAGATCAGTGACCCCATTGTCTCCACGCCAATGTTATCTAAATCAGCCTTGAAACGAATACTGTAGTGTTACAAGGTTCTTTCAACTGCTCTCTCTCTTCCTGCTGAAAACTGTAATGTTACAAGGTTCTCAGGGCCCGACAATAGAACTTCCATCTTCAAACCATTTACACATATGCTCCCCCCCCCCCCCAAACATGTGGTTTTCGGACACGTGTGAACAAATCATATGTTTAAAAGAAAACATATGTTTCATTTTCACGAGTCAGACATGGTTTTCAGACACAAGAAATGTCACGTCAGAAAAACAGACATGACATGTGGAGTATTCTTACATGTGAAACTGCAAAGTTGATTTTCACATGTGACTGTTTTTCACATGGGAACTTGCAATTCCACATGTGACAGTGAGATTTTTACATGGAGTTCTTACATGTGAAATTGCAAATGAGATTTTCACATGTACTGTAAATTGCAAATTTTCACATGTGCAAATGCAATTCATGTGAGATGAAAACCCGTTTTTCTTCTCACATGTGAAAAGGTGGTGTTATCATTTGAACTCAACATTTAATACATGTCAAACCATATTTTCACATTTATTAAATGTTGAGTTAACATGATAACACCACCTTAATACATGTGAAAATATGGTTTCACATGTAAAAATTTAAGCTCAACGTGTATTTTTTTAAGGGTGGGAAGTAAAGATTTTCCTTTTCGATGCTTGTTACTGTACAATGACTATACTGTATATGAAGGTACGGTATATGAAATACAATATTTGGACTTTGATTAAAGGTATGTGATACAGAATTTGGACTTTCATATACACGTGAAGTAAAACAGAAAGAACATACAAATGTATCATCTGTGTAGGTATCTTTCTGGCACAAGCAAAACATGGATTCCTTTTTATAAACAGTGACGGGTCACTCTCAACATAGGGTACCATCAAGTGATTCACCATTTATTTTAGTTTGAAATGGCAGGTTGAGTGAATCACTGACTCAATATTTAGCTTCAGTTTTCGGACACATAAAGGTTGTCTGTGCTCTGACTAAAACACTGACGTCCCAGTCAGTCAGTCTCACTCACACACTCTGGTCTCTCTCTCTCTGTACCTCTTTGTCTGTGGATCCTCCTGACCTGTCATGCTTACGTCTGAGCTGCCACGTGAAAACTCCCTGGTCACACCTCTTTTGTCAATGTGTGGATGTCTGTCTGGGCAGCAGGTGAGAGTTTCTGCCCATAGTGAAATACACATTACTGTACAGTAGGCTTACAGTGGTGAAACACAGACATGTCAGCAAACTGATTGAGACCAGTTTCAGAATGGTTTATTCCAGTCATTCTAATATTCTCTTAAAGTAATGCTACAGAGGTTTTGTATAATTTCAGCCAGTAGTTTTGAAAGCTGAACTCACGAGCCAAAACGTGAAAAATGTTGTACAACGTCATCCATAAAGTATTATAGTGGCGCAGGAGGGGATGGCTGATGTTTTATGGGCTCCTAATCAATTGTGCTATGTTGTTCATTATTTTGCGTTGTTTGTAACTTATTTTGTAACTTATTTTGTACATAATGTTGCTGCTACTGTCTCTTTTGGCTGAACTTCTGGACATCAGAACAGTGACTACTCACCTCGAACTGGACAAAGATTTTTTATTTAACAAGTCTGACGCGAAGGATATACTACTTTCTCGGGAACGGGCCCAAATCCCCATCATTTGCGTGAAGAAAGGATGTAGAAAAAAAAGCATGTCATATGACCTCCTTTACTCCACACACAGAGACCCATACAAAGCTCTCCCTCACCCTCCATTTGGCAAATCTGACCATAATTCTATCGTCCTGATTCCTGCTTACAAGCAAAAACTAAAGCAGGAAATACCAGTGACTTGCTCAATACTGAAGTGGTCAGCTGAAGCGGATGCTATGCTACAGGACTGTTTTGCAATCGCAGACTGGAATAAGTTTCGGGATTCATCCAATGGCATTGAGGAGTATACCACCTCAGTCATCGGCTTCATCAATAAGTGCATCGACGACGTCGTCCCAACAGTGACAGTACGTACATATCCCAACCAGGAGCCATGGATTACAGGCAACATCCGCATCGAGCTAAAGGCTAGAGCTGCTGCTTTCAAGGAGCGGGACACTAGGAACGGGACACTACGGATGCTTATAAGAAATCCCGCTATGCCCTCAGACGAATAATCAAACATGCAAAGCGTCAATACAGGATTAAGATTGAATCCTACTACACCGGCTCTGATGCTCGTCAGATGTGGCAGAGCTTGAAAACTATTACGGACTACAAAGGGAAACCCAGCCACAAGCTGCCCAGTGACGCGAGCCTACCAGATGAGCTAAATGCCTTTTATGCTCGCTTCGAGGCAAGCAACGCTGAAGCATGCATGAGAGCATCAGCTGTTCCGGAAGACTGTGTGATAACGCTCTTGGTAGCCAATTCGTGGCATCAAGGAAAGCCCAAACAATTGTCAAAGACTCCAGTCACCCAAGTCAAAGACTGTTCTCTCTGCTACCACACGGCAAGCAGTACCGGAGCGCTTGCCGTGTTTTTACACTGCTGCTACTCGCTGTTTATTATCTATGCATAGTCACTTTACTCCTACCTACATGCACAAATTACCTAGACTAACCTGTACCCCCTGTATATAGCCTCGTTATTGTTATTTTAATGCGTTGCTTTTTTTTTTTTTACTTTAGTTTATTTGGTAAATTTAACTATTTCTTTAACTGCATTGTTGGTTAAGAGCTTGTAAGTAAGCATTTCATGGTAAGGTTGTTGTATTCGGTGCATGTGACAAACTAAGTTTGATTTGATTTGATACTGTGATACTGATCGTGCAAAAAAATTATATATGTTCTACACTTCATTCAACGTGTTATGAATTTGTAAGTGCTTAAGATCCTGTTCAGTCTCTTTAACCTGTGAACTGTAAACTCTGAGATGCTATCAAACACTCAACAAAAGACAGACATAATAATGGGACTGTCCAGTGGCCTACTGTGGGTTATTTCACAGTGTGGTTAATAGAATCTACCAATTTCTTCAGACAACCATCCCATTCACATCAGCACCAAAAACAAATGGTAGGACGACCTGTGCCCAGTGTGGCTACTGAGGGTCAGCACTCCCTCTGAACCATGAGGGCTCGTGTGTGTGTGTGTGTGTGTGTGTGTGTGTGTGTGTGTGTGTGTGTGTGTGTGTGTGTGTGTGTGTGTGTGTGTGTGTGTGTGTGTACTGTACTGTAGACATGGTCTCTCTCCCTCCATTTAAAGACCCAGTCAGTGTGTTTGTGTGTACAGAGGGCTGGGGTGGTGTATAGACCAGTATCTGTGGCTGAACAGCAGAGCCTCTGTTGGGTCCGTTTGGGTTCATGCCGTACCGGCTCTACACGTACACCAACCTAATTAGTTTTTTCTGGTCTGAGCCAGATGTTACTTACTGGCATTGCTTGACGAATGCAGGTTATTTATTTTCAACTTTAAATATTTGTTTAACAAGTGTCGTGAGGAGCCAGCAGAGCCAGTGCTAATGGCAGCTTGGCCGTTATTTTTGTATTTAATTTTTAATTTTATTTAACCTTTATTTAACGAGACAAGTCAGTTAAGAACAAATTCTTATTTACAATGACGGCCTACCCCGGCCAAACCTGGACAACGCTGGGCCAATTGTGCGCCGCCCTATGGGACTCCCAATCATGGCCGGATGTGATACAGCCTGGATTTGAACCAGGGACTGTAGTTTATGATGATATGACAGAACTCTTCCGGTGCGTTCAAGACAACTTGGAATGGAGAACTAAGAAATCTCCGACCTCTGACTCCAGTGCGTTGAAGACAACTGGGAACTAGGAAAAAAACAAGCTCCGACTGGGACAAATGGGTTTGTAATTTCAAGTTGGAAATTCAGGTCTCATTCTAGAGCTCCGACTTCTCCGAATTTAACATCACTGACATCACATTTTTTCCCAATCTGAGCTCGTTTTTTTCCACGAGTTCCCAGTTGTCTTGAACGCACAATTCCACCTCTCAAAAAAGTAATGACCTTCTCTATTCATCATGATCATCATCCTCCTCCTCCTCACCACCCCAAGGAGGATGATCTATGTCCAGAATGTGAGATGTACAGTAATGGAGAGAGAGCAGCTGCGCTAAAGCTGTCCCATAACTGGCTCAGTCAGCATAGAATAGCTAGAGGATGGCTGTGGACAAGCTAAGGCTTGGCTGGGGATTACAAAAAGGGAGCTAGCTATATATCTGTGAGATGTAGCATTACAGTGTGACTTCTCTAAGGCCCCGTCGGCAGGGCTGTCGGTCTGCTGGGCGGCCCACCACCAAGGTTCCAGGCTAGGGAGGGACAACAGCTCTGGTTGGGGCAGGATGGAGGAATCTTGGAGAGATTTATAGAAAGGCTCATGCTCTGTGTAGAGAAGCCACATGATGACGCATGATGGGCTGCTGTAAAACCAACAAAAATAGAAAATCTATTACACATCGTGACAAATGAGCCATTCTCTGCTTGGCCTCAGGTTTGAAATTCAATGGTCAGTTAGAGCAAAACCAAGACATTCTGAGATTTTGGCATCCTATCGAGAGAATCCCTCAATGGAATTATTTTATTTTATTACTGCAAATGAGGCATGTCCCACTCCCAGATATGGGTTATTGGAAGTTTGTATGCCAGTGCCATTTATTTTCTATTCACCAGTCCCCTGGTAATCTGACTGGAACATGTCTAGGTCACTGGCAAGTTCCATGAACAATGGCTCAAGCTGCTGTTTGACATTTGTCCAAAAAGAGCATGATTTCAATATGGTATATTCATCAGTATTTGATCTGCACATAAAATGTCCCCACAGCAATGCCTCTATGACTTGGCAGTTACATATTTCCTCTGTCTCTCCAAAAGCTACATGGGGCAAGACATCACTAGCTAGCTATCGCGGCAACTGAAACAGACCTTGAAGAAGTGCCATAAAATTAGCATATTAATATCAACATTTGAATTGTCTTATCTAACATTATTTGACGGTCATGTACTGTGCAACTAATTACTTAGTCTCACATTTCTTTAGATCAGAACAGGTACTTACATATAGAATAGGAAATCATATAATTTCAACTGAGATTAAAGCATTCACACCCCACCGAATGTATACCTATAAATACTTGATTTACCTTACCTACTTCTAGAGTTTTTAAAATGAAGTTCAACTACTGAAGACTCAGACCACTAATAGACAAGGGCGGTTCAAATCTCTCCTTTTGAGACACACCTAGAGACTTACAAAAATTAAATACATCTAGGATGAAACACTTCACACAACGAGGTGTAAGCGTTGCTATCATCATGACAAACAACTTAATTAAAATACAACAATTGTTAAAGAAATAAACTACAACTACACTACACCATTATAGATAGGGAATGTTGGAAAATAATTTGTTTTAGACTTTCAAACAATGCATTCGGAAAGTGTTCAGACCTCTTGACTTGTAGTTTTTTTCCCCTCATCAATCTACACACTATACCCCATAATGACAAAGAAAAAACTGTTTTTTAGAAATATTTACAAATTATACAAAACAAAAACTGGAAATATCACATTTACATAAGTATTCAGAGTTTACTCAGTACTTTGTTGAAGCACCTTTGGCAGTGATTAAATCCTTGAGTCTTCTTGGGTATGACGCTACAAGCTTGGCACACTTGTATTTGAGGAGTTTCTACAATTCTTCACAGCAGATCCTCTAAAGCTCTGTCAGATTGGATGGGGAGTGTCGCTGCACAGCTATTTTCAGGTCTCTCCAGAGATGTTCGATCGGGTTCAAGTCCAGGCTCTGACTGGGCCACTCAAGGACATTCAGAAACTTGTCCCGAAGCCACTCCTGCGTTGTCTTGGCTGTGTGCTTAGGATCATTGTCTGTTGGAAGGTGAACCTTCGCTCAGTCTGAGGTCCTGAGCACCAGTGGTGTAAAGTACTTAAGTAAAAATACTTTAAAAGTATTACTTAAGTAGTTTTTGGGGGTATCTGTACTTTACTTTACTATTAATATTATACATTCTTAATTCCTACATTCCTAAAGAAAATAATGTACTTTTTACTCCATACAGTGGCTTGCAAAAGTATTCACCCCCTTGGCATTTTTCCTATTTTGTTGCCTTACAACCTGGAATTAAAATGGATTTCTTGGGGGTTTGTATCATTTGATTTACACAACATTCCTGCCACTTTGAAGATGCAAAATATTTTTGGGTAAAACAAACAAGAAATAAGACAAAAAAAATGAAAACTTGAGCATGCATAACTATTCACCCCCCCCACCCCCAAAGTCAATACTTTGTAGAGCAACCTTTTGCAGCAATTACAGCTGCAAGACTCTTGGGGTATGTCTCTATAAGCTTGGCACATCTAGCCACTGGGATTTTTGATGATTCTTCAAGGAAAAACTGCTCCAGCTCCTTCAAGTTGGATGGGTTCCGCTGGTGTACAGCAATCTTTAAGTCATACCACAGTTTCTCAATTGGATTGAGGCCTGGGCTTTGACTATGCCATTCCAAGACGTTTAAATGTTTCCCCTTAAACCACTATAGTGTTGCTTTAGCAGTATGCTTAGGGTCATTGTCCTGCTGGAAGGTGAACCTCTGTCCCAGTCTCAAATCTCTGGAAGACCGAAACTGGTTTGTCTCAAGAATTTCCCTGTATTTAGTGCTATCCATCATTCCTTCAGTTCTGACCAGTTTCCCAGTCCCTGCCAATGAAAAACATCCCCACAGCATGATGCTGCCACCACCATGCTTCACTGTGGGGATGGTGTTCTCGGGGTGATGAAGAGGTGTTGGGTTTGTGCCAGACATTGCATTTTCCTTGATGGCCAAAAAGCTCAATTTTAGTCGCAACTGACCAGAGTTCCTTCTTACATATGTTTGGAGAGTCTCTCACATGCCTTTTGGCGAACACTAAGCAATAGATTTTTTCTGGCCACCCTTCCGTAAAGCCCAGCTCTGTGGAGTGTACGGCTTTTAGTGGTCCTATGGACAGATACTCCAATCTCCGCTGTGGAGCTTTGCAGCTCCACAGCTGGTACGTGAGTTGGTACGTGAGTTTTGGTGAGCGAAACTCTCTCTTGGCAGGTTTGTTGTGGTGCCATATTCTTTCCATTTTTTAATAATGGATTTAATGGTGCTCCGTGGGATGTTCACAGTTTCTGATAAAAATGTTTAACTCAACCCTGATCTGTACTTCTCCACAACCTTGTCACTGACCTGTTTGGAGAGCTCATAGGTCTTCATGGTGCCGCTTGCTTGGTGGTGCCCTTTGCTTAGTGGTGTTGCAGACTCTGGGGCCTTTCAGAACAAGTGTACATATACTGAGATCATGTGACATTTAGATTGCAAACAGGTGGACTTTATTGAACTAATTATGTGACTTCTGAAGGTAATCGGTTGCACCAGATCTTATTTAGGGGCTTCATAGTAATACATATGCACGCACCACTTTTCAGTTTTTTATTCTTAGAAATTTTAGAAATAAGTTATTTTTTTAATTTCACTTCACAGATTTGGACTATTTTGTGTATGTCCATTACATGAAATCCAAATGAAAATCCATTTAAATTTCAGGTTGTAATGCAACGAAATAGGAAAAACACCAAGGGGGACGAATACTTTTGCAAGGCACTGTACATTTTCCCTGACACCCAAAAGTACTTGTTACATTTTGACAGGAAAATGGTCCAATTCACACACTTATCAAGAGAACATCCCTGGTCATCCCTACTGCCACTCATCTGGTGGACTCACTAAACACAAATGCTTTGTTTGTAAAATATGTCTGAGTGTTGGACTGTGCCGTAGGATTGGTACCAGGTTTCCTCCAGACGCAATGCTTGGCATTCAGGCGAAACAGTTCAATCTTGGTTTCATCAGACCAGAGAATCTTGTTTCTCAAGGTCTCAGAGTCTTTAGGTGCCTTTTGGCAAACTCCAATCTCGCCACTCTACCATAAAGGCCTGATTGGTGAAGTGCTGCAGAGATGGTTGTACTTCTGGAAGATTCTCCCATCTCTACAGAGGAACTCTAGAGCTCTGTCAGAGTGACCACCAGGTTCTTGGTCACCCACTGACCAAGGCCCTTCTCCCCCGATTGCTCAGTTTGGCCAGGCGGCAAGCTCTAGGAAGTCTTGGGAGTTCCAAACTTTTTCCATTTAAGAATGATGGAGGCCACTGTGTTCTTGGGGACCTTCAATACCGCAGACATTTCTTTGTACCCTTCCCCAGATCTGTGCCTCGACACAATCCTGTCTCGGAGCTCTACGGACAATTCCTTCGACCTCATGGCTTGGTTTTTGCTCTGACGTGCACTGTCAATTGTGGGACCTTATATAGACAGATGTGTGTTTTTCCAAATCATGTCCAATCTATTGAATTTACCACAGGTGGACTCCAATCAAGTTGTAGAAACATCTCATGGATGATCAATGCAAACAGGATGCACCTGAGCTCAATTTCGAGTCTCATAGCAAAGGGTCTGTATACTTATGTAAATAAGGTATTTCTGGATTTTAAAATGTCTAAAAATCTGTTTTTAGCTTTGTCATTATGGGGTATTGTGTATAGATTGATGAGTAATTATTATTTTTTAATCCATTTTAGAATAAGACTGTAACAAAATGTGGAAAAAATCATGGGGTCTGCATACTTTCCGAAGGCACTGTATATATAAATATATGTATTTACCCCAAAAATATATGGAGGATTGGAAATAATGCAGACAATTACATTGATGGAAGCTACAATCTACCTGCAATATTAAAGCTGATCTACCCCCATAAAAAGATACAACATTTATAATTTGACCTGTTGGGTTGGTTTGTTCTGGGACAGAAAGCATTTCTAAATAGCCTCTAACTGACTGCATAACTGTGCCAAACACTAGAACACTTGAGTTCTGTATTTATTTTCTCAGTCAACCTTGTGTTCTGTTTCGTTGTGTTCTTGAATGTAGCCCTGTTTCGTTGTGTTCTTGAATGTAGCCCTGTTTTGTTGTGTTCTTGAACGTAGCCCTGTCTTTTTGTGCCTTTGTGAGGTATTGTTCATTTGGACTCTAGTAAGCCTTTTCCTAGCTAGTTTGTGAGAACCGGTTATAGCCTTCAGTCCTAGTTTTGATTCACCTGCCTGTTTGCCTACCTGTGTATGACCATTGCCTGCCTGTGATCACGATTCCTTCCTTCTGCGAAGGCGAAATAAACGCCTGCCGCGCTCTACGCATGAATCTACACCTTTTTCTCCCTGAGTATTCATTGCAGTAATGTACCTGTCAGAATAGAATAGAGTAGATAATGTTAGAGATCTCACTGTGATTCATATTAGCTTGATTAACTATAATGAACAAAAAAATTAACACAATATGTGAAGTGTTGGTCCCATGTTTCATGAGCTGAAATAAAAGACCACAGATATATTCCATATACAGAAAAAGTTTATTTCTCTCAAATGTTGAGCACAAATTTGTTTACATCCCTGCTAGTGAGAATTTCTCCTTTGACAATATAATCCATCCACCTGACAGATGTGGCATATCAAGAAGCTAATTAAACAGCATGATCATTACACAGGTGCACCTTGTGCTGAGGACAATAAAAGGCCACTCTAAAATGTGCAGTTTGTCACACAACACAATTCCACAGATGTCTCAAGTTTGATGGAACGTGCAATTGGCATGCTAACTGCAGGAATGTCCAGTTGTTGCCAGATAATTGAATGTTAAGTTCTCTACCATAAGCTGACTCCAACATCGTTTTAGAGAATTTGACAGTACGTCCAACTGGTCTCATTACCGCAGACCATGTGTAACCACGCCAGCCAAGGACCTCCACATCCGGCTTCTTCACCTGCGGGATCATCTGAGACCAGCCACCTGGACAGCTGATGAAACTGAGGAGTATTTCTGTCTGTAATAAAGCCCTTTTGTGGGGAAAAACTCATTCTGATTGGCTGGGCCTAGCTCCCCAGTGGGTGGGCCTGGCTCCCAAGTGAGTGGGCCATAGATTAGGGCCTATTCCAATTGACTGATTTGCTTATATGAAATGTAACTCAGTAAAATCATTGACATTTTTGCATGTAGCGTTTATATTTTCGTTCAGTTTTGCTCATTGAAAGTAAATAAATACGTCTAGGACTAAATAAGGTTGTGGTCACACTCCCACCCACCCCTCCATCTCCTTCAGATTAACACCATGTGAGTTGTCAGTGTTCCTGTTGTCTTAGAGACAGATAGACTGGTCTTGAACCTGACTGACTGGGGGATGGAAAACCTCAGAGCTCCCAGTCCGAACCTCTCAGGTGTGACATCATCTTCCCCATCCTCCCCATCGCTTTACATAGTGGGCACTCTTCTCTCAAAGAACCCTTTTTGGAACGATATCAACTACACGACTGAATCATTACAAGCAGGTTTGTTTCTACACAGCTGACAAGAAGTAGCCTTGCATACTTTTCAGCACAAACAAAAAAGTAAAGTAGCCTTGCACAAGCCTTGGCTTGTGCGAGCCGGAAGAGCTCATAGGAGCATCTCCTGTTTCTGTAGCGTGAGGCAGCTTGATGTACAAGTACACCCCCTGAATAGGACACTAGTCTATCACAGGGCATTACCCCCAATTAATCTCATTAATGCTGTCCAGGTCGGACCCCCCTGTAGCCATGAACGGATGCACCTGGTCAGCAACAATGTTCAGATACGCTGTGGAGTTCAAACATTGCTCAATTGGTATCAATGGAGCTAACGTGTGCCAGGAACACATTCCCCACACCATTACACCACTGCCACCAGCCTGTACCGTTGACACCAGGCAGGAGGGGCCATGGACTTATGCTGCTTACACCAAATCCGTGATTGAACCGTGATTCTTTGGACCAGGCAATGTTTTTCCACTCCTCAATTGTCCAGTGTTGGTGATCACGTGTCAACTGGAGCAGCTTGTTCTTGTTTTCAGCTGATAGGAGTGGAACCCGGTGTGGTCATCTGCTGCAATAGCCCATCTGTGACAAGGACCAACGAGTTGTGCTTTCCGAGAAGCCGTTCTGCACACCACTGTTGTACTGTGCTGTTATTTGCATGTTTGTGGCCCGCCTGTTAGCTTGCACAATTCCTGTCATTCTCCTTCAACCTCTCTCATCAACGAGCTGTTGTCGCCCACAGGACTACCGCTGACTGGATGTTTTTTATTTGTCGCATCTTTCTTAGTAAACCCTAGACAGTGTTGTGCGGTCATTTCAGAGATCCTGGAATTGGCACACTTGGCACCGATGATCATACCACGCTCAAAGTCGCTTAGGTCACTCGTTTTGCCCATTCTAACTATCAATTGAACATTAACTGAATGCCTCGATGCCTGTCTGCCTGCTTCATACAGCAAGCCACGGCCACGTGACTCACTGTCTGTATGAGCAAACAATTTCCGTGAACGGGGTGGTGTACCTAATAAACTGTCCACTGAGTATATAATACAGTGGTGTCTCTTTCACTGTTAATACAATTAAAGACAGACTACCTAGAGTCAAGTCTGGCCATATTTACTTCTGTCAATCTCAACACATTTCCTGGTATGTAACCCCTAGCCCTCACAGCAATGACCACACACACATTGACTGCCTACTCAGGTGTCGGTCTGCACACTGTCCTTCCCTTTTTCACACTATCTATTCAAATACCACCCCGTCTTCCTCAACATCTGACATGCTTGAAATATCACCCAAATGGGACTGTATAGATACTCTTCAGACCAGCTGATACACGAGTCACTTATTTGGAACTCTTCACCACAAAATTAAATATAACACTATAATATTGCATCACTTGTTTCTCTAAGGTCTTAATTCTATTTGGGCAGCTGAGAAAGTCAGTGTTTCAAAAGTCATGGCAAGGCATTAAACCATTCTCATTTGAATTGTACTTATGCATGTCATCCATTCACCATAACACATACTGTGCAGGTATAAATATCCTCAATGTAGGCTGGGCCTATACATCAAATGCTTGGTAAGATTAGGTGCCAAACCTTTTCACTCCGAATCTTAGGGAGTCATTTGCCACAAACGAATAGATATTTCCTCCAAATTTCCTGGTTGAATGTATAGAATGGGTAAACAGAGTGTCAAGGGATCCCATATTGAATCCAGCTGTGTCCAGATAGAGGCTTTCAGCTGGGCTTAATTCCCCAAAGACAAGGGAGTAAAAACAAAAGTGTCAGTGTATCATACAAGACTTTCCATCGTTATCTTTCTAACCTGACATGAAACAACTGCTCGGTCTGCTTTTTAGACAATAGACCATAGACCTAAGACAAAAGACAACTTCATATTTCACAGACATGGATCCACTAAACTAGACATGACGTTGTCTGGGACTTAATGCCTGACCTTCAGCATGAAGAAAAAAGATCAATAAAGATCAATAACTCAGACGTAATACAGTTCAACAAACATTAATGACATCATACTTGCTCAAACCTACATGTTCCCACAATTTCCATACCCATGTTGTTTGTTCTTCTAATGAAAAATATATACTTTATCATCCTTTGGATATTTCTTCTAATATTTTAATGCCGTATTGCTAATGGTTCTATTTTATTTTATATCTCTCTGTAGCCCACATTTTCTCAATATTTAAATAATAATGCATTTGATTCATCCACTGTCTTAACGACGGAGGACTGTTCTAATAAGAACTTAAGTTATGGGTCATAGAAAATCCAGCTATTATTCAGATCACTTACTGTACATCGTATATCCATTAAAATGTTGCTTGTAAATTCTATACATGACTGGTCTAGGATGTCGTGTGATGCATATGGACAGGTAGGGTATACAGTTCCCAGTCTACAGGAAAATCCTCCAATTTCCTGCAGACACTGAACTTCTAATATCTATTGTAATATCAAAGTATAAGGGGACAGCTGGCTTCCGTTATCCGCCTCTGGTCTGGAATAAAGAATGAAATGCAGAGTCGTCCACACCTGTCAATGGTTAAAGACAAGGGTTCCAACATGGCAGTCGTGTGATGAGTGGAGGAAAGTCAACTCATAAAACCCTAATATATAAACTAGCCTCTAGGTCTTTTTATAAAGTCAGGTTTTGCTGTATCATCATATTTGTTGGAGCTGCGTGCTACTGTAGCTGTCCACTCATTCCACCAGGGTTCATTCATGTTTTCCATGAAATATTGGCAAAATGATCGTGAATCAAATGGATGGTGTGGTTGGCTGAGATCTCCCATTGAACTGAGGCGGGATAGAGAAACAGAAAGATAGGCTATGCACTGTTACATATTTTGTCAGTAGGCCTACAGTAAGTTATCACTCATCACAGACCTACAGTTGCTGAAACAAAACCCCTCAACACTCAAAACCTGTCTAATCTGTCGTGCCTGCTCTGTTACCACTTCTAGGACATTGCCTCCCTTGTCTGCGAAATAAAAGTTTGAAGTAACAAAATCTACCATCTGACATGTACGCTCAGACAGGTACATGGGAAGTGCTCTTTCAAGGTGGTGTGCACCCTTCCTGGGATGCGTCCCAAATGGCACCCTTTTCCCTTTATAGCGACCAAAAGTTGTCAAAAGTAGTGCACTATATAGGGAATAGTGTGCCATTTGGGGCAAAGGCCGAGTCCTGCCTGCCTGCTAGGGGAGAACTGTGAGGGGCTCTGTGTGCTGGGAGCCCGGGCTCAGGGATGGGGGATCCAGTTGCAGGGAGCTGAATCGGCACTCTGTTGGGGCTCGGCTGGACACTGTCACTGCGTGTTTGTTGAGGGCGGGTCAATGAGGACTTTCTTTGACATAGGAATTTCACAGCACACGACTGCAACAGCAGCAGCGCTAGGTGGAGAGCTCTACTCTGGCTCCAGCTCACAGGCATGAGCGGATATACAGTACTGACTGTAGGTGAGGTGGGCAGGGAGGATAGGCAGCTGTGGCCCGGAACACTGAAACGTCAGTAAACAAATCAGAAGACAATAAAGAATGCCAGTTCTACTGCGAGGCCAACAAGAGAAGAAGAGGAAATATGTCTCTATGGGGAAATGGACCTGCATAATGTGCCATATGACTGTGTCCCTTTCACATTTTCTCAGATAAATGTCCATGTACAGTATGTTGAGTATGCTGCGCTGGAGAGTAGTGGAACATCAATGTGTACAGTACAGTATGTTGAGTATGCTGCGCTGGAGAGTAGTGGAACATCAATGTGTACAGTACAGTATGTTGAGTATGCTGCGCTGGAGAGTAGTGGAACATCAATGTGTACAGTACAGTATGTTGAGTATGCTGCGCTGGAGAGTAGTGGAACATCAATGTGTACAGTACAGTATGTTGAGTATGCTGCGCTGGAGAGTAGTGGAACATCAATGTGTACAGTACAGTATGTTGAGTATGCTGCGCTAGAGAGTAGTGGAACATCAATGTGCCACCTTGTCCCAGACAAAACAAGTGTATATAAAATCAAATGTTATTTGTCACATGCGGCGAATACAACAGGAGTAGACTTTACCGTGAAATGCTGTTGTGTTATTTCATTGTTTCTATGTCTTCACTATTATTGTACAATGTAGAAAATAGTAAAAATAAAGAAAAACCCTATAATGAGTAGGTTTGTCCAAACTTTTGACTGGTACTGTATATAAAGGCATGGTAAAGTGTCTAGGCATCAGGATCGATAATAATAAGGTATTTGAGGTAGATATGTACATGAAGGCAGGGTAAAGTGTCTAGGCATCAGTATAGATAATAATAAGATATTTGAGGTAGATATGTACATGAAGGCAGGGTAAAGTGACAAGGCATCAGGATAGATAATAATGAGGTATTTGAGGTAGATATGTACATGAAGACAGGGTAAAGTGACTAGGCATCAGGATAGATAATAATAAGGTATTTGAGGTAGATATGTACATGAAGACAGGGTAACGTGACTAGGCATCAGGATAGATAATAATAAGGTATTTGAGGTAGATATGTACATGAAGACAGTGTAAAGTGACCAGACATCAGGATAGATAATAATAAGGTATTTGAGGTAGATATGTACATGAAGGCAGGGTAAAGTGACAAGGCATCAGGATAGATAATAATAAGGTATTTGAGGTAGATATGTACATGAAGACAGTGTAAAGTGACAAGGCATCAGGATAGATAATAATAAGGTATTTGAGGTAGATATGTACATGAAGACAGTGTAAAGTGACTAGGCATCAGGATAGATAATAATAAGGTATTTGAGGTAGATATGTACATGAAGGCAGGGTAAAGTGACCAGACATCAGGATAGATAATAATAAGGTATTTGAGGTAGATATGTACATGAAGGCAGGGTAAAGTGACAAGGCATCAGGATAGATAATAATAAGGTATTTGAGGTAGATATGTACATGAAGACAGTGTAAAGTGACAAGGCATCAGGATAGATAATAATAAGGTATTTGAGGTAGATATGTACATGAAGACAGTGTAAAGTGACTAGGCATCAGGATAGATAATAATAAGGTATTTGAGGTAGATATGTACATGAAGACAGTGTAAAGTGACAAGGCATCAGGATAGATAATAATAAGATATTTGAGGTAGATATGTACATGAAGGCAGGGTAAAGTGACTAGGCATCAGGATAGATAATAATAGGAGTAAAATAAAGAACAGAGCAGCAGCAGAAAATGATGAGTGTGAAAGTGTGTGTTTGTGCATGTGTGTGTGTGTGATGTGTGGGTATGTGTTTGTGTGTTGTATTTGTGTGTGCCTATGTAGTGTAGGCTATGTGTGTGGGTTTTGTGTGCAAGTGTCAGTGTGCAGGGTAAACAAACAACCCATCTATCTGTCTACAGTCTAGACCTGTCACCTGGCCCAGAAAATAACTGCACTGCTGTAGGTTACTCATACATAATCACAGTCTCTGAAGAGGTCTAGGGCTATATTAGACGATACAGTAATACATCTCATGTGAGTTTCACAATGCAGTGAAGTGCATGCATGGTCTTCTACCACTACATCAATCCCATGTATTATTATTACTTACTTACTATGACCATGCAAGGTGCAATTTGAGAAGGTTTTGCTTTCCAAGCAAGCAAGACACACCTTCCAATGAAACGTCTTCTTTACACCATACATGTGTGTTACATTTGTTTCCTGCTTCAATGTCAGCTGAGGGCGACAGAGGGAGGTGTGTGTTTCTCCGAGTCCCGAGCGAAGAATTCACTCACTCAGTCCACGATATCTTGCATATTAGAAACGTCGGCGTAGGCTACAAGGCGGTCGTCATCGGTTCCACGGTGGGGCTTGTATGAGTGTGGAGAGAGATTGGACTTCTCCCGCAGATTGTGACATCCACCGGTTGTGGGTTGTTTGCCTCGCGCTAAAACACACCGATGGAGCTTTTCAAGTTAGATCGAGGTTTGTTCTATGTCATGATCTCCTGAAGGAAGATAACGGAACGACTCTGAGAAAAGAGGAAGCCACTTTATAATGATCTATTGATCTATTATCCCCGGTGCATTTTTGGTTCCCTGTCAAAGTTGTAAAGGATCAGCTGGAATGGAAATAATTCGCGAATGTCTCCTGCCACGTCTGGACCGTTGTAAAAAGTCTCAAGAAAGAATGAAGTAACCGCTATGGAGCCGGACAATGCCCCGTACTCCAAACTCAAAACAGCTGGAGTCTGGGGGTGAGTACACTTATCCAAACAAATAGCTCTCCCTTTCATCTCTTATGTAGACTGATAATGATTTAACTTGCTTGTGAGCATCTGTTCATCTCCAGTAGGACATTGCATTTCCATACATTCCAGAAGAAACTCATGTTTATTTTCTTGAGAGCACACAAGAATACATACAAAGTGGGAAACATGTCGGTGTCAATGAATGAATTATCATTGTTACGTGATCCCAATGTGTAGACTAATATTTTGCCTTACCATTTTCATGTTGTATTTGTCAGCTATGAAATAATAGTCTTATCTATGAGAGGATCCCCAGGGAATAAGGCCTAGGCCTATTTTAGGGGAGTTGTGTGTCTGTGCAGAGGACTTGCAGAAACATTGGCAGAGGAAACTTGAATAGCCTGTGAAAAGTGCTGGATTCCAGTAGAGCTGGTGTCTATTTACTATTTATAATTTGGGTATTATTAGATAGTTATTAATGATAGCAATAACACATTTTGGATTTCAGACAGTGCATTGCAATGTGTTAGTAAAATACAAGTTCCAATTAAAAACATTTAGTTAAAAAAAATTAAGCGTTTCCCTTTTATAAACTCTGGTGAACTTAAAAGTTGCACTCTCTGCTGCTTATGCAGCTGTGCACTGCTGCAGTGCCAGATGAATGCTGTGGGAGTGATTGTTGGGATTGGGGTTAGATTTAGAGAGAGGAGGAGGGATCCTATTATTCCCTCCCCTCCTTTTCCACTCCTCTTCTTTCCTACATCTCACAGTTCTCATTGGCTAGTTCGATAAATGGGTGGGGAATACACTATTCATAAAAAAAGTTGCATCATATTACATTCAATCTAGTTGTGTTCACAACTCAACTAGCCTAACGTAGCAGGCGTAAAATAAACCCCTGAGCGGCTTGTTTATCTTTCTGGTCTTGATGAGAGAAAAAAAAGCTGCAGGGGAAGGTTCTGTTCTACACTGTCCATACAATCCAGTAAATGTGGAGGAGGAGTTAAGATGGACTGTCGGTTTGTTCATTTCCCGAAAGCGGAAGTTGCGTCACAGACTCTCTTCCGATTTCCCATGAAAACCAGATGCATCCAGTTGTAGCCGACCCGCTGAAATTGCGCTAATTAAAAAACAATGCAGTGCCTTATGGGATTCCACTTCACTCTGAAGCCGGCAGCGTTGCAGGCTTGGCCAAAGTGGTTATTGGAGGGTCTAATGGCCCCTTACAACCTCAATCATTTTCACTCCCTCAGTTTTGGGACACTTTTGCATATGGTGGAGGCGCGCACGAACATGCAAATAGAGGGGCGAGGGGAAGGGGAAGGGGGTCGTTTGGGATTCAGCCAGTGTCTCCCTCCCTCCCTTCTTGGCTGCCTGGCAGGACTTTTCAGGCCTGCAGGTCATTGCGAGGCCTTATTCTGTAAGAGGAAACCCCACAGAAGTCAATGAGTTTAACAGATTGTGGACAAGCTGCTGTGCCGTAACCACATACTTACTGTAAGGCACTCTCATCCAGCTAAAATACTCATTGCTGCTGCCTTGTAAATTCTTTATTTTATTTTTATTTCACCATTATTTAACCAGGTAGGCCAGTTTAGAACAATTTCTCATTTACAACTGCGACCTGGCCAAGATAAAGCAAAAGCAGTGTGACACAAACAACACAGAGTTACACATGGAATAAACAAACGTACATTCAATAACACAATAGGGGGGAAAATCTGGATACAGTGTGCAAATGAGGTAAGATTAGGGAGGTAAGGCAATAAATAGGCCATAGTGGTGAAGTAATTACAATTCAGCAATTAAACACTGGAGTGATAGATGTGCAGAAGATGAATGTGCAAGTAGAGATACAGGGGTGCAAAGGAGCAAAAAAAAAGAGGAGGTAGGTGGATGGGCTATTTACAGATGGGTTATGTACAGGTGCAGTGATCTGTGAGCTGCTCTGACAGCTGATGCTTAAAGTTAGTGAGGGAGATATGAGTCTCCAGCTTCAGTGATTATTGCAATTCGTTCCAGTCATTGGCAGCAGAGAACTGGAAGGAAAGACGGCCAAGGAGGAATAGGCTTTGGGGGTGACCAGTGAAATATACCTGCTGGAGCGCGTGCTACGGGTGGGTGCTGCTATGGTGACCAGTGAGCTGAGATAAGGCGGGGCTTTACCTAGCAAAGACTTAAAGATCCAAGATGGCGTAGCAGTTCAGACGTCCTTTACCCTCCTCTTGTCGTGTCCCGTGTATATATATATTTACATATTTTTCTTCGCATTATCTTTTTACATTTTTTCTTCTAAAACTCAACATCAAAGCACTCTCCTGCAACCCGCCTCACCAATTTAAAAAAGAAAGTATTATTTACCTCAAATCCGAAATCCACAACAGAAGCTAGCCAGAGGTTAGCCATTTTCACTGGCTAACGTTGGAGTTCAGCTAGCCACGGTTAGCTGTCCTCAGCTATCCATTAGCTTGAAAAGCTATCGCCAGTTTTTGTACAGCGCGACTCAGACCAGAGCACACCGGACCTATTCTCTCTCCTTTCCCCGATTTCTACCGCAGGCTCTGGACATTTACACCTGGATCTTGCAGCTAACTAGCTGCTACCTGAGTGACTATTGGCAACGTCGGTCCCGGAATTAACACACATTATCCCGGAGCTAGCCAGCTGAAGAGTTCCGTCAGCCACTCGTGGGCTTTTCCTGAGCTAGCCAGCTGAAGTGTCCCCTGGGCTACAATCACCTATCCTGACCCGCTTTACTGCCGATGCGGAGCCCCATCGGGCCCTCACGACTGGACCACCGACGTTATCTGCCCGAGGGAGTTATCCAACTGGCCCCTCCGTCGCGACGTAACCTGATCGCCCATCTGCGGCCAGATAATCGCTAATCGTTAGCTGTCTTATCGGCTGCGATCTGAATAGGTCTATCGGACACTTTTCTTGGGCCACTATAACTATCTATTTTGCCAACTTGGACTGGTCCCCCCTTCCACACGGAACCCCACTAACCCACAGACGGAAACGCACGAGGTGGCTAAAAACAGACCTCCCTCCATCTTCCACCAGCTTGCTACCTATGGCCTGGCTAGCTGTCTGAATCTCACTGGACCCTTTGATCACTCGGCTAAGCATGCCTCTCCTCAATGTCAATATGCAATGTCCATTGCTGTTCTGGTTAGTGTTTATTGGCTTATTTCACTGTAGAGCCTCTAGCCCTGCTCATTATACCTTATCCAACCTCTCAGTTCCTCCACCCACACATGCTATGACATCTTCTGGTTTCAATGATGTTTCTAGAGACAATATCTCTCTCATCATCACTAAATGCCTAGGTTTACCTCCTCTGTATTCACATCCCACCATACCTTTGTCTGTACATTATACCTTGAAGCTATTTTATCGCCCCCAGAAACCTGCTCCTTTTTCTCTCTATTCTGGACGTCACAGACGACCAATTCTTATAGCTTTTAGCCGTACCCTTATACTCATTCTTCTCTGCTCCTCTGGGGATGTAGCGGTGAATCCAGGCCCTGCAGTGCCTGGCTCCACTCCTACTCCCCAGGCGCTCTCTTTTGATGACTTCTGTAACCGTAATAGCCTTGGTTTCATGCATGTTAACATTAGAAGCCTCCTCCCTAAGTTTGTTTTATTCACTGCTTTAGCACACTCTGCCAACCCGGATGTCCTAGCTGTGTCTGAATCTTGGCTTAGGAAGTCCACCAAAAACTCTGAAATCTTCATCCCTAACTACAACGTTTTCAGACAAGATAGAATGACCAAAGGGGGCGGTGTTGCATTCTACTGCAGAGATAGCCTGCAGAGCTCTGTCCTGCTATCCAGGTCTGTACCCAAACAATTTGAACTTCTACTTTTAAAAATCCACCTCTCCAAAAACAAGTCTCTCACCGTCGCCGCCTGCTATAGACCCCCCTCGGCCCCTAGCTGTGCTCTGGACACCATATGTGAACTGATTGCCCCCCATCTATCTTCAGAGCTCGTGCTACTAGGTGACCTAAACTGGGACATGCTTAACACCCCAGCCATCCTACAATCCAAGCTTGATGCCCTCAATCTCACACAAATTATTAATGAACCCACCAGGTACAACCCCAAAGCCGCAAACACTGGCACCCTCATAGATATCATCCTAACCAACGTGCCCTCTAAATACACCTCTGCTGTTTTCAACCAAGATCTCAGCGATCACTGCCTCATTGCCTGCACCCGTAATGGGTCAGCGGTCAAACGACCTCCACTCATCACTGTCAAACGCTCCCTGAAACATTTCAACGAGCAAGCCTTTCTAATCGACCTGGCCCTGGTATCCTGGAAAGATATTGACCTCATCCCGTCAGTAGAGGATGCCTGGTTATTTTTTTTAATGCCTTCCTCACCATCTTAAATAAGCATGCCCCTTTCAAGAAATGTAGAACCAGGAACAGATATAGCCCTTGGTTCTCCCCAGACCTGACTGCCCTTAACCAACACAAAAATATCCTGTGGCGTTCTGCATTAGCATCGAACTGCCCCCGCGATATGCAACTTTTCAGAGAAGTTAGAAACCAATACACACAGGCAGTTAGAAACGCCAAGGCTAGCTTTTTCAAACAGAAATTTGCTTCCTGCAACTCAAAATCTAAAAAGTTCTGGGACACTGTAAAGTCCATGGAAAATAAGAACACCTCCTCCCAACTGCCCACTGCACTGAGGATAGGAAACTCTGTCACCACCGATAAGCCCACTATAATTGAGAATTTCAATAAGCATTTTTCTACGGCTGGCCATGCTTTCCACCTAACTACCCCTACTGCATTCAACAGCCCTGCACACCCCACAGCTACTCGCCCAAGCCTCCACCATTTCTCCTTCTCCCAAATCCATTCAGCTGATGTTCTGAAAGAGCTGCAAAATCTGGACCCCTACAAATCAGCTGGGCTTGACAATCTGGACCCTTTCTTTCTAAAATTATCTGCCGAAATTATTGCAACCCCTATTACTAGCCTGTTCAACCTCTCTTTCGTGTCGTCTGAGATTCCCATAGATTGGAAAGCAGCTGCTGTCATCCCCCTCTTCAAAGGAGGTGACACTCTTGACCCAAATTGCTACAGACCTATATCCATCCTACCCTGCCTTTCTAAGGTCTTCGAAAGCCAAGTCAACAAACAGATTACCGACCATTTCGAATCCCACCGCACCCTCTCCGCTATGCAATCTGGTTTCAGAGCTGGTCATGGGTGCACCTCAGCCACGCTCAAGGTCCTAAACGACATCGTAACCGCCATCGATAAGAAACAATACTGTGCTGCCGTATTCATTGACCTGGCCAAAGCTTTTGACTCTGTTAATCACCACATCCTCATCGGCAGACTCAGTAGCCTTAGTTTCTCAAACGATTGCGTCGCCTGGTTCACCAACTACTTCTCTGATAGAGTTCAGTGTGTCAAATCGGAGGGCCTGCTGTCCGGACCTCTGGCAGTCTCTATGGGGGTACCACAGGGTTCAATTCTTGGGCCAACTCTTTTCTCTGTATACATCAATGATGTCGCTCTTGCTGCTGGTGAATCTCTGATCCACCTCTACGCAGACGACACCATTCTGTATACTTCTGGCCCTTCTTTGGACACTGTGTTAACAACCCTCCAGACGAGCTTCAATGCCATACAACTCTCCTTCCGTGGTCTCCAACTGCTCCTAAATACAAGTAAAAGTAAATGCATGCTCTTCAACCGATCGCTGCCTGCACCTGCCCGCCTGTCCAGCATCACTTCTCTGGACGGTTCTGACTTAGAATTTGTGGATAACTACAAATACCTAGGTGTCTGGTTAGACTGTAAACTCTCCTTCCAGACTCACATCAATCATCTCCAATCCAAAGTTAAATCTAGAATTGGCTTCCTATTTCGCAACAAAGCATCCTTCACTCATGCTGCCAAACATACCCTCGTAAAACTGACCATCCTACCAATCCTCGACTTCGGCGATGTCATTTACAAAATAGCCTCCAATACCCTACTCAACAAGCTGGATGCAGTCTATCACAGTGCCATCCGTTTTGTCACCAAAGCCCCATATACTACCCACCACTGCGACCTGTATGCTCTCGTTGGCTGGCCTTCGCTTCATAATCGCCGCCAAACACATTGGCTCCAGGTCATCTACAAGACCCTGCTAGGTAAAGTCCCCCCTTATCTCCGCTCACTGGTCACCATAGCAGCACCCACCTGTAGCACGCGCTCCAGCAGGTATATCTCTCTGGTCACCCCTAAAGCCAACTCCACCTTTGGTCGTCTCTCCTTCCAGTTCTCTGCTGCCAATGACTGGAACGAACTACAAAAATCTCTGAAACTGGAAACACTTATCTCCCTCACTAGCTTTAAGCACCAGCTATCAGAGCAGCTCCCAGATCACTGCACCTGTACATAGCCCATCTATAATTTAGCCCAAATTACTACCTCTTCCCCTACTGTATTTATTTATTTTATTTATTATTTTGCTCCTTTGCACCATATTATTTATATTTTAACTTTGAACTTTCTTCAAATTATAATTCTACCATTCCAGTGTTTTACTTGCTATACTTTATTTACTTTGCCACCATGGCCTTTTTTTGCCTTTACCTCCCTTATCTCACATAATTTGCTCACATTGTATATAGTCTTATTTTTGTCTACTGTATCATTGATTGTATGTTGTTTTACTCCATGTGTAACTCTGTGTTTTTGTATGTTGTCGAACTGCTTTGCTTTATCTTGGCCAGGTCACAATTGTAAATGAGAACTTGTTCTCAACTTGCCTACCTGGTTAAATAAAGGTGAAAAATAAAAAAATAAAAATTAAAAATAGATGACCTGGAGCCAGTGGGTTTTGCGACGAATATGAAGCGAGGGCCAGCCAACGAGAGCATACAGGTCTGCATTTCTGGTGAAACCAAATACAGGCATAACATTTTTACACGTTACATGTGTTAAAACACTTATCCAAACTGACATCCAGGCTGAAAACTACTCAGGGATAATCCCAGTACATCGTTGAGACTCATTCTTTGGCCTCATCTACTTTCAATATCTTCAGTTTAACGTAGTCATGGGAACTACCACAAAACACACTCATAGGATAACATAAGCCCGTTTATGTATGTGAAGTCACTATCTGACCTGTAAGTGCTGACTGATGGTTTACTGCATTGGTTTCCTGTGTTGAGTTCCTTAGTGTTGATGTTTCCAGATGTTTGTCTCCCTCTGCTCTTGTAAATGAAGGACTTTTTATTTTATTTTTTCCACTCTCATTGTCTCCTTGATTTCTAAGAACCATTGGTGGGTGTAATGCAAGTGTTTGGAGGGCCTACTCAGAGGCAGTCTGAGGGGGAGCAGTAGCCACCTAGCCGATCTAAGGGCCAGATCATCTGAAAGCAGTACTGATGCTGCTGCCTCAATGGGTTACTGTGCATAAGATCTGACCACTCAGGACAATGACATAATAAATTGTTTAATACTTATAAACAAAAAATGATATGAGTGTAGAAATAACCTTATACAACCCCAGTTATGTGTGTGTGTGTGTGTGTGTGTGTGTCTGTGTCTGTGTCTGTGTGTGTGTGTGTGTGTGTGTGTGTGTGTGTGTGTGTGTGTGTGTGTGTGTGGTGTGTGTGTGCGTGTGTGTGCGTGTGTGTGTGTGTGTGTGTGTGTGTGTGTGTGTGTGTGTGTCTGTTTCTGTGTGTGTGTGTCTGTGTGTGTGTGTGTGTGTGTGTGGTGTGTGCAAGTGTGTGTGTGTGTGCAGCTGTTTGTGTGTGTGTGCAGCTGTGTGTGTGCAGGTGTGTGTGTGTGTGTATGACCATGTTCTTTCTCTACCCCACAGGAGAGCTCTGATACTCTGGACTATTCTCTATAGTACCTGCTTTGTGGGACTAACACAAGCACACCCTGAAGGTGAGGTTTCATTATCTCATTCTGGAGTAAGAATTCATGTATATACAAATGTGTTTATCTCTTATTGGATACCAATCTAGACCAAATGGGTACTGCTAAGTAGACACACACACACAGTTTACACACACACACACACACACACACACACACACACACACACACACCACACACACACACACACACACACACACACACACACACACACACACACACACACATGGAGAGAGTCAAGTTGAGGCCCACAGCCTAAAGTGTATGATTTAATATACAGGGGTGAAAGGTGGATTGTAAATTACATCATATCTTCTGATGTGGTAGTGGAGATGTGATGGAGATAAATCTCTCTGTTCTGATATCCCTCAGAATTTGGGATTCTCTCAAACAATACTGCGCACCCCCCTCCACTGTCTCTGATGAGACGGCTGCATTTATTGTGCAAGACTGCCAAGATTTTCTAAAAGAGGACGTCTGCGGAGATCTGGATGTACTTTAACCTGTAATAGGGTTTTCACTGTGCCACTTCCTCTAGCAAACCCACTATTATGTTATTACATTTCATCACATATCTACTTAGTGCACTTACTGCACTTTCAGAATGAAAACCAGATCATTTTAAACTACAGTATCATGGGACATTCTGCTGATGAAGGAAGTTTTTGTTTTTGTCTTCAAGTTCAGCTTCAGTTCTTTCCATGTGTAGGGGGTCTGTCCAGTGATCGTGCCTTCCCTGCCTACCACTTGCCTGAACATATCAGCCTCACAAATGGCACCCTATTCCCTATATAGTGCACCACTTTTGACCAGAGCCTTATAGGTACTTGTCAAAAGTTGTGCTCTAAATAAGGAACAGGGTGTGATTTGGGACGCAGGCATAATATACAGCCTGCAAACCCAACTCCTTCCCTTATAACATGACTGATGTCCCAATAGCCTTTGAGAATCATAGCTGCAGAGAGAGTGTCTGTACTGTTGTGTAATTCTTCCTCTCTATAGTAGCACTGTACCCTTTAATTGTAGATAGCACCTTTTTTTCTTAGTGTAGCCTAGCTGGTGCAGGGAGCTGGTTCATGATGCTGATTCAGTCTTTGTGGGCCTCAATCAGTATGGTGCAAACACTGTCCCTGGTGGTACCAAGATGGCTTACTACAGCATGGTGCAACCACTGTCCCTGGTGGTACCCAGATGGCTTACTACAGCATGGTGCAACCACTGTCCCTGGTGGTACCAAGATGACTTACTACAGCATGGTGCAACCACTGTCCCTGATGATACCTATTTAAAAGCAAGTGTAACGTTGTAACAATGTTGTAACAAGTGTTGAAGGTTTTGCTACAACAACTCATCTGATTTATTAGATTTTCCTTCTGGACCATTTGATCTCCTGTAAGTAAAGCTGCTTTCTTAAAACTGAATGTCTTTCTTACTAGCATGTATTTCTTACCAGTTTCACAAATATGTAGAATGTGGAGCACTTCCTGTAGAGCACTTTCTGTAGAGCACTTCCTGTAGAGCTCTTCCTGTCCTGGTTTGGGGGTCAGGGTCTGATATATGTACTCATTTGAAATTTGAGCATCTTAAAACATTTATGCAGTCACTAACACTAAGCACAAACACTATAAGTTTAACCGGCATATGGTTACAAAAATTATCTATAATCTCTATTCCTTCCCATGAGTTTGTAATTAAAACCTGTAACATCAAGGCTACTGTAAAGTTTCCACAATACAATAACCGCTTAATCCTGGCCTCCTGTCTCAGTCAGTTCTAGTCATTTTTACACCGTACTCAGCAGAACAGATTGTTCCTTTCCAGACAAAGTAAAGGGAGGTTTTCTGTCTGCTCTGTAGATCTGCAGATATCCTTCATTGTTAAAACTCCACCATCACTGTCCTCTCTCCAGGGAGCCGTTGAGCTTCTGTTTCAAGAGGTTTTTCTAACCAAGACTGACATAATAGCTACATAATCTGTGGGCCATTGGTGGAGTTGGACGTTGATGCACAGCCCCATCGGAGATCGCTGGCTATCTCTTTATGAGCGGTTTTTGCCACAGGATTTCCACATTTTAATCAGGGAACTGCTCGGGCTTGCAGTGTTTCATTTATTTGGTTATATAAAAAAATGGAATTAAATTCTAATGAAGAAATCAAATCAGTTAATTCGATTTTGCGTAGTGTTTTTAACCTTAGCCTCTACTCACCTCTACTCATTCCACTGCCACGTTAAAAGGTGAAAAGGGCCAACAAAGAGTGTTCTCAGGGCAGATCTTCCGGTTTTGACTAGCAGAAGTGACTTTTCGTAGCAGGTTAAGAGAACTAACGCAGCAGGTTAGGATAATTAAGGTGGCAGGTTAGAAAAAGCGTTAGGGTTAGCTAAAATGCAAAAATTGTCCCAGACGCAACTCAAACATATCTAGCTACAAGCAGGCCTTCCCTGAGAACTGTCTTGGTTTCCACTAATGCGATGCTGAAATGTCTGTGATCAACTCTTGTGACCCCTGCTCTTTTAGTTGTTGTAGGTCACACATTCAAAGCATTGGCACAAAGCCTGAAATCACATTGTAAATATATCCCACATGTATGCATAAACAGTTGTTGCTGGTAAGACCTTGGATGAACTGATCTTGATACTTGACTACGAGGAACACTGTCTTTGAGACTTCAGTCTGTATCAGAAATCTATTCCCCCCACCTATTTTAGTGAATGAGTGATGTCTGATATCAGAAAATCAATAGTTCGCAATGAATCGCAGTTTCACTGTCTCATCTTGATGTCATGATTGATGGAACATATTGCCAACGTTTGACTTTGACAACGTCTAAATGCCACTACTGAATTAAACCAAACACATTATGTAAATTCAGTAACTCAGAAGAGACTCTTTGTCTGAAAGAAATCCTGGAAAGATGGCTGAACGCCTGGAACATGTCCTAGTTTATAACAAGATCTCCTCTGTGAAGTCGACATCACTATAACTCAATCTGTAGTGAGAGGAGACAGAAAAAGGCAAACATCAACATAAATACGATGTCACTTTGCTGTCACATCACACCTCCAAATACAACCTGTAATCTGAGATCATCTGGAAGATGTCTATAAACATCCTGATGTTGAGTCTTTGTGCTGAAACACTTGATTTTTCACATCTTCTAAATGAGCTATGTTCATGTGATCTGCCTAATAGTGTGTTTCTTCTGCTCCTCTGTAGATGTGGACGTTCTACAGCAGCTGGGGCTTACAGGGACGAGGACTGGAGGAGGTGCATCGTCCACAGGGGCCCGCTTCGCACCCCATGGGGTCATCCCCTTTAAGTCTGGGGTCATCCTCACCCAACGGGCCCGGGTCCAGGCCCCACTGTCGTCTGTCCTACCCCCTGCCTCCTACCCCACCACCAACCTGTCTCTGATCCTCAGCCTGTGCTCCCACCGCGTCAACAGCGCCTTCCTCTTCACTGTCCTGTCCAAGAGGAGGAGACTGCAGCTGGGGGTCCAGTTCATCCTGGGGAAGGTGCTGGTCTACGTGGGCCAGAGGGACTTGGTCAGTTTCGATTATGACGTTCACAACGGCCAGTGGCATAACCTGGCCCTGGACATCCGAGGCCAGAGGGTCTCGTTATATACTTCTTGTGGGAAGACTAGTGTACATGCAGATCTGCATTCTAAAAAAGAGGAGGCCCTGGATCCCGAGGGCTCTTTCCTCTTGGGTAAGTTGGCCCAGAACTCGGTGCAGTTTGAGGGCGCCATTTGCCAGTTTGATATTTACCCCTCTGCCAAGGCAGCTCATAACTATTGTAAGTACATTAAGAAACAGTGCAGGGAGGCCGACAACTACAGGCCCGTAAATCTCCCATCCCTGCTACCTCTGGTCCCCTCAGACCCAAACCTTACTGTCGCCCTCCTCACCCATGTAATGCTGACTGAAATATCCAGGAAGGCCCCCAGCCCTAATCTGACCTTAACTGAGGACAGAACCAGGACTAAGCTTGTGGTCCCAACTAACCGCCCCACAGTGGCGCCGACCCGCTCTGTGCGTAAGAGTTTTGTGACACCAAAGCCTGGAGCTATGTCCCTGTCTCGTCCTGTGACTGTCGCCCCGACAACGGCCAGGCCGGGATTAAAGCGCCCTTTAGTGGCCACGACCCAAACTGTTACTGTACCCCTCAGGACCAGCGAAACACAAACATCCCCAATGCCAACGTCCCATGGCGACAGTTTAGCTAAAAAGAGCACAGCAGTGGAACCAGGTGTTAAAACCCAGAAACCCACGGGGAGCAGTTTGGCTGCTGCACCACTTCTTTCCACCACCACAACGCCACCAAAGAAGAAGCCAGACCACCAAACCATGGCAGCATCCAAACAAGGCTCTTCTTCTTCTGCTTCTTCTTCAAACACCTCTGTCCTCTTCGTACAGAGGAAGCAGCTGACCGCTCTGGCTGCACAGAAACCTGAGCCCAGAGTGACCAATGTGGAGGCTGTCAAACACACCTCGTTTATCCCTGTCACTCCGCCTGCCACAGATGGCTTCCAAACCTGGGACCTGGAACCGACCCAGTTCTCATTGCTGGCTGGGCCGGGACCACCTGGACTAAAGGGAGAACCAGGACCCGCGGTAAGAACATGTTTTTTTAAATAGAGGTGTGTGTGTGCGCAGCGGTCTAAGGCACTGCATCTCATTGCAAGAGGCATCACTACAGTCCCTGGTTCGAATCCAGGCTGTATCACATCGTGATTGGGAGGCCCATAGGGCGGCGCACAATTGTCCCAGCGTTGTCCGGGTTTGGTCAGGGTAGGCCGTCATGGTAAATAAGAATTTGTTCTTAACGGACTTGCCTAGTTAAATAAAGGTTAAAACAAAATATATACCGTAAATTCCGGACTATAAGCCACAACCTTTTTTCCACGCTTTGAACCTCGCGGCTTAAACAATGACGCGGCTAATATATGGATTTTTCCCGCTTTCAAATTTTTTTCTCCAAAAAAACACATTCTGTGACGTGCTCAGTTTTTGGGCGGCATGAAGCTTTCATTAGACCAATGAAATTGCCGAACGGGTTAAGGTCAAACAGTGACGAGAGCAACAATGAAAACGATCCAATATCGGATGAAGCAATTCTGAGGCTATTCAACTCCGACACCGAAGGAGATGACTTCAGTGGTTTTAGTGCACAGGAGGAGGAAGATAGTGACCAATGACTTTCTTGGTAGACTACTGTTTACTGCACTTTTTTTTTTTTTTTACAAGCCGTGTTTCGTTAAAGCCTATTTATTTTTGTTACAAGCCGTGCTTCGTTAAAGCCTGTGTCAAGTTCATTTGTTTCAATGTACCGGTAGGCACCTGCGGCTTATAGACATGTGCGGCTTATTTATGTTCAAAATAATACTTTAAAAAAAATTCAGTGGGTGCGGCTTATATTCAGGTGCGCTCAATAGTCCGGAAATTACGGTATATATATTTAAAAACATGCCTGGCATGCGTGGCAGCAGCAGCCTGATGCCTTTGAACACCTGATAGCCATATTTCATACTGAGCTCTGTTCTGTACTGTTCTAATCCCTCCTCCGCCCATGGTGTTAAACAAGCAGGGGGCCTGATGCTAAGTCGCTCTGTTGGTGAAGGGGTGGTTGGGTGTTGGGGGTAGGTTCATCCAATTTATAAGCCCCTGACATGAAGCCCTTCCCTGAGTTACAGAATTCGAAGTGCCCCCCCCCCCCCCCCCCAGCCACCAAGCCCTGGCTGTGTGTCCTATAAAGCCAGAAAGGCACTGACTGAGAAAAGAAGTGTCACTTTTACTTGTAAACTGCCCTTCAGTTGTGCATCTGTTCAGATTACATAACATATTGCAGAGGCTCCATCTTTCACTTTCAGTTTTTTGATTCTATCTTGTGTTTTAGTAGGAGCTCACTAAAACGTTACCTTCTCTATAGCCTGCTCGTTGTGCCCCCCTCCCCCAAAGTATGAAAGGCTGGCGGGCCGGTGCTAGCTACCGGTGCTTGCTTGCAAATGTGAGATTTCCTTTTTAGCGTGATAGGTAGAAATAGCCAGGCCAACAGAAGGGCCCTGCCAGCTAGGGGTCTGTGTGTCTGAGCTAAGGGCCTGACACCGGGGCGAGAGATTCCTCCCAGGAGGAAAAATGCAGACCTTTAGAGCAGGATCAGAGGTCATGGTGGATAAAATGACTCGGAACATTTAACCGTTTTATGAAGTGGGGCCTAATTAGAAGTGACAGGAATGCTTGACCTGATAATCATAATTCAATTTACGGCGATATGGATTTGTTGAGTATGTGATTTGTCAGATGAAGATTCTCTGTACATTTTGTTGAGTTAGTTCAAACCTGTGGTGTAATTTTAAAACGTGTGCTTCAATGTTTTTGGGTTGAAGTGAAGACCTCTCGTCTTGTGAAAGCGATGAAAATGATACATGGATTCCCAGAGGACAAACTCACATTGTAATGAGAAATGTTATGAAGTCAGATGTTTGAACAACTTTGAAAACTATAACAAGCATGACTGTACAGCTCCTAACAGACCATTGATAGCTCATAGCATATAGGTAATTTGTTTTTATTGTAACCTTGGAATGTTATGGTGCCCAGGTAGGATGGCAGGGCTTGAGGCTGTACTTGTTTTTAAAGATCTCATGAAATGGGAGTTATTGGTCTTTTCTGACACTCTTGGCCTCGGCCATGTGTCCCCGTGTCATGGACTATTTCAGCTGTTTTCATGTGTTTTGTGGTGTCACTCTTCTCACAATGTTGTATGTTGACGTACTTGATAATAGTACTTGCTTGTGCTGCTAAGGCAATGTCTGCCCTTGACCCTGTCCAAAGTTAAATCAAATACTGATTTCAGATCTTTTTTTGTCAGAAATTTCAGAACATACTTTGTAGTCAAAGTATGACATAGTTTATAGTTTTAATATAATGGCCTTTGTTTGTTATATTGAGGACATTATGCAGGCCCTGCTGTGAGGCAATTCACTGGTCTGGGGTACAGATGATGGTTACCCACATTTTCCATTGTTAACTGAAGCCCAGAGAGCCCCAGCGTTAGGTCATACTTGACCCGAACAGAGCAGCGTTGGCAATTCTTTCCGCTCGTACTTCTGCAGTGAGGGAATCCACACGGCTATGTACGTCATAGCCGCTTAAAGGTGGGAGAAACATGTTTATTGGAGAGCTAGCCTACAATTGATGCTGGGCTGGATTCGCCTCATGCTTGGTCAAGGCTGACATTGCCAGGATATAGGCCTAGTCTGCATCCCATGACGTTGCCAGGATATAGGCCTAGTCTGCATCCCATGACGTTACCAGGATATAGGCCTAGTCTGCATCCCATGACGTTACCAGGATATAGGCCTAGTCTGCATCCCAAATGGCCAAAATTAGTGCACTCTGTAGAGAATAGGGTACCATTGGGAGACAGGCATAGTTTGTCTCCTGCCTGGCATGATAATGTGTTAGAATGCCTTTCAAGTTCCACTGCTATGTAACACCGTTCTATCATCCAAGGTTTGCAGCAGCTAGAATATCTCACTCATTCAGAACCAAGAATTCCACAACTACAATTTGTTTCTATTCCTGTCAGTAGAATTGGAGACTAGACGTTCTTTGTAGCAGCGCAATTCTACAAATTGATTGGAATTTAGATAGAACTATTGGCAAGCTTTGTTTTGAGGGTTTGTGGCAGCCGGTCTGACTATTGGAATCTTCAAACACTGTTGAACTCCACTGCAGTGCAAGCTTGGCATCTGTCAGGTTACACATGTCCTGGCATAGCCCACACTGGTCTCTATCTTCAAGCTGTCAGTGTCATTTCAATTGTGGACCACACCAAAGCATAAACAGTCTTCTTACAGCACTGGTTTCCAGTTAAATAAGCAACACACTGAGAATTGGTCTCCTCAATTTGTACTTACAGTAGGCTTGTTCGATAAAGACGTATTTCTCTAGCTGTGTAAAGTAGTCTTGGTAGTAGTCTTGTGGTTCATTTCCACCATCAGGCTTAGCTCCGGTGTTTGGCCCCAAAATTTTGGCTTTTGTGTTTTCAACTTCAAGGTCTGGACAAAAACAAATTGGTAGTTAAAGACTTAGTAGGGTAGTTAAAGTGTCCAAATAGAAACAATTGTTTTATGACCATCAGGATTTATATACAGTATCCACCATTAAGTTCCTACTGTATGTTAACAAAACCATAGTTCCTACTGTATGTTAACAAAACCATAGATCCTACTATATGTTAACAAAACCATAGATCCTACTGTATGTTAAACCTCTTACATCTAGACGTTCCGCTAGCGGAACACCTGCTCCAATATCCAATGATGGGCGTGGCGCGAAATACAAACTCCTCGAAAATCCGAAAACTTCCTTTTTTCAAACATATGACTATTTTACACCATTTTAAAGACAAGACTCTCTTTTATCTAACCACACTTTCCGATTTCAAAAAGGCTTTACAGCGAAAGCAAAACATTAGATTATGTCAGCAGAGTACCCAGCCAGAAATAATCAGACACCCATTTTTCAAGCTAGCATATAATGTCACAAAAAACAAAACCACAGCTAAATGCAGCACTAACCTTTGATGATCTTCATCAGATGACACTCCTAGGACATTATGTTATACAATACATGCATGTTTTGTTCAATCAAGTTCATATTTATATCAAAAACCAGCTTTTTACATTAGCATGTGACGTTCAGAACTAGCATTCCCACCGAACACTTCCGGTGAATTTACTAAATTACTCACGATAAACGTTCACAAAAAACATAACAATTATTTTAAGAATTATAGATACAGAACTCATTTATGCAATCGTGGTGTCCGATTTTAAAATAGCTTTTCGGTGAAAGCACATTTTGCAATATTCTGAGTAGATAGCCCGGCCATCATGGCTAGCTATTTTGACACCCACCAAGTTTGGTACTCACCAAACTCAGATTTACTATAAGAAAAATTGGATTACCTTTGCTGTTCTTCTTCAGAATGCACTCCCAGGACTTCTACTTCATCACCCAATGTTGTTTTGGTTCCAAATAATCCATAGTTATATCCAAATAGCGGCGTTTTGTTGTGCGTTCAAGACACTATCCGAAGGGTAAAGAAGGGTGACGTTGTCGTTGTTTTCGTTCAAAGACTGAAAATGTAAACATGGAGTCGTCTCGTGCACTCGCGCGCCAGTCTCATTGTTCTCAGATCGACCACTTACCAAATGCGCTACTGTTTTTCAGCCAGAGACAGCAGAGTCATCATTCAACGTTCTGACGCCTTCTGAGAGCCTATGGGTGCATTAGAAAGTGTCACGTTACAGCAGAGATCCCCTGTTTTGGATAGAGATGGCACAGAAGGCCAAGAAATGGTCAGACAGGGTACTTCCTGTAAAGAATCTTCTCAGGTTTTGGCCTGCCATTTGAGTTCTGTTATACTCACAGACACCATTCAAACAGTTTTAGAAACTTTGGAGTGTTTTCTATCCAAAGCTAATAAATATATGCATATTCTAGTTTCTGGGCAGGAGTAATAACCAGATTAAATCGGGAATGTTTTTTTATCTGGGCGTGAAAATACTGCCCCCTATCCATAACAAGTTAAAACCTGTTGGGGATACCCCTTCCCGTTCGGATCCCGTTAACGGGATTGCTTGACAAGATACAACGCGCGAAATTCAAAACAGAATAAATCGAATAATAAAAATTTCTCAAACAATCAACTATCTTACACACTTTGAAAGATAAACATCTCCTTAATCTAACCACGTTGTCCGATTTCAAAAAGGCTTTACGGCGAAAGCATAAAGTTAGATTATGTTAGGACAGTACATTGAAAATAGCTGTGTGTAATGTTTTGTCAATGCAAAGACAGGCGTCACCAAAAGCAGAAAACCAGCTAAAATGATGCACTAACCTTTGACAATCTTCATCAGATGACACTCCTAGGACATTATGTTAGACAATACATGCATTTTTTTGTTCTATCAAGTTCATATTTATATCCAAAAATAGCATTTTACAGTGGCGGTGAAATTCAGAAAATATTTCCCTCAAATGCTGCCAGTGAATCAGCTCTACAATTTACAAAATTACTATTCGAAAACATTGGTAAATTATAATATTGTCATTCAAAGAATTATAGATTAACATCTCGTGAATGCAACCGCATTGCCAGATTTCAAAATAACTTTACTGGGAAATCACACTTTGCAATAAACGAGGTGCTATGCTAAGAAAAATAGGCTAGGCGAAACATGTTAGCGTCATCTTGGAACCATCTAAAATCAAATATACTATTGTAAATATTCACTTACCTTTGATTATCTTCATCAGAAGGCACTTCCAGGCATCCCAGGTCCACAACAAATGTAGTTTTGTTCGAAAAAGTTAATAATTTATGTCCCAATAGCTCCTTCTTGTTAGCGCGTTCTGTAGGCTACTCAAAATGTACTGAAGCCCGCAGGACTTGTCACCACGAAAGAGCAAAAAAATATATTTACGTTCGTTCAAACATGTCAAACGTTGTATAGCAGAAGTCTTTAGGGCCTTTTTCAATCAGAACTTCAATAATATTCAAGGTGGACGATTGCATTGTCTTATAAAACGTTTCGGAAAGAAAGGATCCCCACACGCATGCGCGTCATAGTAGACATGGCCATCCGCCTATGACCAACTTTCCAGGCCTCTCGTTCGGTCAGTTTTTACAGGAGAACACTCAAACCACTTTGTAAATATTGTTGACATCTAGTGGAAGCCTTGGGAAGTGAAAAATGAATCCTAACTCACTGTGTGTTTCAATGGCAAAGGTTTGAAATGATTCCACACATCAGATTTCCACTTCCTGTTAGGATTTGTCTCAGGGTTTTGACTGCCATATGAGTTCTGTTATACTCACAGACACCATTCAAACCGTTTTAGAAACTTTAGAGTGTTCTCTATCCAAATCTACTAATGATATGCATATTCTCGTTTCTGGGCAAGAGTAGTAAACAGTTTAAATCGGGTACATTTTTTATCCGGCCGTGCAAATACTGCCCCCTATCCCCAACAGGTTTTAACAAAACCATAGATCCTACTATATGTTAACAAAACCATAGATCCTACTATATGTTAACAAAACCATAGATCCTACTATATGTTAACAAAACCGTAGTTCCTGCTGTATGTTAACAAAACCATAGATCCTACTATATGTTAACAAAACCATAGATCCTACTGTATGTTAACAAAACCATAGATCCTACTATATGTTAACAAAACCATATATCCTACTGTATGTTAACAAAACCATAGATCCTACTATATGTTAACAAAACCATAGATCCTACTGTATGTTAACAAAACCATAGATCCTACTGTATGTTAACAAAACCATAGATCTTACTCTTAAGTTAACAAAACATAGTTCCTACTGTATTTTAACAAAACCATAGATCCTACTATATGTTAACAAACCATAGATCCTACTATATGTTAACAAACCATAGTTCCTACTGTATGTTAACAAACCGTATTTCCTACTGTATGTTATTTACAAAACATAGTTCCTACTGTACAGTGCCTTGCAAAAGTGTTCATCCCCTTTGGTGTTTTTCCTATTTTGTTGTAATAGACATACACAAAATAGTCCAAATTGCTGAAGTGAAATTAAAAAAATTACTTATTTAAAAAAATTCTAAAAAATAAAAACGGAAAAAGTACATATGTATTCATTTGCATATGTATTCATCACGCATATGTATTCACCCCCTTTGCTATGAAGCCCCTAAATAAGATCTGGTGCAACCAATTACCTTCTGAAGTCACATAATTAGTTAAATAATGTCCACCTGGGTGCAATCTAAGTGTCACATGATCTCAGTATATATACACCTGTTCTGAAAGGCCCCAGAGTCTGCAACACCACTAAGCAAGGGGCACCACCAAGCAAGCGGCATCATGAAGACCAAGGAGCTCTCCAAACAGGTCAGGGACAAATTTGTGAAGAAGTACAGATCAGGGTTGGGTTATAAAAAAATAGCAGAAACTTAGAACATCCCACGGAGCACCATTAAATCCATTATTAAAAAATGGAAAGAATATGGCACCACAACAAACCTGCCAAGAGAGGGCCGCCCACCAAAACTCACGGACCAGGCAAGGAGGGCATTAACCAGAGAGGCAACAAAGAGACCAGAGATAACCCCGAAGGAGCTGCAAAGCTCCAAAGTGGAGATTGGAGTATCTGTCCATAGGACCACTTTAAGCCGTACACTCCACAGAGCTGGGCTTTACGGAAGAGTGGCCAGAAAAAATCCATTGCTTAAAGAAAAAAATGAGCAAACACGTTTGGTCTTCGCCAAAAGGCATGTGGGAGACTCCCCAAACATATGGAAGAAGGTACTCTGGTCAGATGAGACTAAAATGTAGCTTTTTGGCCATCAAGGAAAATGCTATGTCTGGTGCAAACCCAACACTTCTCATCACCCCGAGAACACCATCCCCACAGTGAAGCATGGTGGTGGCAGCATCATGCTGTAGGGATGTTTTTCATCGGCACAGACTGGGAAACTGGTCAGAATTGAAGGAATGATGGATGGTGCTAAATACAGGGAAATTCTTGAGGGAAACCTGGTTCAGTCTTCCAGAGATTTGAGACTGGGACAGAGGTTCATCTTCCATCAGGACAATGACCCTAAGGATACTGCTAAAGTGGAATGGCCTAGTCAAAGCCCAGACCTCTATCCAATTGAGAATCTGTGGTATGACTTAAAGATTGCTGTACACCAGCGGAACCCATCCAACTTGAAGGAGCTGGAGCAGTTTTTCCTTGAAGAATCGTCAAAAATCCCAGTGGCTAGATGTGCCAAGCTTATAGAGACATACCCTAAGAGACTTATAGCTGTAATTGCTGCAAAAGGTGTCTCTACAAAGTATTGACTTTGGGGGGGTGAATAGTTGTGCACACTCAAGTTTTCCGTTTTTTTGTCTTATTTCTTGTTTGTTTCACACAAAAAATATTTTGCATCTTCAAAGTGGTAGGCATGTTGTGTAAATCCAATGATACAAACCCCCCAAAAATCTATTTTAATTCCAGGCAACAAAATATCAAGCCACAGTATGTTAACAAACTGTAGATCCTAGTTTATGTTAAAAAACATAGTTCCTACTGTATGTTAACGAACTGTAGTTCCTACTATATGTTAACAAAACCGTAGTTCCTACTGCATGTTAACAAACCGCAGTTCGTACTGTACGTTAACAAAACCTTAGTTCCTACTGTATGTTAACAAAACCATAGATCCTACTATATGTTAACAAAACGTAGTTCCTACTGTATGTTAACAAAACGTAGTTCCTACTGTATGTTCCTACGTAGTTCTCAAGATGTTTTTCATTTACTCTTTCCTGTCTTGTCATTGTGTTTTATGAGCCTGGTGGAAAAGTAGAAATGAGATTAAAACCTAACATTTCCAAACCTAACTAAGGGTCTGCTCTCTGCTTGGGTTTGCAGACTCTGACCCCTCATTAGCAATGACCTTTGATAGCTGAGCTAATCCATGTGTGTAATTGGTTTAAAGCTAGCTGATGCCCGTAATTAACAAGAGTGGCTGTGTTTGGAACCGACCAACGCAGGCCCCGGTCCACAGTCCAGGCCGCCCTGCCAGCACAATGACTCACACTTCCACATCCAAGCACTGGAGTGGTTTTGGAATTGGAATAATATTGGTTTCAGTGGGAGTGAGCCGTAGCTGGCTTAACAATACGCTCTAAACCACACTGCCAACATTTAAACCCAAGACCTAACAAAGGAGGTTCGCTAGCGCTGATCCAAGTTGAAACTAAGCTGTGTTGAATGTAACAGGCTATGCTTGGAGAATGGCAGGGAAAAGAACGAAGCCTTGTTTCGAATATACAGCTCCTGAAAATGACTTTGGATCCAGCCGAGTATAACCGTGCTGGGTGGATTGATAGGTGTTTTACTGCCAGTGTAATGAGGGCAGTTAGCTCAGCTAGTGATGACATGCCACTATGTGGATTGTATGTTACATTTCCAACTCTCAAACTCTTTCAAGTGCCAACTCTTCCATGGAACTGTATCTCATTCAAGTTCTGTTCTCACACGTGGCTTCATTCAATCAATTCAATCCACTTCCTGTACACAGTCTGTTAGTGCTCTTACTCACTTCCTGCTTTATTGACATATTTTTTTCCCCCTTCTAGGGACTTCAAGGACCTCCTGGGAAGCCAGGGACGCCGGGGAAGAGGGGGCCTCGGGTGAGTTTCTCCTGGTTGTGTTCCTGTTCCTCTTGGAGTACACTAAAACAGTGATTCTTAACCAGGGGGCCCCTGGAAAGAAAGAGCTTTCTTTTTTTAAGGGTTTCAGTGGACCTCAAAAAACCCTGGCACTAAAACCAATAACAAGCTTCATAAAAACCCTCCCATCCCTCCTGTTCTTCCTATCCAGAGTCACATCCATCGTCCATCCTTTACGTTATGCTCTGGGGAGCCAGCTGTCCCTTGTCTGGTCCATTGTACTGTCTATATTCCAAAACCAATACATTAAAGGGAGACTTTAGGATTTTGGCAACATTTTTATGTCCAGTATGAAGGAAGTTAGAGTTAGTTTCACGATCCAATGCCAACTAGCATTAGCGCAATGACTAGAAGTCTATGGTATCTTCTATAGCGCAATGACTGGAAGTCTATTGTTTTTGCTAGCATGCTAGCAGATACCATGGACTTCCAGTCATTGCGCTAACGCTAGTAAGCAATTGCGCTAGCTCTAGTTAGCAACTTCCTTCAAACTGCACACAGAGACATAAAAATGGTATCCATGAGTTCATCTGACTCTGGTGATGTAGATAAATCGCCTCATTGCCAAAATCCCATAGTATCCCTTTAAGATAACACCATTAGTAGTGTCTTAATACAGAGGGGTTTATAGAGAATTATGATAAAGCTCTCAATAACATCTCTGGATTATGGAGCATTATTCACCCTAGGTTCAGTTTCCTTTGGCTCTGACCACACTGTGTTTGTCTGCTGCCAAGGTACGCCTCTAAAGCTGGAAAGCAAACAGCAGTAAGACTATGATAGTCAGTGGAGCCGAAGGCAAATTTGTGAGTGAAGCCTACATTCATTAAGGGAAACACACACGGTCTTCATTGTATGGGCTATATACAGGAGCAATTCAGGTGTTAAAGAATGAATATGTAATGTATATTTAGAAACAACTCTGGATTAGTTAGATTAAGTAGCATACTATTGGGTATTTATATACCTCTAGTGCTTGTGGAATAGGCACCGGCTGGAATGTGGTTTTAACCAATCAGCATTCAGGATTAGACCCACCTGTTGTATAATTTCACTTGGCCTCTATATTAGGCTACTTCTATTTGTATGAATGCTTCCAGTGTATTAGTGCTCTAAATTAAATCGTTCACCATTGCCATGCTTCTCCACTCGCGGCTCCATACTCAGTCAGTGTCTCTGGCCTTAGTAAAATGAGCAGCACTTTATATGAGTTAGAATATGCTCATGTTGTGAATAATAGAACAAAACAAAGACATGTTATGTTTCTCTGAATATTTATGTTGTTGTTGTGTTTAAACTCCCTGTGGCCTCTCTTAGGGCCATGGTTTGGTCTGTAGAGCAGCTGGAACAACCTTTGAACATAGGACCTATGTAATCCATGTCATTTTAAAATGGATGTTTATTAGACTTTACTCAGTAGGAAGCAAGCCTGAATCCCTCCACCGAGATATCTAAGGATTTATCAATGGATCAGGAGTGGCTTTTTTAGATTAGAGCATCAGAACATATTGTTTCTTTCCCACGATGATAATGGAATCCTCTCTTCCATTTTTCAGCTTTTCAGGGATTTTCAGCATTACTGTTTTACAAAAACAGATATGTTCCTAATGAATGTCAAGGTAATACATATGTGTGAAGGATTGAGTGCAGGAAGTCAGCAAGAAACAGACAACTGGTCAGTTTACTGTCTGTTCAGCGATCCTGTGCAGACTGAGTTCTCTAGGTAGTGTGTGTGACTGTACGTGTGTTTGCGTAGGTATGTGCGCATGTGTGTGTTTGCCTGCATACGTGTGTGTGTTTCAGCTACCAGCCGTAGTCTATGAGACTGTGCTACATTCTGGAGGCTGAGGCTGGAGGCTGAGGCTGGAGGCCGGGGGCTGGAGGCCAGGGGCTGGTCTGGGTCCTCAGAGGGGTAGGCTGTGGGAACCCAATCTCTTTAACTGAAGAAAGAGAGCTTTGTCCCCGTCTTATTAAAGGCATTTAAGAGCCAGACTGGAGCTCACTACCAGCTCCCACCAGTACACTACCTTCAAGCCGTTCATTCATGATCAAGAGCCTGAGACCCGGATTGCCAGACAACGCACTCCAATTCATTGTGGACTGAATGATTCCTGAGTGACTTGGTGGTGCAGTATCTTGTACTGTATTGGGTTAATCTTAACGCCTCGATCACACCGACAGCGTCATTGCATTTTGGTACACCACAAGTACATTCATTTCCAATGGAACGCTGTGTTTGCCTTGCAGCATTGCGCTGCAGAGGCAGTTGCAGTGCGTTCTGTGTGGTGCGTATGTTCGATTTATCAAACGTATGCATCAAATTGTATGCATAGACGGCTTGACAGAAATGGTAGCAGAAGGTGAATGTTGAACTTTTGATGCTGCACACCATTTTACACTATGATGCTGTAGGTGTTATCTAGGCATCAATAGGAGACTAAGTGAAAATGGATCTTAAGTGGAAGTTAGAATATGCCCCCAAGACTGTATGATGTCTAAAAGAAGTGGTTGAGCTGCTGCCTGCCTGTCAGCTGGATATGGATAGCTCTGCTCTCTGGGTCGTGGCTCAGCAAACATCAACACATGGGGGAACATTTTCATTCTTCTAATATTGACAAAGACATGAGAAACTGTTTAAACAGTGCAATGACAGTATACTAAACACAGCTTATTTTCTGTGACCTTCATGAACCTTTACAAATGACCTTGGTGGCTCTGGATGGTGAATACTGATTTAATGAAACCTGTTTACAGGGGACTGACGCAATAGTGAAACCTAACCTTTAGAAGCCATTGAACTCATTTGACCTGTCACCTTTGACACAGATATGTGAGGTGTAATCGTGAGTCGTCTAGACGTATAGCCATCCCCCATTCATAATTACAGCTCAGATACTGCAGTAAAGGGTTGGTGACGGTCGGTGCTGTGCGAACGTGAGCTACCTCACTAACGCTAACAGCCCGCTTCTCTTGACAGAGAGGTGTCATGTCTGACTGTGGGCAGCCTGTCTCAACTCAACTCTTCCTTCACCTCTTCCTCTTCAGACACGTGAGATCCTCACACCAGCGTTCCTCAGCTCAGTCGTCAAGCCTGCGGGCGGCTAGCCGGCTAGCACTCAAAGAAAGCCGTGCCTGCCTGAGGAAGATATCACCCAGCCCTGCAGGGAGGCATGGTGCCTGGTGCCTGAGCCGCCGTCAAAGGAGCCTTTGTGTTGTGGGGAACTGACCCTCAGCACAGTGTAGGCAGCAGGGAAGGTGTGAAGGTGCTGTAGTGTGCAGTTCAGTAGATAGCAGTGCAGTATACTCTTAGAAAAAAATATTTTTCGGCTGTCCCCGTAGGAGAAACCTTTTAGGTTGCAGGTAGAATTATTTTGGGTTCCATGTAGAACCCTCTGTGGAAAGGGTAGTGGCACTGAGGAGGAAATCAAGATGAATGTTCTTGGTTGAATGTGCCAGGGTCCAAATAAGGACTCTGCTGTTTTCCAAGGGGAGCTGCCTGTCACTGGTTCTGACAGAAGGCTGATGCAGGTCGATTATAGTGCCATTCAGCACTGCACTGACATTTCCATTCACTGTTTTGGGTATTTTTTATCTGACCTGGGTTCAAATACGGTACATATATATTTGAGTATCTGGTATTTAAAATACTTTTTTTGTCAACTGGAGTATTTTTGAATGCACAGCCCAAAACAAGTATTTTTATTTGAGTATTTGAATGCTTATTTGTGTAAAAAACAAATAGTCTGCAAATTGTATTTCTAATACTCAAATATACTGACTCAAATACAGTCCCATGAATTTATCCCAGGTGTTTGAAAATAGTATTTGAAATACGTATTTGAAAATACTGTCAAATACTTTCCAAGTGTATTTCCAAATACACTATATATACAAATGTGGACACCCCACATTTTGTGGATTCGGCTATTTCAACTACACCTGTTGTTGACAGGTGTATACAATCTAGCAGACCCTGTAGCTCAGTTGGTAGAGCATGGTGTTTGCAACACCAGGGTTGTGGGTTCGATTCCCGCGGGGGGCCAGCACAGAAAAAAAAAAGTATGAAATGTATGCATTCACTACTGTAAGTTGCTCTGGATAAGAGCGTGTGCTAAATGACTAAAATGTAAATGTAGCACACAGCCATGTAATCTCCATACACAAACATTAGCAGTAGAATGGCCTCAGTGACTTTCAACGACCGCAATATTAAGTTAACTGTATTTAACAGTTTCATTATGTTACTTCCTTGATGTCATTTCATGTGATATACATACAGAATGTACATACTCACCCATTTGCTTTCTACATACTCGTGTCGTAGAGCACATTAAAGCTCTGAGAAGTCTGTTATCTGACTTCAAGTCATCTGGATCCAAGCGTCATGTCTCTCTCTGGTCCGTTTAACCTCAGAGTGTGTTAGAATGTCTGTTCTGGATTAATGGGCTGTAAAGACAGTAGCACGTGTCACCCCTGTAAAAGTTGTTGGCCCACATCATAAACCTGGTCCCAGCTCTCCCCCTGTGACACAGCTGCCCCTTCATCCACAGGCAGGCCCAGACCCTAGGCCCAGACCCCAGACCCATGCCTGGGTCTCAGGGGGAGAGAGAGCCATGTGTGTGTGTGTGTGGGTGTGTGCATGTGTGTGTTTTACGAATGAGCTATTGTGTGTCAGGCTTGAGCTTATGTGAGTGTGTGTGCACATACACACCTTGGGCAAATTTCTTTCCTTGTGTACAAGCCAAAGGCCTCTTTTTACAGGGATCAGTGGGGATACTATCAGGGCTCAGGGGAGAAGAGAGGGTTACTCCTCCCATGTCAGGCCACACACTGAAAGGCTGAAGGATAAACTGAGTAATGCTCCTCCTGTCTCCATAGGGGAATATCTCTCTACCTTCCCATCACCTGCTCCATGTCACTTCACATATCATGCCTTCATTGAATATGATGTGTAAGCTAATATCTTAATCTCTCCATGTGCCTCCTGTTTATCTCTTCTTTCTCTCCACCATTTTCTCTCTCCAGAGGTCTTCTCTCCCTTTCTGTCTTCTCTCTCTCCCTCTCTGTCCTCTCTCTCTCTCTCTCTCTCTCTCTCTTGCTCTCTCTGTCTTCTTTCTCTCTCTGTCTTCTCTCTCTCACTCTCTGTCCTCTCTCTCTCTCTTGCTCTCTCTGTCTTCTCATTCTCTTTCTCCCTCTCTCTCTCTCTCTCTCTCTCTCTCTCTCTCTCTCTCTGTCTGTCTTCTCTCTGTCTTCGCTCTCTATCCTCTCACTCTCTGTCTTCTCTCTCTCTGTCGTCTCTTTTTTCTCTCTACCATTTTCTCTCTGTCTCTCTCTCTATCTCTCTCTCTCTCTCTCACTCTCTCTCTCTGTCTTCTCTCTCTCTCTACTCTCTCTCTCTATTCTCTCTCTCTCTCTCTGTCTCTCTCTCCCCTCTCTATATTTCTTTCCCGTCTTTGTATTAAGAGATAATGATTTCCATATGTTGTAATATCCAGCTAATGCAAATGCAATGAGATGCACTGAATGGTTGAATAGAGAGGGAGGAAATCTGTAGATGAGCTTCTGGTAAGTGTCTCCATATGTCCACTGAGCTGTGTGTGGTGTGCTGGGACTGGGGCTGAGGGGGCAGGGTAGTATGTGGGGGGTAGTGAAAGCTGCTGACTTCTATACAGGCTGGTAATAAAGCAACTTCTCTACAGGCTGATAATAACGCAACTTCTCTACAAGCTGATAATAAAGTGCACATACATTAAATAACAGAGACTGAGACAGGCAGGGTTACTAAACCATCTCTCCTCTCTCTCCTCTGTCTGCCCCTCTCTCTCCTTTGCCTCTCATCTCTCTCTCCTGTCTCTCCTCTATCTTTCCCCGGTGTCTCTCTCCTCTCTCTCCTCTGTCTCCCCTTTCTCTCTCCTCTCTCTTCTCTCACTTTCCGCTGTCTCCCCTCTCTCTCTCCTCTGTCTCCCCTCTCTCTTTCCTCTGTCCTTCTCTCAATTTCCTTTGTCTTCCCTCTCTCTTTCCTCTCTCTCTCATCTCTCTCTCCTGTCTCCCCTCTCTCTTCTGTCTCCCCTCTCCCTCTGCTCTCTCTCTCCTCTCTCTCTTCTGTCTCCCCTGTCTCTCTCTTCTCTCACGTTCCCCTGTCTCCCCTCTATCTCTCCCCTCTCTCTCTCCCCTGTCTCTCATCCCTCTCTCTCCTCTGTCTCCCCTCTCTCTTTCCTCTGTCTCCCCTCTGTCTCCCCTCTCTCTCTCCTCTCTCTCTCCTCTGGATGTGATTGTAAATAATTACCCCTCTCTCTTCTCTCCTCCACAATGGAACACTAGGGAGTCAAGAGGGTTTTGGTGTTCAGGAATGCTTTTAGTTCATTTTCTTTTCATGTACGACGGGGGAAACAAACACATTTAAGTCATAACTTAAACTGTCATTATCCCTGTCACCAGAGGTGTTTGTGATGGACATTACCCCAGCACGTCCAACGTTGTCTCTCCGCAAAATAATTCAATATTGATTTGAATCAAATTTTATCAGGCTTCTCAGAAGACACCTTCACAATACTATTTTCCAAAGGGTTCTATCAGCCCCAACTCCCTGTTCTGTTGAATGGGGCCCATTTGGAATATATGTTCTGTTGAATGGGGCCCACTTGGAATGTATGTTCTGTTGAATGGGGCCCACTTGGAATGTATGTTCTGTTGAATGGGGCCCACTTGGAATGTATGTTCCGTTTCCCCAAGAGGACTTATCCTTTACCATTAATTACCAGTGGATGTATGTCAGGTTGCTATTTAGTTGGTACCCCGCTAAAACATTTGGCATACCTGGTCCAATAGGATTGTACATGTACCAACAGTTTTTAGTATAACTCCTATAAGAGAGACAGAATATCCAGTATAGAAATGATTGACTGGCCTTACCTTCACTCTGCTCTGTGGGCCCCTGGGATGAGGATGGAATAGTGAGGAAAACCACATCCATATTTAATAACTCAGACAGGCGGGCAGGCAGGGAAACAAACATGCAGGCAGGCAGGCAGGCAGGCAGACAGACAGACAGACAGACAGACAGACAGACAGACAGACAGACAGACAGACAGACAGACAGACAGACAGACATTTGGTCTGCAGAGCACCTACACAACCTTGACCAGTTGCATAGCCAGACGTTAGAGAGTGGAAAGTCTACTGGCAGTAAGATTACTCAAACAGTGATGGATATAGAAGTATCTCCTACTCCCTCACGAAAACCACAAAGTGGTTGAAGCATATACATGAGCCACTACATGAACACACTGTCACACTCCCTTCATACTGAAACACATGTACATGTAGATCAACCTGTTTTTCTCCTCAATCTTCATTCATCTCCACATTGTGTCTTCCTGTTTTTGTAGGGTCCTCCTGGTCCCCATGGAAACCCAGGTCGCCCTGGACCCCCTGGACTCAAGGTATGTATTCAGTAGATCAATTATGACCCATAGGTGTTTTGGGGGCCACATGGGGCCAAATTAGAGGGCCAATATAGAGACAGGTATTGGTGATAGTGTATGTGCTGTATATAGTGGTAACATTAATTACATGTAGATCCTGTGATTTCATATGAAACTCTATGGCTGTCATGTCCTCTTTGAACTGTGCCTGTGTCAGTACTCATAAAGACAGAGTGAAAGCACAGTGGTTAATCCATAGCTGTGTTCGAATACTCATACTAACTGCACTAACACCACCACTAACCGGCAGATAGGCTAGTGGTTAAGAGTGTTGGGCCAGTAACCGGCAGATAGGCTAGTGGTTAAGAGTGTTGGGCCAGTAACCGGCAGATAGGCTAGTGGTTAAGAGTGTTGGGCCAGTAACCGGCAGATAGGCTAGTGGTTAACAGTGTTGGGCCACTAACCGGCAGATAGGCTAGTGGTTAAGAGTGTTGGGCCAGTAACCGAAAGGTCGCTGGTTTGAATCCCCCAGCTGACTAGGTGAAAACTCTGTTGATGTGCCCTTGAGCGAGACACTTAACCCTAATTGCTGCTGTTAGGTGCTCTGGATAAGAGTGTCTGCTAAATGACCCCAAAAAATTATATGACTGCACTTACACAGAGATGAAAAACAGGTGGTTTATTTTCTGGTTGTAAATTTTAAGAAGAACAATTAAATACCTTTTTTTTTTACTTGCAACTGGGTGTCTAAAGTAAGTGCAATTCTAAAAGTTTCCACTGAAAAAAAAGTCAGTTGGACAATGAAATGAATAGAGTGTTCACAAGTGTAGATGTTGGCACCAGTTACAACCTCCTTTCCCTAGCCCTGTCCAGGAGAGGCTGGTCTGGAGGACGTTTAAAGACCATGGTTGTGTCCCAAATGCCACCCTATTCCCTATAGCGTACAACTTTTGACCAGGGCCCATAGGGGAATAGGGTGCTGTTTGGGATGCACACACATTTCATGCCAAGTTGGGGCTTATGTGAAAATGTAGACTTAAATGGTGCGATGGAGGCAATAATGGAGAAGCGTATATTTTTTTACCATCAGTAACCTAGTAGAATAATTGTATTATTTTGTGACCGTTTATGTCTTTTCACAGTTTTAGCACCAACAGTGATTGTTGACTAGAGTACCTGCTGAAATTGGCCTGGTGCATTCAGGTGGAGACTCTTTCATCGTAGGAAAACAGGACAAAGTCATAAACTGCAGGAGGGCATTCATAAAAGTTACCCATAATGCAGGGTTTGTTCAGAAGCTCAGTGTGTGTAAAATGATTTCCCTTTGATCCAATTCCTTTGAACAAACACATATGTTACTACTGGTTGCAAATATTTCTTTGTTAGTCCTTGAATGGCCCAATTAACATGTAGAGGGCCAGGTTGATTTCCTTTTCCACCTGGCCAGTAAAAACCATGGGCCCTAGTTATATTTAAAGGGCCCTGAGTTTTTCTGGGTCAGATCAAGTGGTCAGTGAAAAACTCCTGATCCTATGTATGAGTGAGGTTTAGGATTATATGCGTTCAATGTCTTTATGGTACAGTATTTAAGATTATAACGTAATTACTTCCCAGTACCCTAGACTACAGCAGTAGTCAGACAGCATCCCACTACTTCCTGAAAAGGACAAGGAATGTGCCTGGTCACTCATATTAATGGACTCTGTCTTGTGTAAATACAACTGTTGTGTGTGAACCCATTTACTCCCTCACACTACAGGCCGGCATGTAAACTGTAATTCTCCACCTTTGTGTGATTAAACAGCATAACTTTGCAGAGAATGTGTAAATGCACCATTACATCAAGCAATTGTGTGTGTATCGGATCACTACTGTTAACTAACAGTGGGTACTGTATTCCTACATGTAAATTCCGGTGCTTGAGCTCTGCCAGAGAACATGTAAATACACACACACACACACACACACACACACACACACACACACACACACACACACACACACACACACACACACACACACACACACACACACACACACACACACACACACACACACAGACAATTTCACACGCATCATATGCTGCTTCTAATCTGCTCTTTATTGTTACACTTAGAAAAAAGTTATTCGGCTGTCCCAATAGGGTAACCCTTTTTGGTTCCAGGTAGAACCCTTTTGGGTTCCGTATAACACTCTCTGTGGAAAAGGAACCAACCAACAGGGTTTTACCTGGGTCCCAAAGGGTTCTACCTGGAACCAAAAAGGGTTCTTTGAGTGTACTCTTATTATTATCTATGCTGATGCCTAGTCACTTTACCCTGCCTTTATGTACATATATACCTCAAATATATCATATCCCTGCACATTGATCTGGTACTGCTACTCCCTGTATTTAGCTCCACATTGATATGGTACTGGTACTACCTGTATATAGCTCCACATTCATCTGGTACTGGTACTCCCTGTATATAGCTCCACATTGATCTGGTACTGGTACTCCCTGTATATAGCTCAACATTGATCTGGTACTGGTACTCCCTGTATATAGCTCCACATTGATCTGGTACTGGTACTCCCTGTATATAGCTCCACATTGATCTGGTACTGGTAATCCCTGTATATAGCTCCACATTGATCTGGTACGGGTACTCTCTGTATATAGCTCCACATTGATCTGGTACTGGTACTCCCTGTATATAGCTCCACATTGATGTGGTACTGGTACTTCCTGTATATAGCTCCACATTGATCTGGTACTGGTACTCCCTGTATATAGCTTCACATTGATCTGGTAGTGGTACTCCCTGTATATAGCTCCACATTGATCTGGTACTGGTACTCCCTGTATATAGCTCCACATTGATCTGGTACTGGTACTCCCTGTATATAGCTCCACATTGATCTGGTACTGGTACTCCCTGTATATAGCTCCGCATTGATCTGGTACTGGTACTCCCTGTACAGTGGGGGGAAAAAGTATTTGATCCCCTGCTGATTTTGTACGTTTGCCCACTGATAAAGAAAGGATCAGTCTATAATTTTAATGGTAAGTTTATTTGAACAGAATAACAACAAAAAAATCCAGAAAAACGCATGTCAAAAATGTTATAAATTGATTTGCATTTTAATGAGGGAAATAAGTATTTGACCCCCTCTCAATCAGAAAGATTTCTGGCTCCCAGGTGTCTTTTATACAGGTAACGAGCTGAGATTAGGAGCACACTCTTAAAGGGAGTGATCCTAACCGCAGCTTGTTACCTGTAAAAAAGACACCTGTCCACAGAAGCAATCAATCAATCAGATTCCAAACTCTCCACCATGGCCAAGACCAAAGAGCTCTCCAAGGATGTCAGGGACAAGATTGTAGACCTACACAAGGCTGGAATGGGCTACAAGACCATCGCCAAGCAGCTTGGTGAGAAGGTGACAACAGTTGGTGCGATTATTCGCAAATGGAAGAAACACAAAAGAACTGTCAATCTCTCTCGGCCTGGGGCTCCATGCAGATCTCACCTCGTGGGGTTGCAATGATCATGAGAACGGTGAGGAATCAGCCCAGAACTACACGGGAGGATCTTGTCAATGATCTCAAGGCAGCTGGGATCATTGTCACCAAGAAAGCAATTGGTAACACACTATGCCGTGAAGGACTGAAATCCTGCAGCGCCCGCAAGGTCCCCCTACTCAAGAATACATATACATGCCCGTCTGAAGTTTGCCAATGAACATCTGAATGATTCAGAGGACAACTGGTGAAAGCGTTGTGGTTAGATGAGACCAAAATGGAGCTCTTTGGCATCAACTCAACTCGCTGGGTTTGGAGGAGGAGGAATGCTGCCTATGACCCCAAGAACACCATCTTCACCGTCAAACATGGAGGTGGAAACATTATGCTTTGGGGGTGTTTTTCTGCTAAGGGGACAGGACAACTTCACCGCATCATTTGACGGGGCCATGTACTGTCAAATCTTGGGTGAGAACCTCCTTTCCTCAGCCAGGGCATTGAAAATGGGCCGTGGATGGGTATTCCAGCATGACAATGACCCAAAACACACGGCCAAGGCAACAAAGGATTAGCTCAAGGAGAAGCACATTAAGGTCATGGAGTGGCCTAGCCAGTCTCCAGACCTTAATCACATAGACAATCTGTGAAGGGAGCTGAAGGTTCGAGTTGCCAAACGTCAGCCTCGAAACCTTAATGACTTGGAGAAGATCTGCAAAGAGGAGTGGGACAAAATCCCTCCTGAGATGTGTGCAAACCTGGTGGCCAACTACAAGAAACGTCTGACCTCTGTGATTGCCAACAAGGGTTTTGCCACCAAGTACTAAGTCATGTTTTGCAGAGGGGTCAAATACTTATTTCCCTCATTAAAATGGAAATCATTTTATAACATTTTTGACATGCGTTTTTCTGGTGTTGTTATTCTGTCTCTCACTGTTCATATAAACCTACCATTAAAATTATAGACTGATCATTTCTTTGTAAGTGGGCAAACATACAAAATTAGCAGGGGATCAAATACTTTTTTCCCCCACTGTATATAGCTCCACATTGATCTAGTACTGGTACTCTCTGTATATAGCTCCACATTGATCTGGTACTAGTGCTCCCTGTATATAGCTCCGCATTGATCTGGTACTGGTACTCCCTGTATATAGCTTCACATTGATCTGGTACTGGTACTCCCTGTATATAGCTCCGCATTGATCTGGTACTGGTACTCCCTGTATATAGCTTCACATTGATCTGGTACTGGTACTCCCTGTATATAGCTCCGCATTGATCTGGTACTGGTACTTCCTGTATATAGCTCCACATTGATCTGGTACTGGTACTCCCTGTATATAGCTCCACATTGATCTGGTACTGGTACTCCCTGTATATAGCTCCACATTGATTTGGTACTGGTACTCCCTGTATATAGCTCCACATTGATCTGGTACTGGTACTCCCTGTATATAGCTCCATATTCATCTGGTACTGGTACTCCCTGTATATAGCTCTATTCTTGTGTATTTTATTCCTCTTGTGTTACTATTTGTATAAAGAAATCTAATAAATTAAACTCTGTATTGTTGGGAAGGGCTCGCAAACAAGCATTTTACGGTAAAGTATACACACCTGTTGTATTCGGCGCATGTGAGAATACGTTTTTACTTTAACTCATATATACTGTAACATTGAGTAGGCTCTTTACGGTGAGGTATATGGGAGAAATCAACATCTGTGCTTTGACGAAGCAGTTTGCTTCAAAACACAACAGTAATAAATACTATTGAGGGAAATCAAGTTGCTGTCCTGAACCTTCTTTCAAGATTTCAGAAATCTACAGTCGTGGCCAAAAGTTTTGAGAATGACACAAATATTAATTTTCACAAAGTCTGCTGCCTCAGAGTCTTTAGATATTTTTGTCAGATGTTACTATGGAATACTATGGAATAGTATAATTTCAAGCATTTCACAAGTGTCAAAGGCTTTTATTGACAATTACATTAAGTTGATGCAAAGAGTCAGTATGTGCAGTGTTGACCTTTCTTTTTCAAGACCTCTGCAATCCGCCCTGGCATGCTGTCAATTAACTTCTGGGCCACATCCTGACTGATGGCAGCCCATTCTTGCATAGTCAATGCTTGGAGTTTGTCAGAATGTGTTGGTTTTTGTTTGTCCACCCGCCTCTTGAGGATTGACCACAAGTTCTCAATGGGATTAAGGTCTAGGGAGTTTCATGGCCATGGACCCAAAATATCGATGTTTTGTTCCCCGAGCCACTTAGTTATCACTTTTGCCTTATGGCTTCGGTGCTCCATCATGCTGGAAAAGACATTGTTCGTCACCAAACTGTTCCTAGATGGTTGGGAGAAGTTGCTCTCGGAGGATGTGTTGGTACCATTCTTTATTCATGGCTGTGTTCTTAGGCAAAATTGTGAGTGAGCCCACTCCCTTGGTTGAGAAGCAACCCCACACATGAATGGTCTCAGGATGCTTTACTGTTGGCATGACACAGGACTGATGGTAGCGCTCACCATGTCTTCTCCGGACAAGCTTTTTTCCAGATGCCCCAAACAATCGGAAAGGGGATTCATCAGAGAAAATGACTTTACCCCAGTCCTCAGCAGTCCAATCCCTGTACCTTTTGCAGAATATCAGTCTGTCCCTGATGTTTTTCCTGGAGGGAAGTGACTTCTTTTCTGCCCTTCTTGACACCAGGCCATCCTCCAAAAGTCTTCGCCTCACTGTGCGTGCAGATGCACTCACACCTGCCTGCTGCCATTCCTGAGCAAGCTCTGTACTGGTGATGCCCCGATCGCAGCAGCTGAATCAACTTTAGGAGACGGTCCTGGCGCTTGCTGCACTTTCTTGGGCGCCCTGAAGCCTTCTTCACAACAATTGAAGCGCTCTCCTTGAAGTTCTTGATGATCCGATAAATGGTTGATTTAGGTGCAATCTTACTGGCAGCAATATCCTTGCCTGTGAAGCCCTTTTTGTGCAAAGCAATGATGACGGCACGTGTTTCCTTGCAGGTAACCATGGATGACAGAGCAAGAACCATGATTCCAAGCACCACCCTCCTTTTGAAGCTTCCAGTCTGTTATTCAAACTCAGTCAGCATGACAGATTGATCTCCAGCCTTGTCCTCGTCAAAACTCACACCTGTGTTATCGAGAGAATCACTGACATGATGTCAGCTGGTCCTTTTGTGGCAGGGCTGAAATGCAGTGGAAATGTTTTTTGGGGATCCAGTTCATTTGCATGCAAAGAGGGACTTTGAAATTAATTGCAATTCATCTGATCACTCTTCATAACATTCTGGAGTATATGCAAATTGCCACCATACAAACTGAGGCAGCAGACTTTGTGAAAATTAATATTTGTGTAATTCTCAAAACTTTTGGCCACGACTGTACATCTGTTCAGTATTTAGAGACTAATGCCATAAGTGGAGAATCAGGGGAATCTGACTATTAAACAGGTTTGTTTCTCTGTCTCTCTCTCTCTCTCTCTCTCTCTCTCTCTCTCTGTCTCTCTCTCGTGTGTGTGTGTGTGTGTGTGTGTGTGTGTGTGTGTGTGTGTGTGTGTGTGTGTGTGTGTGTGTGTGTGTGTGTGTGTGTGTGTGTGTGTGTGTGTGTGTGTGTGTGTGTGTGTGTGTGTGTGTGTGTGTGTGTGTGTGTGTATGTATACTCTGTTCCAGGGACGGAAAGGAGACCCTGGCCTTTCGCCGGGCAGAGCTCCAAAAGGAGAGAGAGTGAGTATCTTATGTTTCAGTGTTCTTTAAAAAGGGAGAGTGTAACAACGGCTAACCTAATAACACGGGATAATGTAATAATTCAATAATATAACAAGTTATCTGTAACAGAGAATCATATCATTGAGCTTTTGTCATTGAGAGTTACTCAACAAAATGGAAACACATTTTGCAATAGCCCAATTTTCAATATTGTCCAATATGACCTAATGTGTTATCTGTTTTAGCTGGCAAGTAGCAAGTAAAGTAGTGGAGACCTGTTTCATGTACATGAAGAGTATGAAGTTGACTTGTAACTGTATGTACATCTCTAATTCTGATCTGTTTAGGGAGATCGTGGTGCTTCAGGACCTCTTGGACTGACTGGTCAAGTTGGTAGAAAGGTAGGAGACCCTTACTCCTGCCATGCTCACGTTACTCTATGAATCAGACTCTTTGAATGAGTACAATAGACCACATTGAAGGGCACTAAATCCTAGGCTACACCCTGCCTGCCCACTCCTACATCTCTTTTGAGCTGTGTTCAGCAGGAATTTCTCAAAGAGGACTGGTTAGGAGGGCTGAAGCCAAGAGCATTTTTTTTTTTCAAATTATGTTTATTCTCTTGTTTGGAGAAGAGCCTAACATAGTGAAGGCGTAGTAGTCCTGTACGTTTAGAGTGGCTGTGTTCAGACAGACTCTTCTTCAGGACTCTGGAGAAGGAATGGAATAGCTGGGTTGTGACATCATCACTAAAATGGCTTCCAACACGAGGAGGGCGATTGAGGAGAGTCTTTTTTTGGATGGGAACCTTTCACAGTTGGAATCACGCTTTCACTCCATGCAGCTCAAAATGTTATGTCATTGCCTCTCTTTGACAACCGTTCTCAACAGTATTCTGCAGCTACTATGTTTAGTGACTATGACATTTTGTTACGGCTTCAGCTGCTTTGGTGCACTGCCTCAAATCAACACGTCCAAACTGAGGATGAGGATCCTTATTCAGTCATTTTCTAGGATGCTCATTTCTTTGATGGTCAGTCACACGTGTCAGTATTCCAGGGGTTTCCCAGGTTGCCAGAGCTGTTGTGTGTGTTTGATTACTCCAGACCTGGCCTTGCCGTGGGCATGTAACACAGCTTAATCACACATGTCCCATGGGAGACTATTACACACACTCAGGTGGGAAGAAGGACATCTGCTCCGTGCCCCATGATGCCTTGCAGCAAACACATGTTTTTCATTACCAGAAAATAAAATATTAAAAGCTGGTGGGAAAAGACTTGGAGACACTATCTCTCCTAAATTACTGCTGGCAGGCAGTGTATCATTGGGTTATTCCACACATGATCCACTGCCAGAGAGAGAAGAAAAACAGAAACTCTGAGTACAATACAGTAATGGAAGAGATCTACAACTAGGGGTGCTTTAGGTCTCCAACCAACCGGTGCAGACCTGGGTTGAAATCATATGTTTTCTTTCAAAAACTTTAAGTGTTTGATTGACCCTGCCTGGAGTGCCAGATTGCCGGCGTTTGCACTTTTGGGGCTATTCCAAAATGTTTTTTGAAAGAAAACAAATACTATTTAAACCCAGAGCTGAACTGGTGCTAATTCAAAAATGACCACCGTCTCCCTAATGATGACGAGCTTTGTTAAGCAACATGCAGTCCATTTTGGACCCATTTGTATGAGAGTAGTAAAGTCTGAACCTGGCGTAGAAACAACAGCTACGCCATAGGACCGGCTGGCGCTGAATGACCATCTGGCTTAGGCTCCAGTCAAGGTTGTTTCATTCACTACAGTAAAATAGAGGGTCTCTTTCAGCTGTCCATGTGTGTGCATACTAAATGGCACCCTATTCCCAATGTAGTGCACTACCTTTGACCAGAGCCATTTGGGATGCACCCTGTATGATGTGTGTAATGGAAAAAATAGTTTATGGGAAAATAGCGTCTCTTTCTTCCATTAAAGAGCTGAATGATGGTAATTGCAGCTTCTCTCTAAGTGTGGACAGAGGTTTAGTGACTGTTACATCCCTCTAACTAATGTACTGTAGGGGTTAGTGAATGTTACATCCCTCTAACTAATGTACTGTAGGGGTTAGTGAATGTTACATCCCTCTAACTAATGTACTGTAGGGGTTAGTGAATGTTACATCCCTCTAACTAATGTACTGTAGGGGTTAGTGAATGTTACATCCCTCTAACTAATGTACTGTAGGAGTTAGTGAATGTTACATCCCTCTAACTAATGTACTGTAGGGGTTAGTGAATGTTACATCCCTCTAACTAATGTACTGTAGGGGTTAGTGAATGTTACATCCCTCTAACTAATGTACTGTAGGGGTTAGTGACTGTTACATCCCTGTAACTAATGTACTGTAGGGGTTAGTGAATGTTACATCCCTCTAACTAATGTACTGTAGGGGTTAGTGAATGTTACATCCCTCTAACTAATGTACTGTAGGAGTTAGTGAATGTTACATCCCTCTAACTAATGTACTGTAGGGGTTAGTGAATGTTACATCCCTCTAACTAATGTACTGTAGGGGTTAGTGAATGTTACATCCCTCTAACTAATGTACTGTAGGGGTTAGTGAATGTTACATCCCTCTAACTAATGTACTGTAGGTGGGTGGGTGTCCAGCTGGGGAATATTTTAGCCCTTACTCACGATTGTCAGCATGAGAAACCTCAGAATCATGCTGGGATATAGCTGAAAGTTATGTGTTTAGTTTAGTTACCAAGGCCAACACATAGACATCTCACTATTTTGTGGTCATTGACTGTGTTCTACAGTACCCTGTAACCTCATTGACTGTGTTCTACAGTACCCTGTAACCTCATTGACTGTGTACTACAGTACCCTGTAACCTCACTGACTGTGTTCTACAGTTCCCTGTAACCTCACTGACTGTGTACTACAGTACCCTGTAACCTCACTGACTGTGTTCTACAGTTCCCTGTAACCTCACTGACTGTGTACTACAGTACCCTGTAACCTCACTGACTGTGTACTACAGTACCCTGTAACCTCACTGACTGTGTTCTACAGTTCCCTGTAACCTCACTGACTGTGTACTACAGTACCCTGTAACCTCACTGACTGTGTTCTACAGTACCCTGTAACCTCACTGACTGTGTACTACAGTACCCTGTAACCTCACTGACTGTGTACTACAGTACCCTGTAACCTCACTGACTGTGTTCTACAGTACCCTGTAACCTCATTGACTGTGTTCTACAGTACCCTGTAACCTCATTGACTGTGTTCTACAGTACCCTGTAACCTCACTGACTGTGTACTACAGTACCCTGTAACCTCACTGACTGTGTACTACAGTACCCGGTAACCTCACTGACTGTGTACTACAGTACCCTGTAACCTCACTGACTGTGTTCTACAGTACCCTGTAACCTCATTGACTGTGTTCTACTGTACCTACAGTACCCTGTAACCTCAACAGCTGTGTGGGCACTTGCTCCCTGCGCCTCTTGAAGTTCTACCCCATGGCCTTGTCCCTGGCCTGGGGCCAGACAGAGTCTGTGTCTCCCTCTCCCTCTGTGGGAAACGTGTAGAATATGTCATGGCCCAATGTAACCTTGCAGTCAGACAGACAGAGTCAGCGGTTGGGCTAGTAAATCAGAAGAGGCCGGTGGGCTGGTGGGGAAACTGACACACTGGGGAGAGCATTACCAGCCTTGAACCTGGATGTAGTGGAGCGGGTGGTGTGTGTGTGTGTGTGTGTGTGTGTGTGTGTGTGTGTGTGTGTGTGTGTGTGTGTGTGTGTGTGGTGTGTGTGTGTGTGTGTGTGTGTGTGTGTGTGTGTGTGTGTGTGTGTGTGTGTGTGTGTGTGTGTGTGTGTGTGAGAATGGTAGCATGCTTGCTCACATGCGTCTGGACCCTGCTCTTTCCACTGCCAGCCCAGCCATGATATCATTGGCATATTGAAATTGCTCTGATGTTTATTAGACACTAGCTAAGTCTTTTTTTCTCCTAGACTTTCCCTTCATATTCCTGACTATAGGTAATGGTCTGACACGTTTGGTGTCTGCGCCTTGGTTAGGTTTTCTAACAATGGCTGTGTACACTGCTCAGGACTACATGTTCAGGCTCATACTTCTCCTCCAATACAGTTTATAGCAACATATACTACAAGGCTATTTGAATCACATTATTCAACTAACGGGGCTTATGTTCACTTCACACTCGGACTGAAATACACCTTCAATGGCACACATGAAGACAGGGACCCTCAGATCAGAGTCTACTCCTCTCCTCTGTCTCTCTGGCAGGGAGCCTCAGATCAGACTACTCCTCTCCTCTGTCTCTCTGGCAGGGAGCCTCAGATCAGACTACTCCTCTCCTCTGTCTCTCTGGCAGGGAGCCTCAGATCAGACTACTCCTCTCCTCTGTCTCTCTGGCAGGGAGCCTCAGATCAGAGTCTACTCCTCTCCTCTGTCTCTCTGGCAGGGAGCCTCAGATCAGAGACTACTCCTCTCCTCTGTCTCTCTGGCAGGGAGCCTCAGATCAGACTACTCCTCTCCTCTGTCTCTCTGGCAGGGAGCCTCAGATCAGAGTCTACTCCTCTCCTCTGTCTCTCTGGCAGGGAGCCTCAGATCAGAGACTACTCCTCTCCTCTGTCTCTCTGGCAGGGAGCCTCAGATCAGAGACTACTCCTCTCCTCTGTCTCTCTGGCAGGGAGCCTCAGATCAGAGTCTACTCCTCTCCTCTGTCTCTCTGGCAGGGATCCTCAGATCAGAGGCTACTCCTCTCCTCTGTCTCTCTGGCAGGGAGCCTCAGATCAGAGTCTACTCCTCTCCTCTGTCTCTCTGGCAGGGAGCCTCAGATCAGA